>NW_026126567.1:28042500-28517500 GCF_943737965.1 Phodopus roborovskii
AGGTTATAGGAATCCTTGGAAATTGTATTCTAATTATGTAACAATATCCACATCTTAAAAGATGTTTGCAGAAACCTGGCAACCAAATAGTGTGCCAGAGACGAAAATTCACCGATGTTAAAAAGTTACTTTTAGGTAGGAGGAACAAATGATCGTTTGCTATGTTCTGAATGCAATAAGTGAATGGGGTTCACAAGAACTAATATCAGTACTTTGGAGTACTGATCTAGGAAACTAAACCAGGGCCATCAGCATTCCTATCAGGACTTCTCTGTGGTCAGTGTCAGAGTACAGGAAGGAAACTAACTAACTTGCTTTGAACTGAAAATATGTTGACCTATGGGATTGAAAGAAATAAGGTGAAGGGTTTAATTTGGTAGACACCAGTGAGCTTCAAGAATGGCCCATGGGGTAAAGTTAAAAAGAAATAAAAGATGAGGTAGGAAATTGACTTAATTAGAAAAACAAAAATATTCATGCCTTGTTTCAAAGGAAAAGGAGATAACTAAACAAGCTCAGTGAACTCTGTCTTGATTTTTACAATTTCTGTAAATAGAAAGTTAATATGAGAATATGGCAATATACTCCAGTTCTATACAGAACCAATAGACTGGCATGATAGAATGTGAACAGAAATTAATGGCCTTATTACCGTAAACTGTAAAATAATTCTGAATTCACATGTGTGTAATGAAAAAAAAGTAAGAAAAAAAATTATTGCATGTTTAGACTTTGTCCTTTTTAGGGTTATTATTGCTGTGATGAAACACCATGATCAAAATCACCTTGGGGAGTGTAGGGTTTACTTGGCTTAGGCTTCCATATCACAGTTCATCACTAAAGGAACTCAGGACAGGAGGTGAATTTACTGGCTTGCTTCTCATGGCTTCTTCAACCTCCTTTCTTGTAGAACCGATGACAACCAGCCAAGGGATGGCTACACCCACAGTGGCCTAGACCCCCACACCAATAAGTAATTAAGAAAATACCCTACAGGCTTGCCCACAATCAACCAATCTGATGTAGGCATTCTTTTCAACTGAAGCTTTCTATTCTCCAATGATTCTAGCCTTTGTCAAGTTCACATGAAATTAGCCAGGATAGATTTATTTCCAAAATGTTAGAAAACATCAATTATGTTTGAGAATAATAGTTGTCATCATTGTTAACATTTTACTAAGTTCACATATTGTTGTGTATCTTCAAGATCTCAAGTCACACTATTAAGTGAGTAGGGGCAGATATTTTTTTTTCATTACATACAGTTGAAATCTTACATTAGCTATTATTAATATTAGAGAGTACAAATTAGCCAACAAATTTGTTTTATTCCTGTCATAATCTATTATGTCATCATTTATATAGATAACTTCCTTTAAAATTTAATATCAGAAAAGTAATATTGAAGATGCATTTATTTTATGACCAAACATTCTAGAATTCCCATGACAGAAGACACAGACAGCAACCCAAACAATATGTTCATTATCTATAGCATCTAGTACTGATTGCATATGTAAGAAATGTTTCATTAAAAAATTAACAGATATTTGTTGGATTTTTAATTCCTGAATTAATATTCCAATCTATAGTAACAGTTACCTTTCTTTTTAAATATTTTAATTAAAATAATGTGTATAAGTGTTTCGCCTGCAAGTATGTGAAAGACCCAGCCCCAATAGATTTATTATATGTAGCCCTAGAACAATCCCTAAGCATCACAACTCTGAGCCCAGAGTCAGTAAAAGAAACACACCCAGGATTTGGGACCTAAGCCAGTGAAAGAAACACTTTATCTCTGAATCCAGAGCCAGAGATAAACATCCTAATCCTGAAATCAGAGTGAAAAGAACCCAATTTGGTTCTAGAATCAGAGTCGGTTAAAGAAATATGCCCTGACCCTAAAATTGGAGCCTCAAAAAGGACCAGAGAAAGAAACACATCTTGCCCCTGGAATCGGAGCTATCTCTGCCCCTGATACAAAAATAACCAACTCTTTAGCAGAAAAAGCAGACCAGTCCCTGAGTAGGGAAGTAGTAACTTACAGTCTAGAGGCATGACCTTTGCCAGACCTCAGTCTAGGGAACTCCTAACCTCTACTCTAGAGACATGACTCCCCATAGACCTTAAGTCTAGAAAAGTAGTAACCCCTAGATTAGAGATTCTTACCTTGACCTTTATGGAATCTCATCCTGTGGGGAGCAACCAACTCCAAGCCTGTAGACTTGAAAATTCCCTTCACCTTATTGGGGGAGAAAGCAGCCAATCACAAGCCTATAGGCTGGGAATTCCTTAAACATTTCCTACTATATAAACTCCCTCCATGTACCACTCAGGGTCTCTCCTGTTCTGCTTCTGCTGCTACTGTTCCACTGGATGGACAGCAGGACCCAAGTTAACTCATATAAAGACGCCTTGCTTTTGCATTGCATTCTGTATCCTAGTAAAACTTTGGGATGCAGAATTTGGGTATAACATACATACTTGGTGCCCCATGGAAGTCAGAAGATGACATCAGATGCCCTGGAATTGGAATGATGGGTGGTTGTTGGATACTATTTGAATGTTTGTACCTAACCCAGGTGCTATGTGAGAACAAGTAATCTTAACTGGCTGAAGTGACTTTTACGAATAAAATGTTCTTTTTTTTTTTTTTTTTTCTTCAAGTAATCCCTTATCTTTAGCACATAAGAGAGAACCCGGATTAATCAGGTCAGTTGTTAATATATTCTGTTTTATTTATTTTTAAGTAAAAATTGATAATTAAATTTTTTACAAAACAATGAAAATACTGAAATACTAAAATTAAAGCCAGCCAAAAGCTCAAATGAGGCAAAATCAAACACTGTAGTTAATTTCCCCACACGGTTCCTTCCAATTAAAGAAAATTCTCACACTGCCACTTTACTCATAGAGGTAAGGTGTAGGGGTGAAATAGATGAGATGCATAATGAGAAACTGAAATGTGTCCTTGGGTATTTTGATTCCTAATTTCTAGAAACTACATTTTGGAAGAAAAATTTCAGTTATTTCTGAATAGCACAGGACATAAAAGCATGGCTTTTTCAAGTTCTCAAAATGTTTCTAAATTGAAATTTTAATTTTTATTACTTTTTCTTTTTTCTCTTGGGAATAAAAAAAAACAAAAAAAAAAAAAAAACCAAAAAACATTCCTGCATACCTTTCAGGTAGCAAAGGCCAACAATTTGTTTAACTTCTTAGAATTTGAAGAACACACTATTCTCCAACCAAGAGAATGACTTGTTTCCCAATAACCTGATATTTTTTCTCAAGTGGCCCTTTCCCTGGAAAATGAAGCCCATTGGAGGATGGACAGTTAAGGCAGGCAGGTTGAATCCAGGAAAGAGTAACAGCAGGGAAAGTAACAGCCTCGGGAGCGCCCTCTGGGGGGGCTGCCTACCTGCTTTTAAATCATTGCTTCACTTAATCCCTGTGTGACTGATGGTACTACTGCACTAATGCAGTCAAGGTCATTAAACTCCAGAAAATAAGAAGCACAAACTCACACTAAAATATGGTGCTTGAAACTACTCGGCGAGATCAAAGCCTAGACCATGGTGCCATTGCCTTTTGCCTGTTTCTGCATTTACGATCTTAACTGTAAGCGTTAAATTGTTCAGTTTGTAAAGTAAGAATCAAAGTTGGATGAGAGCAAACAAATTAGTGCAAGAGACATTTTGTGACCTTGTAGAGTAATAATCACACCCTAAGCCATTGTTGAGCATCACAAATTGAAAGTAGGACAGAAACTTTTACTGGGACTGAAGGGGTTCTGGGTGCCTGAGCATGGCAAATGTGGCTCTGACAGCCCTTGACCTTCCCTCATTCCCTTTTACTTGATAAAGAAACCATTAGGGTGCATTCTTAAGGCTAGCCGCTAAGGTCAATACCCTTCTTTGTCCATTGACTCATTCCTAAAACAAAACACCGAGGTCTGACAATCAAAATTCATTATTTGACTAATACTTCCAATAAGGATTTACCATCTCACCCTAGGACAGACCCCCCCTTTTTTTCTCCATAAAAAACCCATTCCTGCATAAACATCCTCTCTTGCTTTTCTTAACTGCTTGCTCTTGCTGTTGCTGCTGCTGCTGCTACCTTTGCACACTCCTAGGTAATAAGTTTCCTTGGGTTGAGAATTTGGTGTCTGAATATACCCTGCACCAATTGTACAGCACCCACCTTCTGTAACGGTTGCACAGCACCCAGTCCACTTTCAGAGGCAGGAAGATAGGCGTGGCTAAGAGACAAGGAGAATTCTGGGAAAGGTAGGCACACAAGCGCAGAAAATTGACACCATGTAGCCCACCAAAGGAGTAACAGGTCTGGGAAATCTCCCATAAACCAATACCAATAGATATTAATCTATTAGATTAATAGAAGACAGAGCTAGTCAATAAGAAGACCTAGCCATTCGCCAATAGTTTAATAACTAATAGTGTCCGTGTGCTTATTTGGGGTTGAGAAAGGCAGCAGGACATGGCAGGACAAGAACCACCAGCAACACTGGTTCTTATCTTACCTGTTCAGGTGTGGCCAATATATAAAACTCCACACACAAATTGTACGCGTCCTGACTAACAGGAGTGACCCACAGAAGCTTAGTCTCCGAGAGTTTAGCCCACCCCTTCACTGCCTAGATCAATTGCTTCCCTGTCTTTCTTTCTGCCCTGGGTCCCTTCTCTTTCCTCCCTGTTTGTAAGTAAGGGTGAAAGGAAACAGGGATGAATGGACGAATACTGACAAAGAACTAGGACAAGAGGTACTATCAGACGGACTTGTCCCCCACAGTGAGTGTGAAGAGACACTAGTGAACTCCAGCATGTGCTCTGGCATTTCTCTGTCCCCCATTCCTTCTGCCTAGCAGAAAAACAAAAACAAACAAAAAAAAACTGTCAAATTGCATACCTAAACCTAGGCAACAATATCCCCTTATTTGACTACATCCTCTGACTACCAAAGGCTATTGAAGTCCAGCAATTAAAAACCCCCTTTTGGCTCACCTAATTAATATGCCCAATTAAAATTAAGCACCTCATCCTAACACTAGTTTTCTTATTTTAACACCATTTTCCTATGTGCCATATCTGTCTCCTCTCTATCCAGAGGCAGTCCTTTGTCCTTCCAGGACAAATATTTCTGCCCCCTTCCCTTTCCCCTTCCCCTTCTCCTTCATCCCCTTTCTCCTTTACCACCATGTCCTTTCCCATTCTAGTACAGATCTCCTCTTTTATTCTTCTTAATATTATACCTGCAAGGGCATTGCTGCTGTTTTTCTGCCTATGCCAGAAAGAAGCCACTTTAACATTTCTTCTCTGTCGAATAAAAGATCTCTCTATGTTTGGGTGTGGTGTGTGCCTAATCTGAGATCTGGCATGGAGCCCCTATCATGCATGGGTCTCCTTTAGTGTCCCTGTGGGTCCCTAAGGAGCCTGGAAGGCAATTTAGGGCATTCTGTAGAAGTAAGAACTTCATCCATGGAGGAAGATAGAGGCTTTACTACTTCTAATGGCCCATCATTTCTCCCCTCCAAACAAGAAGCCTGTAATTCACAGTGTATCTTTGAACACATGACTGATATGGAATGGCCAGAGCCCCTTCCTGTACTAGATGACTAAAAAGCCAAATGTCAGTAGTCTAAGTGTTTATAGTTCAATAGCTGTAATAATTTTCTTAAGAATTAGGATCTCCATTGACAGTGCCTGCTTAAACCAGTGTTACCTTCTTTAGATGAGAGTCATATATGTAGGAGTCAAGGACATATTTTTACAGTTATTTATAATTAAAACACCTGGAAAGTTGTTGTACTGTATAAAATATATGTGCTCATTTTGGAAGTGTTCATCAGCCCTGAAAATATATACATACAAGTAACAATACACACATACATATGTAACAACAGTTAATGAAGAAAGAGGTCAATAAATTGAAAGAGAAAGACTAGTATAAAAAAGATTTTTGTAGGGGAATGCCATCCAGTTGGGGTCATGTAGATCTGACAGGTCCTGTGAAGTAGGGACTAGGGCTTCTCTCCTATCTCTAGAATAAGGCAGTTATCCCTCCATGGGGGATATGTTTGCAAAGTCCTTTTGTGCACCAGGGATACATCCTGGCTCCACTGTCTGAGGTCTCTTAGACTGCTCAGACCTTCTGGCTGAGACCCATATTCAGGGGAGGTCCGAGTCAGTCCCCTGTTGGCTTCCCAGCTATCAGTCTAGTGGCCCTTAGCTCCTCCTTGTTCAGGTAAGCTGTCTCTATGTACTTCTACCGCATGGTCATGTCCTCTCCATCTGCTTCTGGGTTCTAGTTCGACTCAGTGTTTATGTATGGGTGTTTGCTCCTGTTTTCAACAGGCATTAGTTGAGGACTCCATGGAGAAGTTAGTTGTTGATCTCACTCTCCGGGAAGGGCATTTATGATAGCCTTTCCACGGAAGCTGAGATTGTTAGTTGGGAGCAGTCTTGTAGTTCCCTCGACCTTTCTTTGTGTTCAACTTTATCTTCAAACCAATATTGGCTCCCTCTTTTATGTTCTCTCTCTCTGTCTCTGTCTCTGTCTCTCTCTCTCTCTTTTCTATTTTCCTACTCTGAATTTTGCTGCCCTGATTACCAAGCCTTTGATGCACAAGACTCCAGGAAACATTTCAAATACAATCCAGAGTAGAGAAATTATGAGAAGAAATAGGCAGATAAACATCATTTTGTTTTAGAACCTATTAATTTGTGATATATTCAAATAATGACTACCCGATTTTGGATTGTAGATGGGATACCCTGTGGAAGAGATGAAATTGAGAGAACTTAGCTTGTAGTTAGTTAAATAACATGAATAGGAATAAAATCACTTAAAAATAAAGGTAAAGGGCATTTGAAGAAGTGTCTGAAGAGGGAGAATGGCCCAATACAATGAGGAATGATAAACCTCATTGCACATGACATAATACAATCGATATCTTGGGCCCATTATTTTTATATGTCTGGAAGAAATTTCAGGAAGAATAATGAATTCAAGAAAGTTTCCTGGTATGCTGGTGATGATGAGCGTAGGCACAAATGTGGCTCTATTTTTCTAACCAAAACTCAGGATACTTGGTTTCATATACACCGGTCAGAAGTTAGACATTTAAACTAGACTCTGTTCTAACATGCCCAGGACCTACACTGGTAGGTTACAGCCTGCAACTGCATTCACATTTGCATTCACTTTCCTTTTATAGAGCAGGCCCAGTATAGTTTTATCTTCTCAAATCCTCACTTTCTGGAGACAGCTTGTCACAGCAGGCATGCTATGGTGGATTGATAAATGTCTATCAAAAGCTTTAGTCTTCGTGTGATTTAGTAGGCTGCTTTCTGAAGCATAAGGCCAAATACTACATCTAAATTTAAAATACTCTACATATGATATTTATGCAAGTGTTCATAGTGCCACATTTTCTCTCCATGAATAATGCATGTCCTATGCAACGTAAGTCCAAAATAAAAAGCACTAAACATCTATTAATCCAAATTTAATACCACAGTAAAACTATTGTGCCTGGTTACATACTTATCAAAATAAAAAGAATTGTGTGATAAATTTTATACAGGAACAAAATGAAGCAACTGATTATCTCTTTTTCCCTACGCTATTTCTGGCCATTCACCTATTTAATTCTTACATTACAGAAGAATTACCTTAGGACCCTAATGTCGGCCAAAAATGAATCTTATTGGTCCAATGGGTCCTTAATTCATACACAACCCAGCTTCAGTCTCACCATGCATAAAGACACTAAAAATATTCCAAATCACATAGGATAGGATTAAACACTAAATGGGTGATTCTAGCCTATGTCAAATAGAAAAAGAGTTAAAATCTGTACCCTTTCAAATCATTAAATACAACCGATCCAAATATGATTAATATTTTCTAAATCAAACAATTCAGGTGACCTCACTCTGACCTGGAGGACAGAAACATTATCTTATTAAAATTTTGATCCAAAACTAAAATCTAATTCTGACTCTAGCTATGACTGATTACCTTAGTGGACTGAATCACTTGTCAGTTAAAGGTCACTAATGAATAACCTACATTAATTATTTCTCCATCACACTGTCCACAGAAGAGTGCATTCTGGAATAAGTTATCAGAAGACTGGGGATTGGGCTTTAGATCTAATATATTTCAATTGTGAAATTTTACAGGTGTTATAACCTTGAAATATTGGTAGAGAGTCCACAAACTGCTTGTGTTACTGTTATTACAATATGGTGGGCCAGAGGACAGGAATGGACAGATAGAGAGAGTTAAGTGGTATAGAGCTATCACCTGTGCTAGACTTTCTTCTACTCATTTGATCACTTCATTCACTGATCGTGAATTCTTTCCTAATTAAATTTCTTAACCCTCCATGACTCCTGTTTCACACTGCGGGTTTTTTCCTTCCCTTTTAGCACCATCTTTTGAAGAGTTGTCTGTCTACAAGCTGACATACTTTTTCTCTCTCACTCCTTCTATTTCTCTCTGCTTAAGGCTACAGAACTGTTTCTTGACATCCAGTCTTAATAAAAAGACATTGTGTTACTTCAGGGTTTCTTGTTTTTCTTAGAATGTGCTTTTTCAGGTATATGACAGGGACAAATATTGGATGGATGACAAGTATATGTTCTTCTCTGTGCCACTAACCTTAGCACTGCCCTTCCCCTAGCCTGATGCAATGAGTGCATCCTCAGGTGCTGCTGGCTCTTTGTAGTATATCATCCTCTCTGTGCCTCTGACTCATTGTGCTACTTATCAGCTGCTTGTTTTCTAATTTGCTCCACTATGTTTCATTGTGATTTTTGTAAAACTTATTGCCCATGGTTTGTAATTGATCTGTAATAAACAGTTTCCATTACTTTTCATGAATATCTGTTTCCTCAGCTCAGTAGTTTCACACAAAAATAAAAGATCCCAAAGTTTAGGAATACTAAGCAAAATTACTTTATAATTTGAATATTTTTTCAACATATAAGTCAAAATATACATTTTGTCTCTTTTCTTTCTTTTGGTTTATCATAAACAATAAGCACAAAGATGATTATCTGCTTCATAAGTTTAAAATATATGACCAAACACAGCAGTTTTTCCAATTGCTACAAGCTACTAAAAGCACTCCTAAAAAGCTTTTAAAATGTTATAGATCTTCATAAAAATCATTTCTTGTTAGAAGGCTATTTAGGTAGTACTTGCTAAGTTACCTAAGAAACTTGCCATTAGAATTTAAAAGAATACCAAACCATCAGAGTGAATATTTATTTAGATCATTGCCTCTTCAAATGATTCCTCTTCTGAAGCTATCAAAAGCACATAAAAAAAAAACAAATATTACAAATAAATAACCCAAATGATAGATGTCTCTCCTTATTAATCCAAATCTGAATGACTTCCAACAACAATTTAATATTTCTGACAATTGTAGGAGTTCTTGGGTGTTAGTTGGAGATTCCTTCAAATGGGAAGTCCCACTCTCCTATGCATTTCAAATTCATCTGTAGCTAAGATATCCAATATGGCCTTCATATTCCATGCACTCAATCCATCATCAAAACACCTAGCCAAAGTTATTCAAGAACTCACCTCCAGTGACCCAAGGCTTCATTAAACCTTTGTTTCCTTTAGACTTGATGATATCCCATAGGCCACAGCAAAGTACATGGTAAAGGTCAAAGCCATTATGGAAAGGACTACAACACCTAAGGTCTTGTTTCTGGAGACATGGCCTGTGTAGGTAATATGTCTAAATGAATTAATTTTCCAAACTCACATTGTCTAATTGTTTAGTAAAAGTCAAACCCAGTATAATAGTTCATAAATGTTTTCTCAGTATTCAGAAGGTTGAAATAGGAAGACCACAGAGGTTTGAAGCTAATCTGGACTATAGAGTGAGATCTTATCTCAAATAATGCCAAACCTAACAACAACAAGCCAAGTTATGATTCTGCATCACTCTTGATATAAACACAGCTTTGATCAGTGGAACCTGAAAACAGAGATACTTTATTTAATAACACCCTATTTTAGAATCTAATATTAGAAATGATGACTGCAATATTCCTAATGGGGACTTATTTTTCCCAAGTATCCTAAAACATCATGTAATGTCATGTGTGTTTTTTAATTCTATTTTGAAATTTGAATATGAATCACTTTCAGTTTGACATGTAAATTTGGATGATATAATATACTTTAATAACCCATAATGTGGCTCTAAGAAGCAGATATTTGATCCATCTTTCTTAGTCACTTAAGTTATTCCTGATTTGGAATACACCTACTATTTTGAGAATCATGACTAATTATTAAACGTTTCCAAGTCTGGTTAAGCAATTAGACTGAGGCTGTGGCAATTAGGTGGTGTTCCACTCAGCATTGTCACATTTTTGAAATTCAGAGTTGGAGGACTACAGAATTCTGTGGCTATGATGATCCCCCTGTGTCATTCCCTGGAGTTACACATTTATCTCCGTATGAGAGAATTGGAGTTCTTTGTTTTCAAGCTAATATTGTGTACTGGATCTCTTTAGCTTACTTGTTACACTTATATAAGCCCCTTCAAAAATGATTCATGAAGTAATGAAACTCAGAGAGGGAAGGATTCTAACAATTACTTTCTTAGCTTGATTATCCTTTGGCTCTCTGATTGCTCTAACTGTAGGCTATTGAGTTTATTTTGTAGAATGCTTCAACAAATAAAAGAGGTTATATATCCCACAGGCAGTACATATTTGACTAGTGTTGCCCTTTAAGCAGTTTGTTCCTGTGATGATGAAAAATATTACTCCACATGCAATGAGTATACATTAATTGCAAAATTAATCCTAGGGCTAAACAAAACACATCTAATCTACTCTTCAATTCATCGTCTGCATTCTTCACCACCACTTAAAGCAACTAGACTAGTAGATATATTCATAGTACACAATAAAAGATAGAACAAGAAATCTCCAAGAGAGGATCTAAGAGAGGAGAGGAAATGTGTGTGTGTGAGAGAGAGAGAAAAAGATAGAGAGAGAGAGAGGTGCAGTATCAACTATCTTCTGTCCTTCATTTCAACATTTCTACCTCATCAAATGGTCTTTCAACCACTCCAAGTATACACTTAGAAGTTAAGGATTAGATTACCTTCCTATAGATTCACAAGTTGAAATCATGTCCCCAAGCATCTCAGATTTAGATCTTACTTGAAGATTTCATTTACAATCCATTTAAACTAGTCTTTAGTATCCCCCTAATCCTCATAAAACTAGAAATGGTAAACATGGGCATACATATGAAGGGAAGATGGACAAAGACCTAGGGAATAGTCCATACCCATGCCAATGAAAAATACATGTCACAAACCCCCTGTGTCAAAGGAAGAACTCACTCCTTCATTTTAGAAACCAGGCCTCTAGAACTGAGGTAAGAAATTTCTGTATAATTCAGTTTCTGCTACTTTTTTACTATATCCTTTAATATTAATACCTGTTGGTCTTCACATTATCTTGGTCCATCCACATTCCTCAAAATACTAATGGTCTTGTGCTTTCTGCCATTTTTTCACTGCAACCACTTTGCAAATATTATTGGCAATTGAAAGTTTAAGGAATTTCAGTGAAGAAGAAATTATGTTTACAATTAAATAAATTGAACTGTAAAGAGATTGAAAGATTTACTCAATGGCCTGCAAGGAAGTAATAGTGCCAACATTTATACCTATTTGATTGTAATGGCACAAATCTTAACCTTGACTCTCTATTACTGCTATTTCATTGTACTTTTCCTTTAAATCAAAAAAAGATTAAAAATAAGCACTGTACTTTAAAAATCTGTCTATCCTGTATTTTCATGAGGACCCATAAAGACTGTTCTCAACATTTTCAGTAGATCTCTTAACTAATGAATGCTAAGCATCGTTATATCATCTTAGCATTCTTGCTTCTGTTTCAGATTGATACCTTAGATTGTCATGATTTTAAGTGTCAGGATGATGCTTGGAGATGCAGTAGAACAATGTCAGATTTTTAGATGGTGATGCTGTTGATCTTTTTATGGTCTGTAGTTGTGAGACTATTATGCACTGTGATAGGCACAACAACCAAATGACCCCAGACCCATAAACTGTTATCCAAAATTTCCTCCCTGCCCCCTCCTTACTTTTTCCTTTCCTTCCCTTCCTTCTTTCTTTCTTCCTTCCATATTTTACTTTGTCTGGGGGATTCTATTCTTGAGAAGAAAAAGATACAGAGACAAGAGGTAGTGAAGGTGAGCTAAGGGGAAATCAATATGTGGAAGGGATCACTTACACATTACTGGGGAGTTTGTTTCTTCTAGGATATGGCTTTTCAGTGTTCCTCTATTTGATTTATGTAACATAATTGTTATAAACATTGTTCATAAGACTAATAAGTCTGAGTAGCTATTATGTCAAAGAAAGAAATGAGGGTTCTGTGGTTATATTTGATGATATGTGTCAGAAAACTTCAGGATACATGAAAGACACCAGGAACTAACATAGGCTGCCTCATTGGTATAAGCTATGGAGGAGAATAGAAGAAAACTAATACCAATATTTGAATTCCAACTGGATGTTAGCCCTTATAAATACTGGAGAAAGTTCTTTATGTCTTTAAGTCACTAATATAATATGAGTAGCATTTTATTTCTAGTTCTTCTCACTGAACATAAAATATTATATTTTTATTCCTAATTATATACCTTAATATGCAATCATTTTATACTACTACAGTGAAAAAAATGAAATTTTTATGTATTTACCTGAGAGCTTGTATATATTCATCACATCTCACTAAAGTTCTGGCATACTTTATTTTCCCTGCACTTTTTATTTCTCAAACTCAAGCATCAAAAATATTCTGACATCTGAGTTTGTGCCACTATGATTTCCAAGCCATCACCACTTGTTTGCTGTCACCAACATAAAACTGTCCTCAAGTTAACTTTGCAATTTCAAGCCACATCCAACACTTTTCACTTTGATCTAACTTAACTTGCTAAAGGCCTCTTTGCTTCACACACATGATTCTCTAAGTTACTAGCTCTTGTGTTGTGAACCTCAGTGGGGAACACAGTCCTAACCTAACTAGAGCTTTCTTAATGGGGACTAGATTGGGAGTCTGACAAAGGTCTTTGCAGTGATTTCATGAATTTCACTGTGTTCCTTCCTCTGGGAAAAATGCTGCCATAACCACATATTTATTTGCAACCAATTATCATGAAAGTCACTAGAATACACTGCCTGGATACTGGTATAAAATGGCAATATAACTGAGGACTTTTCTTGTTGACTGTGTGATGTAACCACATAAAATCAAGCTGTAAAAAAATGTGGCTACAGAATGACGACAAAGAGGCATTGGAAGCTGGCCTGGAGCATCTCAGGTGAAAGGAAAATGTCCATGAAGGTATAACTTGTGTAAACACACTTTGCAGAAGGTAGCTAAATGAGATGTTTAAAAACTATGTGCCAACCTTATCTACCATGTTCCCACATCCCCATATCCTCTCTGGAGAATAGTGAAAGGGATATATTGATAGAGGGGGCATTTGGGGACTAGGGAGAAACCTGATGCTAGGGAAAGTTCCAGAAATCCACAAGGATAACCCCAGCTAAGACTCTTAGCTATTATTGCTAAAAGAGATTGCCTGAACTAGCCTTCCCCTGTAATCAGATTGGTGACTACCCTAATTGTCATCAGAGAGCCTTCATCCAGTAACTGAAGGAAGTAGATGCAGAGATCCACAGCCAAACTCTGGGAGAAGCTATTGGAGTCCTGTTGAAGAGAGGGTGGAAGGATTTTATGAGCTAGATGGGGTCCAGATCATGACAGGGAACCAACAGAAACAGCTGACCTAAACTTATTTCAGCTCATGGCACTTAATCTGGGTTTAAGGAACCAATTTCCCATGCTGGAATGCCTCATCCTTGATGCAGAGAAAGTGGAGCTTGGTCCTACCTCAAACTGATGTGCTATGCTTTGTTGATTCCCATGGGAATTCTGAATTCAGAATGGTGGATGATTAGATAGGAAGGTTGGAGGTAAGGGGAAAAACAGAAGAGGAGGGGAGGAACTGTGGTTGGTATGTGAAATAAAAGGAAAACTAATAATAAAAAATTGTATACCATAGAGGTAATTACAAACTTTGAAAGTTATTATTTTTAAAGAAAACTCTAGATTTCAACAAGTGATGAATTGATATACTTTAGTAACAGAGATAATCAATTAATTCATAGCACCTGAATGGACTATGAGTGTACAAACCACTCTGGAAATTCACAGAAATAGGTACATTTCAGAATCCTATCATGAAAGACTTATAGCAGGAAAAAAAAAAAAAACCCAGAGACAAGTAACGAGGTTAAGATCAGAAAAGCAAAACAGTATCCCAAAGCTCTTACCTCTACCTCAGACTAAATCTGTCTCCAATGAAAATGTCTCTACCAAATTTCAGACCCCCGAGACTGCACTGAGCTCCTGCCTTATATTCCTCTCTAGTGCTGGGATTAAAGGCCTGTCATCCCAAATGGCAGGATTAAATGTGTGAGCTCTGTTTCTCTTTTAGACCGATTCACTCTCATGTAGCCCATGAGCTCACAAAAACCCATCTTTTCTTTGCCTCTGTCAACTAAGTACTGGGATAAAAGGTGTGGTCACCACTGCCTGTACTAGTGGCTCACAAAAACCCATCTTTTCTTTGCCTCTGTCAACTAAGTACTGGGATAAGGTGTGGTCACCACTGCCTGTACTAGTGGCTTATGTATGTGTGGCTAACTAGTGACTTAGTGTGTGTGGATTATTAGATTACAAACAAAGTATCACTACAGACACTAAATAAAATGATGCAACCTTATTTTATACATCAGTGCCAGGTTCGTTGGACCTCATCAAGAATTGGCTGAGCCTTCCGGTTGGAAAGAATATACCCATGATCCTCTCCTTTCCCCACCTCAAGACTAAACTCTCCCTTTTTAATGAATAAAATATATTGATTACAAAAAAAATGGATCACCAAACAAAAAAGGGACTAACAGAAAGAAGTAATTCTACTTGTAAATTTTGTTGATAAGAAAAACTCAATGATGTAACTAACAGACAACTGAATCCATATTACAATGGGTCATTTCATACTGAATTGAAAAATTTATCAAGTAACAAGTCTTTATTGCTCTGAAGAATGGAATGCTAAGATATCTATATAATTTATCAAGTAACTTAACATAAGTGATTGTAGTAGAGTCCCATGAGACACCACCAACATTTTCAAAATAATCCCAACAGTTTAAATGAGTTATTCAATAGTTGATATATAAATAGTCAGGAGATGGAGCTGGAGAGAAGGCTCCATGTTTAAGATCAGTTAATGCTACTAACCCAAGTTTAGTTCCCAGCATCCATGTTGATCAGTCTAAACCATTTGTAATTAAAATTCCAGGCACTTTATCATCTCTTCTGGTTTCCATAGGCAAGTGCACACATGTGAATATACCACCACATAGATATACAGATACACACATAATTTAAAATAGAAATAAATATTTCTAAGTCAGGAGGACCAAGACTCACATAAAGATTGTCTTGTAGTTATGAAGAGAATATAGCATTTGCATCTTTCTATATGGATTCGAGTATGCACACATTTTATTTTCCTCCTACATTTTGAAGTCTTCTATCTCATGCAGCCGTTTTCTATTCTTGCCAAAGCATCCAACATACTGGATTACTCACTATCCTTAGCTTAAATTTATTATACCTGCAAGACCTTATTTTCAAAGAAAGTCCGAAGAGTGAGTACTAGAGATAAGGATTTTGATGTTTGAGGAAGAGAAAAAATAACTCATAAAATGTATCACTATCAACATTTTCCTTCTGTAGCAATTTTGTTAGAGCAATATGATAATCATAAGAAATTGATATATTTCATGTATCTTTTATGATAACAAAATGTACAAAATGTATAGTTCTGGGTTAAGTTTCTACTACACTTATTTATTTATTATACAATAAGGTGATCCTCAAGAAAGAGAACAATTTTTAAACATCTCAGAGTTTAAAAACAAGACCTTTATTCCCAGAGTTCCAGACTGTTCATGGTCTCTCCTTCTGATACTACAGTCTCTTATCTTGATAAGCCAGCTTCCCCCTACAATTGGGTGTGTTTGTTTGTCTTTTTCCCTGTCTCTCTTTGCCTGTCTCTGCCTTTTTCTCTCCATTTTTCTCACCTTATATGCACACACACACACAAAGAGAGAGAGAGATCATGAGAAGGAAGTGGAGAGAGAAAACATTCTAACTCTCAATTCTAGTAGTAACAGTAGTAGTGATATTCATTATCCATTTAAAGTTCTTTGGTTTTCCTTGAATTGTGTACTCTATCTAGTTGTAGCCTTATGCTTTGACACTACTATTGTATTTCAGGCATAAGGGCACATAGTATGATATCTTTTGACAGTTACTGGTTATTGAATATTAATATAATTTAATTATAGCAAATAAACTATGATGTGGCTCTTTTCTTTTCCTCTCAGAATGATGATTCCTATCATGTCTGAGAGATATCTTTCTTTTTTGTAAACAATTTTCTCTCTCAGTTTTGATATAACATAGGAGAATGGAGCCCTATACTCCCAAGAGTAGTAGATGTCAGGCAAAAGACAGCATGAAAATAACACAGGACACATAGGGAGTGGCTGAAAAGTATACATTTTAAAGTAGAATTTCATCAGCCTTAGCTATCTTTATCCTTCTGAATTTCTAAGTGAATTGATAATGCTAATTATTTAACACAGTTTGAGTTGACTTTTTGAAACTTGCAATAAGATATGACCCAATTGATACAACTAGACAATACTATCTTTTATGAATGACTCAAATTGATTATTTAACATTGGCATTGGCCTTATAAAGTAAATGAAAATGTTTACTAAACTACAGTGTCATTTGGTATGCAGAAAAATTTTGATTTGGAGTTAAATTCAGATCCTCAGTCATTTGTATGGTATCATCAAGGTATCTTCCTTTTACATTACCTTAAACCCAGATGTTATAAACCATAGTCAAATCTACAGTGCATTTTCAAGTTGCCTGAAATGCATGTGTTTTTTTGGATGATCTGACATTTTGTCAACCTATCCACATTTACAAATAAAGGCTATCACCTTCTTTGAGTTATTTCACAAGAAAGGTATTTATCTATTTTAAGAAATAGCATTTTAATTTGACAAATGCTACCAAAATGAGGTTACACTCTAAACCTACTGTTGAGACTAGATGTTTTTGGAATTAGTTTCTAGATAGTAATGCAAGTATAAGTACAATGTGAGAGTTCTAGAATATCAAGTTAAAGAAAAAGATAGACTTTTAAGATGCCTTTACCTTCTCTAAAACTATAACTTATAATGACTATAAGACCTCTCTCGGGATAATAGGCAAGAAGGCTATATGTTAAAATTTCTACTACATCTGACAAAAGGACCCAAAACTCTGACATAAAAAACAGCCAAATATACACATCTGCATCCATAAAATTTACTACATGAAATGAAAAAAAAAAACTTTTGCACTATTTAAGACCATGTTACCTGAGCATTTTGGATAAAAACGTCAAAAATGAAAATATAATAATAATTCATGTAAGAAATAAGTACAATACCCACTCAAGTGTGAAAATTTCAAGAAACACTCCTAGAACATTCTTAGAATAATATTCTATCTTCAACAGAGTTATAAATCAATGACTAGCTATACATTTTATGAAAAAACCATGTGAATTCCATTTTGTAAAAAAAAAAAAAAAACACAGTATGGATTTTCTTTAACCACCTGTTCATACAGGTTCTAAATTTAGATGGGAAAAGACTTGCTATTCATAAGGCTGATATGTCAGGCTGCATCTAAAAGCAGGAAGGGGCACTAATGTGATTCCTCTACTTGAAAGGACAGTTAAGCCAATTGATGTCGATATACTGCAGTGATGCTCCCCAGTCCTACCTCCTCCAGATAAAAGACAGCAAGTGATGCTGTTTAGACAAAACCCAGGCCTATCACAACAATTAAGTTGGCTCACTATAACTTCAGATGGAGAACATAGAAGCATTTAATTTAACTTAATCAGTGAAAGAAAAAGACTTATTGCTTTCCTAACATCTACAGATATTCTTTAAACTTAAAATCTATTTGCTTCAGTATGGATTGAGAAAGTGATTATTGAGGCAAATTGTATTGTAGCCAAATTGAGACCACAGGAAGAACTGAAATAAGAACAGTGAAGAGTCTTTTGTTTGCATATTTCTTCTCAAATACCACCAGATATTTTACATTGCAGGATATGTTGGTATTCCATTTTATTCTCGCTTAGTGTTTATAGAAGCTTATAGAAATTGTTTATTTCAGTTAAATTTAAACAAAGATGCATGACTAAATATTCTTAACTTTTGTTTTTCTGTGGCTTATGGGTATAAAGGGGTTGGTTTATCTTTAAGAAAAATTCTGTGATTCATGGAAACTTTGGAATCATGTTGGTTGACATCTCTCACTCACTGTGACAAAAGAAAAAATATGACTCACTGTGTAACTAAAGAAGGAAGATACTGGTGATGTTTTTATATGATAATGAAGTGCAACAACAGACCAGAAAAATCATAGGCAACCACTGGCAATCCAGGAAGTCTCCTGAAAGTCATATCCTGCAAGAATCCTGAGATTACAGAAAGTCACATGGGAGGAGAGGCTACATTTACAAAGTCACCAGTATCCCTGCACTAACGATTTATAAATATTAGCAAGTGGAAATGTGGGCCCTACTGAAATGCAGAGCATTTCATGCCATCAATTCTATTGTCTTAGTATGTGTTTGATTCTACATTTATGTTCCCCCATTTGCTGTCCAAGGCTGGTAGTTTACCTGAGATCCTTTTCTCTGTTAGCCAAGTAGGTAAGGTTACAGGCACAAAGCACTTTACCTGGTTCAAGGATTTTGATTGGTTTGCTTTAATTCATTTCTCTTCTTTTAACTTAAAATCTGTACTGTAATGATCAATGACACTCGAAACCCAATCTTAGGGGACATCACAAATGAGAGTGTAGAAAGAATGTAGGACCTGGATTCTAAGGAAGAATGCTGTACTCTAGACATGGCATGGCTGCTAGCTGCATTACCTGAGAAAGACCTAAATAATATCAAGTCAGGAAAAATTTCATTGTAAAGAGTACAGTGATTTTAGAAGGCACACTCTGAGCTGAGGAGTTACTGGCACTTGATGACTGCTAGGGAAGAATTGTCATTTTCCTTTTTAGGAATAAATATTCTCTTTTAACAACCCACAACCTCGGTATAATCACAAGAAACACAATACATTCATGTTAGTACATTCTGTGGAATACCTGACATGTACTCCTTAAGATGGTTAAGGTCACAGACAAGAGAAAACTAAAAATGTTCACAGGCCGGCAGCTACTAGAGAGGTATAACAATTAAATGCAATATGACCACCTCACTGCATGCTGTAACAAATAGAATATGTCCATAGAAACCTTTTTGGTAGGATGTGTAAAATCTGAAATTTGCTCTATAGAAACATGTTAAAGCCCGATGCTTAAGTTTGACATAATATCATAGACCATGGAAGAGATTGGCTTTCAGTTAAACAAGTATTTCTCCACAGTACGTTTTATATATTTTCTATAATCTGTAATTATTCTGGATGTTTATTTTGAGAAAAAAAATTGTAACTTCTCTAGACCAAGAAGAAATTTGGAATGTAATTGTAAACATAAACTAGAATAAAGTTTTCCAGGTCATTTACCAAAAACTATACCTTCTCTAGAATAGATCATAAGGATAGATCCTGTTCTATGATTTATGTTCTTGAAGCAGAATTTGTTATAAGAGTAGGTCCGCAACCACTTTTCCCACTGACAAACATAAATTCCAATTGCTCTTCATTGCTACACAAATATTCCAGCCTAGGATAGCTATTACAATTAATTCACTGTGCCAATATGATCTGCTTAAAATGTAAGTTATAGGAAAGGAAAAGACAGGGGACTAGAATAAAAGAAAATGATAGGATTTTAGTTAACATAAAGGTAGTAGATCATCAATACTAAAGTTAATATATTCCCAAATTATTTAATGATTATAGCCCTACAATTAGCTATGTCATAGGATATAATATAAAATTAAAATAAAAATGTTAAAAGCAACCAAAGAATAGTCAGGGGAGTGAAAACTCAGTTTATCATAGTAACAATATCAATATGTTACTATAGTCTTGAAAATCTAAAGCAACCCAGGCTGATGCTATGAAAACAGATTACACTCTGCAAACTGATAGTGAACCCCACTGTTGAGGAAAACTCATGGTATGTCCTAATTAAAACACATACAGAGAAGGTATGTGTGTGTGTGTGTGTGTGTGTGTGTGCGTCTGTCTGTCTGCCTGTCTGTCTGCTTTGTCTTTGAGAGGATCAAGAACTAGTTATGTCTCTACAGCATTGAAAACATCTCATTGATTTCATTTCTTGATTTCAAAATTCCATTCCCAATAAAAAGAACTAAGATTCCACAGAAAATTCTCTGAAACCACAGCTATAGTAGACATAGTGCATTGTGTTGTATTAAGTTTGTACTAACTGAAAGTTAAAAAGAGTCCATGGCATAATGAGAGTTTATTAAAAGGCTAGATAAAGAAACTTGAAGGCACATCCCAAAAGGCTAGACTTTGGAAAACTTGAGTAATAACAGAAATAATGATAGCATGAATCTGTAATATGTAAGCAGAACATAAATTCATGCGTGCCTACTGAAATATACATTTTGAGCTCTTTCTGTGATTCTCACTTCTCACCTAGAAGGGGCAAACAAGGGAACAGGATGATTATTGTTTTGTAAAGGTACATGCAGTCTTGTAGCATGCACATCATATTGCCATGTTAAGATCAAAGTGGTCATTGTGTGTCTTCAAATATTGTACTAATAAACTTTTGAGAAGAATAATATTCCTAGTGGACTAGGAAGGATTTTGTCACAGAAAGATGTAGCTGGTGATCGATGTGAAGTAACTAGTTTTTAAGTGAATAACACAGGTAGAAAAGGAAGAGAAAATTCCTTGAGTGCCTAGTATTCTTTTTAATTTAAATTAACCTTAAAATTCAAAAGATAAAAAGAGTTTTTGAGATGTAAAATGTCTATCAAGTGGTCATTTCAAAAACAATACAGCATACTGAAGTTAATTGAACTACAAATTCACCTTCCCTTGTCTTTTTATTAAAAATTGATTTTTAATACAATCCATTTTGATTTTGGTTTTTCCATTCTACAGGTCCTCCCAGAAATGTTCCACTTCTCTACACTCTCAAATTCATAACCCTCTGTAGTAGGTATTCACTTACCCATGACCTTGGGCTATCTGGCCTGATAGAGGCAGTGCTTCTAATCTGCCAGTGGTTTTTTTTTTTTTTTTTGTTTTGTTTTTTTGTTTTTTGTTTTGTTTTGTTTTGTTTTGTTTTTTTTCTGCTGAGAAGTATTCCATTGTAATTGTACCACATCTTCTTTTTCCATTCTTCAATTGTGCTGCATCTAGGTTGCTTCCAGGTTCTTGCTATTACAAGTAATGCTGCTATGAACATAGTTGAACAGATATCTTTGTTGAATGGATGTGCATCTTTTGGGTATATGCCTAAGAGTATAATTTCTGGGTCCTGTGGTAGACTGATTCCCATTTTCCTAAGAAGAGAACATAAGGAGAATGTGGATGCAAGAGAAAGAAGGGATAAGAAAACAAAGCATGTGGGTATATGTGTATAGAAATATCATAATAAAAATGCTTTCAATATCAAAGGAGCTAAGCAGGATCTTATGTATGTTATCATATATGATTATATATATATAATTATTCACATATATATATGTACATATATATATAATAAGGTTATAAATGTGAGAAAGATTTGGAAGACATTTGAAGAGTAGGGATGAGAGAGAGGGAGAAGGAACAGAAATAATGTAAATACAATAACAATATGTGAAAATCTCAAAAACATTCAAATTTTAAGTTTAAAAACTTATTTGTGATTGTGAGCCTAGCCTTTAATGGTTCTTGTGGGCACATCCCCCATTGAGGGATACTCCCTTAACCTAGAGACAGGAGAGAAGTCCTAGTCCCTACTTCAAATGACTTGACAGATTTAGATGACCCCTCCTGGATGGCATCACGCTAGATGTGGAGGGGGGAGCTAGAGGGGGAGGGTTGTCTGGATGCATGTGAGGGGGTGAGAGAGGGAAAGAGGGAGGGAAGGGGGAGGGAGGGAGAAGAAACTGGGATCGATATGTAAAAATTAAAAAAAAAGAAATAAGGAAGAAAAAATTAAAAGATTAAAAACCCAATGCTTCACTTCAGATAGTATTTTATAATAAAAGTGACAAAAGCTAAAACGAATAAATGCATTTTTTAAAAATTGGTATACAAGCCCAAAATTTTATAAATTAACTATAATTGTGGCAGAAAGTAGTTTTAAGCTTATGTGTGATTAACTATTTAGTGGAACAGTGAGTAAATTATTTCATCTAAGTAAATTTAAAAATGCACTCACAGGTGAGTGAGTTGCCTAATTGCATGTCTCATCACCATTTCTAGCATCTGAAACCCACACAAAAGAAATGTAGACAAGTTTTCAAGTAATTCAGGAAGCAGAAATATTTTACAATCCCTTAAGAAACCATTCTGGTATTCTCCCATCAGCTCAAGTTTACCCTAGTAATTTTTTATATTCTCTTATTTCCTTCAGTTTATTACAAAGATGAATTGATCAGTGATTTTCTTAGAGGAGAATAGAAGCTTTGTTCAAAGAATCAAAGACATTCTTCCCTTCTTTGTCCATCTACTCATTCAAAACATTTTAAGAGTTTCAGTAGTGTTTGGCTCCTGGAAAATATAAGTTTGTGGGAGGGTAGAGGGTGTCAGAGTCTGACAGGATTTAAAATAGAGTTCTCAGTAGTAAAGTATTCTGTTGATGGAGAAAGCTGGGCTTCCCCCCTTCTGGTCAGCAAAGCAAATTAGAATGGTGTTGAAATTATATCTGTCTTGTCATCCCCTGGCAGGATACCTCTTGAGAGGGCCTTCTGTTCCTCCCATTTTTTGGCAGCCTCTTCCTTTGGGATGTCTGGAAATAATGGAACGTTCAAGACTAAATAATGGAGCCTGGCAGAGCTTCCATAGTCCTGACTTACAGATCTAAATCATATGTTTGCATCAGGTCATTTCAAGTAAACTTGAAGTTCTTGAGTGGAAGCTTAAAACATAACTGCCTAGCTCTAGCTCTCAGTTTTGTCAGCTTGCTTTGTGGCTGCAAGTTCATGTAAAAAAATAATATAGAGATTGCAGAGTTCTGTTAAATGATTCTGTTGTTTTTAAAGGAGACAATGCTTCCCTCACTAGGTAAGCAACAAGAAAATATCCAGACACAAGATGTGGTACCCATCATTGAAACCAGATGCATAATTTTAAAATGGGCAAAGGGAGAGGATCTGCCTGTAGATGATCTTGTTTCATTCCTCAAAAGTTTGATCCAAATGGGAGCTCTTGATGACTTCAGGGGAGCCGTTTGCATGTGGTTCTTAATTCACCTCTCCTGTGGTGAAAGGGATCTAAACAGGGAACCTGTGTCAAGGTGGCAAATGAGCTACCACTGAGCTACAGCCCCAGACAGAAGAGCTAATTTCTTACTCAGTTCCATTGGTCATAAAGCCAAATAGGAATCCATTTTACATCTATCTCTGTTAGTGTGACTCATGTCATGTTCTTAAATACATGTCTCTAAATGTTCAATATCTGCTAGAAATAATTTACATATCAATGGCTAAAGCCTCCATTTTATCACTAATTTCATCTCTGAGACAAAAGATTTCAGTCATGCCATTTTATAATAAATTCATGAAAGGTTTTGTGGCAGTGCTGTTTTAGTCACGTAAAAAAAAAATCCTGTATCAGCTGATCAAGTTTACAATTGTGTCTTAAGCTAAAGTGCTTAAGTGTGTGTGTCCAAGAATATGATGTATTAAAGAGGGCTAAACTAATCATTGATTAAGAATATCACCGGGAGTTGGTGGTGCATGTCTTTAATCCCAGCACGTGGGAGGCAGAGGCAGCTGGATCTCTGTGAGTTAGAGACCATCCTGGTCTACAAGAGCTAGTTCCAGGACAGGCTCCAAAGCCAAAGAGAAACCCTGTCTCTAAAAACAAACAAACAAATATATAGATATTTCACTGTTTCAGTTTTTCAATGTCTTTATTTGAAAATTAATCTCATAATATTTATTATAGTATACATATATAATTACATTATATAATATATATTAAACACTACAATAATTTAAGTTATATATTTTGACAGCACTAAATACACTACAGCTTTTCGGGGTGAGCAACACTGACATCTATCTACAGAACTTCACTGTGCCTAAGGTGAAGCCATTCAGTCTGCCATTCTGCAATAATCCCCAGTCTTTTATTCTTCCTAGGATTATTTATAAGTGTGCCCTTTTCTTCCTCTTGTTCATTGGCTAAATGGAAGTGTTTCTTATCTTGGCACTCAGACAGATGAAGGGATTCTGTGCTGTTCAAGAATGACACATCAGGTTCCTCCTTCCCATGCTCCCCTCCCTCCCTTGCTCCAAGGGTAGGTCCGTAAGCAGGAAACACACACTGAAGGGAGAAAAGCAGGCATTTTCAAAAGCACTGCTTATGACACATGACTGAGTTATTTGTTTTCTGGCAACATGCTTTTAAATAAAATAGGAAGAAAGACAAGGTAAGATCTAGGGTATATTTGGTATGCGATGGTGGCAATGTTTTAAAATAGTCTTCCTTTAGAAGGTAAATTTTAGAAACCCAGTATTTTACAAGACATTTTCAGTTGACTTTGAAAGAAAGCCTGAAATGTTTTGACAAATGATTTAGTGGCATCAGTAGAGGGAAGGAAATCAGGAAGTTTTAATTCTATTCCTGTGTACTGTGATTTCCTGTGTGGGTTTAGGCAAATCATTTACTGTTTACTGTGTTACATATTGGGGTGTTATTGTTTCTCAGAATGACTAATGCAGTGATGTCTTTTAAGTCTAAGTCATATAAAGAATATTCATATTGCTGAACTTATGTATCAAGTGTAATAACCTACTTTCTGAATGATTAATTAGCTCAGCCTTTCTCAACATGACCTTTATGCATGGCCACATTGACATCCTTGTAAACCAATTCTGAAGGGGCAGTCTTTGGCAAACATTGATCATATCATAACAAACAAGATTTGACATGTTCTTTTAAAGAGATATTACTTATACACGTTATAAAATATCCCTCTCTCTCACCCTACCTCCTTCTCCCTACAGCTCTTAGTCTTCCTCCCTCTGTCCTCTCTGGTCCACCTCTTTCTGTTTCTCTGTCTCTTTATGTTTGTTCCTATCTCTGTCTCTGTCTCTCTCTCTCACACACACACACATGTAGTCTCACCTTTAAAAATCAATTTCCCCTGAAAAATTTCAGGAAGGTTGCTCTATGTGTCCCTGCGTCTACTCATTTTCATACTTTCTATTCATACATTCATAGTATCTAGGATGTCATAGTCTTTACATAGCAATTTGGTACTAGTAGGAAAATAATTTAAAATCTTTTATCACAAAATATTTAGTAGAAGGCAAAATACAAATAACACACTATAATATATAATATAATATAATTATCTAAATATAAACACTGAAATCTTGATAAGTCTTATAGACAGAGTGTCCTGCCTGGTCCCATAGCCTGTCTTTTATTTGGGAGTAAGTTGATAAAGCATATTTGAGCTGTTTGAAATAATCACTTTATTGTCATGACATTTATTCATTAATTATTAAGTAATTCTTAACATCTACTATATTCTCACCGATTTTCCAAATATTGTGCATAAAAAGCAAACATTTTCCCTTAGAAACATTCACAAATATAAACCGATGTAGAAAGTGGAAACACATTCTTCTAAGGTGAAGACAAAGTAGAATGCAAGATAAAGTAGTTAATGCTATGGTAATAAATCCTCAAACTTGGAGACTTTACAACATACACACTACTTGTCACTCACACTGGTCACATCCAGTAGTGAATTGCAGCTTTTCATGTGGATGCTAGGAAGTTTCACTCTGCTGCAGTCTTCATTGGATGCCCAGAAAGACAGAGGGAATATCACACAGACACTTCAGTGTAATTATGTATCCCTTTACATTTGCACTTGTAACCCAAGGAGGTTGCATAGACTGATGGATTACAGGTGGCAAGGAGATTCAGTTGTCACCCTGCCCCAAACCCAGTATCAGCACCATACCAAGACTGAGAAAAACATGCACCATGAGCATAAGCATGTCTACACAGAGTTCTGGAAGAGACCCAACTAAGCAACTGCTTTTCATGCTAAGTGGAATGCAAGGCAACAGGAGAATACAATCTGTGGACATTGGTGGATACTAGTTTGTGGGAATAAGATGTCGTGCTTTGCTTTGGAATATGAAAGGCTGGCATAAATCACTTAGAGCACAGGGACACAGATATTAAAGCAATGTCATAGAAACAGATACCCTTCAGCCCTTAAAGCTGTCTTAGCACCAAGGATTCACCTGAATATAGGTGAGGAGGGCAAAAAGCAAGAGAGTGTCAGACACTGCCTTTTGTTTTTTTAGAAGACCATTCTATATACCAAGAGGAGAAAAAATGGGGCAAACGGCGAATGGTTAAAAGAATGTAAATTAGAAATGACTTACAATAAGTAATAAATGGGGACTTAGGATGAGATATTGGCTCAAGAATAGAAGACCCCAGCTATATATATTAAAGTATCACACACATAGGGAGATATATACAAAACAGGATGATTACTAGTATATATTGGAAAACAAAAAAAGGAAAAGAAAAATAAGTTTGCCAACAGCTAGTCCTGAGCTTTGGGAAAAGAGGCAGAATATATAATTACACTTTACCTTCATCTATTAAATAAATTCTATTTATCTTTCAACATAAATTTTTATAACTTTCAATACCCGATAGTGAAGATACTCGAAAAATGTGGTCCTCAAATTAACATATTCTCAAAAAAAAAAAAAAACCTAGAGAGGATGATAAACTACAAGTTGGATTATTTAATGGTATATTTAAAGTATGCAGAAGTTTTTTCCTTATGGAAAAAATAAGTTGAAGCTATAAAAAATTACACCGTAAGGGACCAAATCAACTCTTCACAAACAGGTATATAAAATTTGTACATTAGAACACTGATTGTGATTCATTCAAGATATTATTAGATATTTTATTATAGGCATTGAATTTCATTACAGAATCAAAGGAAAATTAGATGAAAGCAGAAATAAATGTAGCAAGCTTGGTGGAAGAACACACACATAGTTCAAGACAGAACTGCTTTCACAAAATGAAAAAGGATATTATATTGAATGACATAAACAAGAGGAAAATTGTTTAACAAATTCACAAGCATTTTCCTCACTGTGTTCAGCATTTGGAATTCTTACTAGATTCTGCTGTCCAACCTGAGGCTCCAAAACTGCAGACAGATAAGAAATCTTGAAGACTTTTCACTGCAGAATCACTATGACAGAAGATTAGATTCTAATGCTTATGAGAAAAGGCCACACAAAGGGAATTATTTGATGGTTTCAGATTGACCTTTAAAATGACAAAGGAGTTCAGAATCTCTGTAACTGTTTTCGAACTCAGCTGAGAAAACTACGGAAATAATTTGAAGTTATCATGCCAAGCTAGACATCAGTATAAAGTGAGGGTTGTTAGACACCCTATGAAGTCATGGAGTTTCTTACTCAGGGGCCTTGGTCTTTAAAAAAGATCAATTTTCATCTGCTTAAATGACTGGCTAAATCCCCTTCATCCTTCTGATTCTCTCTCTGGAGAAACAGATTCCTTGACCCAGCTTAGCAATCCATTTCTAAGCCAAATAACTTTCAAGGTCAGGAAGCATTCTAGTATAATTCACCTAAATAGATCCGGCTTCAACTTAAACTCATTTCCTCTTCTGTCCTGGGTGGAGAGAAAGGGACATTTGCCATGAGGCTCCAATGTAGAGTAGCTTGGATAACTCAAGACAGCAACCTTGTGCTCTAGTCTTCTTTATGCCCAATGATGTCAAGTCTATCCACACATCACACATTGAGCCCACCTTTTCATCCAGTTTCTTGCAGTATGAGTTTCAATACTTCAATGCACAGTGTGAAATGCCCCAGTTCTGAAGTCAGTGCAAATGAACAAGTTTTGATTAAGGATACTTGTTCTCAGACACCTCTGATATTACCACAGGGATCGTGTTTCTGAGCCTTGAAAGGTGAATCATCTATTCATGGAGCAGTCAACTGCAATTATCATATCACAGAAATCAGGTTTTGGATTGGATTGCCTCTTTTGCTTTCTAAAACTCAAACGTGTACAGTTCCTGTGTCAGTTAGTCAAAAATAATTTTGCTGCCAATACCAAAATATAAATCTAAGATAACTATAAACAAAATATAAGTAAATAATGGAAAGTCCTAAAGCTAAGTCAAAAAGGTAGTGTGTAGATATGTCACTGCAATTAGAAAACAAAATTAAACATATTCTTGACTCTGCCTCTCTCTATTCTCCAGATCTCCAAATTCCATTTTTCCTCCCACTGGCTGACTTGCGAGAATTTAATTCTTAAATATCTACTAAATGAGCATCTTTTTTTCTTTTCTCAATTCAACAATCACCAATCTGTTCTTAATTATCTCTTCCAAGATTAATGAAAGTTCCTTGGCAGGCAGACTTCTCTGAGTCTAAGTCCAGCCTGTTCTACATAGTGAGTTCAGGACTGTCAGGGCTACATCAAGAGGCCAAACATCAATAAACAAATATTTTGAGTTGTTCATACATCTATTAGGTCTGAGGTCTGAGGTTCCACTTTGTCTACCAGGTGGCTTTTCTTTCATTGTTGGCTTTCATGTTACAACTCAAATTATGTATTTCATTTTAATGACCATATTCTGGCTGAACCATTGTTGTAGGAGTGACTTTTAGTATAATAACATTCAATAATTTTAAATTATACAATGGACTTTGATTATCTTTGCCACCTATATGTGTTTTATAGGCGTTGGTTCTTTTTGGTTTTACTGTGTTAGTGGTTTCTGGATTTAACCTTATTTTCATGATGATAACTATCTTCTCTCCATTTTAGCATAAGACTCTGCCTTCCGTAAGATTGGTATTAGTGATGAACTCCTTGAGATTTTGGTTCTCTTACTTCATTTCTCCTTTGCTGTAAAATAGTATTCTTGGTTTATAATACTTTTTTCAGGGAATTCACTATTCCATCTAATTCTTTAGATTTTAAGGAATAAAGGAAAATCAATTGTTTGTCATAGATTTTCCTCTTATGTGTGATTTGTCTTTTGGATATAGATAAATTTACATGTTCTTTTTCTTTGTACTTTTTGTAGTATAACTTAACTCAGTTAATTAATTTTAACAATAATCATAAAATAATTTCATTGCTAACTTTCATTTAAACTTTTTCCATGTATATTTTACCATCATACATAATATACTTCAATCATCTTCCCTCATTACCACCTCTTATCCCAATTCCACTCCTTATTGTCAACCAATTATTTCTCCTATGTTCATTCAAATCTTTTATGTATTTTGTGTGGGGGTGTGTGTATGAATGTGTGCCTCATTGCATTTATTGAGGTTTATTTGCATTATTTACTTGAGAAATGGAAGCTGGTCAGTGGCTATACCACTGAGAAAGATAATTCCTCTTCCCCTAGATATTTTTGAGATTTACTACTTATAACTTCTAATGGAATGATGGATCCCCATGAGCCTCCCTTCCAACTATGATAATGTTCGTAGCCATATTTTGTGATGTTCTCATGCCAATGACTACTTGTGGGAGTTTCATAAATAAACACCATGTGAACAACAAAGGTTTACAAAAGGATTTTTCTATCACTTGGCAAGAAGCTAAGGAAAGAGTAAGGAAATGTCTTATTTGCTCATTCTATAAGTAAACTCCCCTACCACCATGCAGTAATCCTAAATGTATACATAGGAATGAAATATGGCAAATGGGTGTGTTTCATATTATAGGATTTGGAAATTTAAAATAGGTGCACCATACTATAGAGACAATTTCAGGGTTGCAATGAGCTCTAAAAAGGCTGATTCTGTTATCACACACCTATTAGAGGTAATGCCATTATGGATATACCTACACAAATAAAAACTGGCAATGCTCCAGTATATATCTCCAGCATATTAAAAGAGTGTTTTTTAATATTATAACATAAAGCACCTAACTGGTATACCATACAATCCTACAGGATAAGCAGTAGTTGAGAGATCTAATTGCACTTTAAAACAAATGCTCTATAAACAGGCAGTTTGAACCAAGACACCCAAACACAGATTACATAATACTTTATTAACATTATACTTTCTTAATGCTAATAAGAAAGGAAAAACAGCTGCATAATGACACTGGACAATTGAAAAAAAAAATCTAAACTAAACCAACCAGTATACTTCAAGGATATATTGACCTCAGTATGGAAAACAGGATATGTGCTACGTTGGGGTAAGGGTTTCACCTTTGTATCTACAAGAGAAGGAAAGCTGTGGATACAATTTAAGTTTATCAAGATCTGAGTTGAACAAGACAAACCTCTTAATGAGGAGAAATGACAAGTCATCTGCCAAAGTAGTTCCCATGAGTTGTGTGAAGACCTCTCAAAGGTAGGAAAAGTGTTCTCTTCTTGTCTTTAAAGGAAAACAGAAAACAGCCATATACATAGCTATAAAGGTTAAAACTTTTAATTTGATATTGATGTTTAAGTTTTCCACAAGGAAAAATAACAATTCCTAACAACAATCTGTCTTTGAACTCTCCAGAAAGAAGATGGGCCCCACTTCGTTTCCACTTTATTCAACCTGATGCATCTGGACTACAAACATTTCCCTAAAACCAGTTTGGAACTGTAATGCTCGAGACAACTCCAGAGTAGCTAGCTAAAATGGAGCACCTTCTAATTACACCCTGGCCAGAGCTACAGATAAAACTTCAGTCAAGCATTTCCTGCCAGGCAGAGACTAGCTACAAATGTTACAGCTAGTCCCCTCCAGAAATTTTGTTGCTTAAATTTTCTTCCTACAGGATCCCATGGAGTCATTGTCCCATCTCAGCAGGGAGTAATCTTAAGATAACCACAACCTTTTTTTCCCTACTGTTGGTTTTAGGGATACTATTCATCTACATAGGGATAGTTTTAGTTACTTAGGTTTGGGTGTGGAAGGTGACGCTCAGACTCGGGTATTTCTTTTAGATAGGGTATGGTCAGAAAGGGTATGGTTTAGATGGGATGGGTAAATTAATTTATCTTCTTGTGAATTATCTTAGTAATTATTAGTTTATACAACTTACAGTGTTATAGATTCTTATATGTTGTAACTTATGTAAAATTAAGTTTTTATTCCTTTCTAGGAAGATTGTATATTATGTTTTCTCAGATTATGTAAAATCTTTCTGTTTACGATGTTTTGTGCACAATATCTTTATAACATTCTATGTATGTATACCTTTAAGTAAAAGTATACACACACACACACACACACACACACACACACACACAATTTGGGATATTTTTATCATGCTACACTATACAGTTCTACCTCTGGTCAAGATATTTCAATTCTACCTCTGTTTTAGAGATTTACATATATATACATATATATATATATATATATATGTGTGTGTGTGTGTGTGTGTGTGTGTGTGTGTGTGTGTGTGTGTATATATATATTGCTAAAATAATTGTCCCTGCTATTACCCAGGGAAGCTTCAAACATTTATATAGCTAGGTTCCTGAGTATTACAGATTATCTTCAACCATATTTTTTATACTTATGAGAATAGTCAGACACAGATGCTTGATCTTCGAACACTTCATAGACCTGCAAATATGGTATTTCAATGTTTTAATATTAGTACTCCATTTACATGAGACACTACTGCTCCTGACAGCATTGAACATTTCCTGAGACTATGTTGGGCATTGATATTACTCCTTCTAGAGTCCATCCTCCCCTTGGCTAATGGCTTCTTGGGCAAAGAACAACCCCCACCTTGACCACTGATCTTGGACATGTTGGTCTACTGTGCTTGAAGGACACAAACATAGAAGACTGCTGAACCTTGCCAAGTCAGGATAAAACAGCCTTTCTATCTCGCTGCTTCTGTAGGGGGTCTGTCAGTTACTGTAGGCCTTAGCCAAAACTGGTTACATCAACGTTTCTGTGAGACTTTAGGTGACTGTCCAGGTAGCCTGCTGTTTCTGTCTTTGCTACACTGTTTGGAAGCTGCCTGCCTGCACTTCCTGCCTACTGTAGTATTGCTATATTCTTTCTCAGGAATTGATGAGATTGAAGATTAGACTGTCACAATTATTTTTCTCTCTTCCTAATTAGAAATATATTAGGTACTAGACTTAAGGTGCCCAGTGTAGGACAACTCTATAGTAATCTCTTTTATTTCTTCACCCGAGGACTGGATTTGTAGTTGTTAAGTTTTTATGTTCTTAATTTTCTTTTCCTTAGAGCATACTTGATATTTACTGTCTTTGTATATAGTTTTGTATCATGCTTAAATCTTTTCTTTAGACTAAAGGGGGAATTGTATTGAGATATCCATAACACCCACATTTTTTGCACTGACTACACACATTGGGGCATGGGGACAGGTGTGGGAGTGACCTGGGGAAACTAGGTCTGGGGTCCCAGACACCAGGATTTTTTCTTGCTTACTGGTCGGAGACAGAGACAGTTCCTAGTGTAGGGAGTGTGTCAGTGCTTAAGGACTACATAGGTGACTTCTTGTAACTGAGATACTCAGAGAAGGATAACCAAGTACTTCCTGAGATTAAAGATGGTTTTCTGTCTATCTCTTTCATAGCTAAAAGAGATTTTAAAAAACCTTCACATGTTTTATAATGTCATAGAACCTCTACCCAGTTAACTTCTTAGAATATGCTCAGTGAATCTTTCTATTTACTAAGACAGGATGGGGATCTCTATATGCTTGCTGGGGATGTACAGGCCATGGTGCTCAAGAGTAGGTAAATCACCTCACTGATACAAGGAACCGAGTCCGTGGAGCTACTGAAGGTAGTCAAACTCTTGCTTACTTCATAGGACTCTAGTTGTGTCAGATAAAAAAGTGTGCTGTACAAAGTCGCTCCACAGCCTGGATGTTGTAGGGTTCAAAGTAATGTATTGGTATAGTACTTCAGCAGATCCTTATGTGAGGCTCAGATACAGTGAGAAATAAAGGCTTCTTCAGTAGCAGTTAATGTGGTAAGTTTGGATTCGGGGGAGCTTATATGGTTCTCTTCCTAATATTTCTCCAATGATTTTGCATTTTCTTGGTTCAAAGTCAATCTTAAGAGACCATACAGTAGATGCTCCGTGCTTAGTTCCATTCTTTTCAGTGTCATCTGCATTAACATCCTCAGCAACATCTCTGTCTCATAGCTACAGCACCCTGCATCCAGCTTTCAGTACGGCAAAGTAGCTACAGCACATTGTGAAAGAAAATATTTCAGGAAACTCCACAAAGCCATTTTGCTCTTAATAGTCCCCTCACTCATAAGAGAGTGTTAATAATGATGACTATTCCCCAACATTCTTTTGAGGATGAAATTATTAAAAAAATATGAAGTGGCTTAAACATTAAACGCCTGGCATGGGAATGATGAATAGCAGTTGTCATCATCATTGCTATCATGACATAATTATTTTTACCATGGTACCTGGCCATCAGTCATACATAGCCAGTATCAATAAATAATGGGTGAATAAAAGGAAGGCTAAAGCAGTACATGGAGAAAAAAGGAACTGATATAGGTGGTGGCCTCCAAATCCTTTTTAACATAGTTCTATGCTTTAAAGTCTACTCATGCTTTCTTATTGAACATTAGCATTTGGTAGTATCCAAATTCTCTCATAACTCCTCCTTCTATATTCATCAAGACTAAGAAAATAAGCAAACAATTATGGGAGATGTCATTCTGTATATATGTTTTTTCATACTGGTTATTGAATAAAGCACTGTTGGCCAATAGGAAAGCAAGATAGATGGGACTAGGAGACAAGGAGGAAAGAGAAAGGAGTAAGGAGGAGTCAAGATGGAGAGTCTGGAGAGAGCAGTATGGCAACCGGCTCTCTGGTAAGACAACGTGGAAAAATGTAAATGAACAAAAATGGGTTAATACTTAAGACAGAGCTAGCCAATAAGAAACTAGTACCTGATGATGGGAGATGTCATTTTGTAAATATGTTTTTCATACTGGTTAATGAATAAAGCACTGTTGGCCAATAGGAAAGGAAGATAGGAGGGATTAGAAGACAAGGAGGAAAGAGAAAGTAGTAAGGAGGAGTCAAGATGGAGAGACTGGGGAGACGAGACACCTGCTCCATTCCCCGGTAAGATTAGAACACATGAAAGTACTTATATTTAACAGAAATGGGTTAATACTTAAGACAGAGCTAGCTGATAAGAAACTAGTACCTAGCCAACAGCATTATATCAAATACAGAGTCTCAGTGTGTTAATTGGGGCTGGCACAGTGTCAGGACCAGACCAGCAATGGGAGGAAAAACCTTATTCCTTACAAAACAATAAGCAAGCAAACAAACAAACAAAACGTACCTTCTTTTTTCAAGTATACATTTTTTTTCTGGATGAAATACTTGGGCAATATCACTGAGTATTTATAACAACCATAGGGGATGTCTTGTTCTGAAATTGCAAAAAGAAAATAAAATAAAACTAGTAATCCAAACTTACACTCTTCTTACCTTACCATATACCTCCTTGATAATGTTTAGAAATAATAAAGAAACAAAAGAAGATGATAGCAAACACAGATGACTTAACAGAACACAAAGTATTGAAAGAGAATGGGCAAGGGAGAGAAGAGAAGAAGGAAGAGGAGAGAGAAAGGAGAATGAAATATAAAAAGGATGAGGGGGAAGGGAGGTCGAGAGGGGAGGAAGGAAGAAAGAAATGAAGGCAGTGTATGGATAGAACCAAACTTGTAGAAAGTATGAAGAAAATATTTTCTGTAGAATAAAAAACAAAGGACCCAGTCTGATGTTGAGGTTCAAGCTTCAAAATGAAGATCAGAAAAACAAAGCGATCAAGTAACTAGCTCTTACCTCTACCTCAGGCTGAAAAGGGTGATCTTGTCTCCATAAGCTCTCATCAAGCCTCAGACTTTTGCTTCTCCTCATTGAGGCTGGGGAATATATGCTTCCTATCCTCATTGTTGCTGGAGAATGAATACCAACTCTGAGACCCTGTTCCTGTCTTAAATAACTCTGATTGGTCCTGGGATTAAACGATTGTGATCCTAAGTGCTGAGATCATCTTTGTGTGAGCTGTTTCTCTTTAGGACTGGATAAATTTCATGTAGTTCAGTGTGGTCTTGAACTAACAGAGATCTGTCTGTATTAACCTACGAAGTGGTGGGATTAAAATGTATACCACCACTGCATAGCTTCTATAACTAACTAGTGTTGCTACTTTGCTATTTTGATTTCCAGTGGCTTTAAAAACTATAAACACTATATCAACACCATTTTCCATCAAATAGGGATCAGATATAGATTTGAGAAGAAAGCAGCATGGTTGGATTTATAACATCCCTATTAGTTTGTGTACTTTTGTATTGACCCTACATTACTTGAAGTTGGGTCAAATATTTATTTTCTGTGAGCTTCAACTTCCTTAACTCTAAAATGAGTACTAATTTATGCTTTTCAATGATATTACAAAGGTAGAATAAGGTAGTTTACATTATTCAAAGTATGTAAGTCTAAAAATTAAGAAGACTTTGATATATGATATGGAGGTAGATAACAAATAACTGTCTCTGTGTGTGAGTGTGTATTGTGCGTGTGTGTAGAAAGAAAGAGACAGAAAAAACTGTGTATGTGTTATTCCTTATTCCCAATCAGTTTCAATATCTGTTCATCTTCAACAGGGAAACAAAAAATGGTTATCTGTTCTTGAGTTCTACATCTTACAGTTAAGCAGTAGAAAGTACTTTCAAGATAATATAATTTGGTATTTTCATTTTGGTATCCGACACTTAGAAGGTTCATCTTCCTGCTCTAAAGGTATCTGTGCCATGTCAGCTCTCACTGAAAAATAGTCACATCTTCCTTACTCTCTTCCTCAACAGGATTAAGATTTTAAAACACCCACTGTAGATAGCACAGTTCTTTAAAGTTAAAAATAGCCACTGACCTTATATAAGAACAATTTGTCAACAACTAAACAGAGGGTGAGAGCATAACTCCATGTCATAACTTCACTTGCTAAGGGGAACTACCACAACTTGTAACAAAGACAAAATGGCAGCTATAATTCTGAAGGGCTGAGGATCAGGATGAGAAAACTGTGCCATCCTTCTCCAACATCACTGCCTTACACTTAATGTATGCTGGTCATCTAATTGCTATTGCACTAGTATCTGCCTTCTCATATCATACACTTTTGGGTAGGAATTTGAAGCAGGTACTTTGTTCTGCTTCCATTATATTCTGAGTCTATAACCTCTTTAAATGTGTCCTTGTATTGCCACAGTCACTGTGGAAAACCAGAAGTCACGGTATAATAAAATCCATAGTATTGTTTTAAATTCTTCATGGATATACTCCAGACATAGAAAATTTCTATCCTGAATTTTAAATGGTCAGTTCTCTGATCACTCTGAAAATGCTTTCAAAGAAGATAGAAAATTATATTTGCCTCTACAATATTTTCTAAAGACTTGGCTTATTTAGAGTTGTCATATCCACATTTTTTAAGTTTTAACATCATGCCAAGTGCATTTCCTGATCTTTTATCCCCTTTGCTTTCAGAGCTTGGAAATTAGGAATTAAGTTTAATTCACCTTGGTCACAGCTATACCCTCAGACAACTTTACCTTCAGAAGGCATGGAATCTTGTTGTCTAAAAACTGTGGAAAGGCTAATCAGATAACATATGAATTTATTCCATTGTAGGCATTCCACTTTTGTTACATTGTAATATAATACTCTTCAAAAGAAAGAGAAAAATTCAATTTTAACTTGAGTAACCTCTACATTCTAGAATTTCTATACCCTACTCATGCACATATAAAAGAAAATATCAAAATATGATTTACTTGGTTTAGACTCATGAATTACCAGGTTTCTTTCAAAACTGATATATTGATGTAGGAAACACAAGGGTCTGTAGTGAAAGTTCAGTAGATAGGAGTGCCTGCTGCTCTTATAGAAGTCTGGAATACACTTCTCAGCACCCATAAGTGGCAACCCTCAACCACGTGAAAATCCTGCTCCAGAAAGATCTGATACTTCTGGCGTGTGGACACATGCACTCAATATACCATGTACACCCACAAATATATACGCATGGGTATAATTTAAACTAATGCAAATAAAGGCAAAGAGAATGAGAAAAGCTTAAATGTTCATTTTCTTAAGGTCCATATGCAAGATGGGACAATTTGCCTTCATCAGAAGTATGACAGGATTTTACAGATAGCCCCATTCACAACTTTGTTTTGAGCTGTTAGAAACCACAAGAGGCCAGAGAGAGGAAGTGACAGTGCCACCTACACAGGATATAATAGTTTTGTGTTGTTTTATTAATGATGGAAAACTAAAAGTTTGGCATAGGTAACAGTGCTCGGAGCTGCTCCTTGTTCTTGTATAGGCTTGAGTCTACAGGACCTCTGACCTCTGCAGACGGCTCTCGGGTGATGGGTTGAGTTGAGGAATAAGAGGGACAAGACTCACCTAGGAAGGTATGCTGTCTGGCTGACCTTCCATCTTCCACAGCCCAGTGCTGTTTCTTGGCTTTCTTTTGCTGTTGTGTTTCCTTTTCCATTACTTACCACCACAGAGGAGTCTTAAGATTTACTGACTGTGACGGATCTATTTATTTTTCCTCTAGAAAATCCACTCTCTTTTTAAAACTTTTGTTTTATAACCCTCGCCTCAAATTCCCATAATCTTTCGATAACTTCTCACTCAGAACCACATAAACAAAACCGCATTTCATTTTTCATGCTCTTCTTATAAAAGACCAGACATAGATTTGATTTGAATCTGGAATATTGTCACTGCACTTTAATGTGCTAGGCCAAGGCCACCCCAAACTATGACTTCACAAAATGCACCTCCCATACCTGGAAAGAGCTCTTCAGAGAGGGTGGTGTTATATTCTGGCTGCGCCCCAGCTGCCATGAGGTTGTGTATGCAGCCTTCATTTTACTATAAGCACCTCAATAAGTGAAAATCAATCTCTACTTTTCAAGATAGTTGTGGTTACTAAATCTGGCAATATGAGATAGTCTTCACAAGGTCTCCTACACAGAAAAAGGTTTACAATGTGGTATTTAATTTTTGGAACTTTACTACCTTATGCTCTCACTACTGCTATTATCACAATTTGTAAAGACAAAATTGAAAAGTAGCAAAATGGAATGCTTCAAAAAAAAAAAAAAAAGTCAGCGTATCTTAATTGTCCTTAAGTAACTGAAGAGGTTAAAAATTTTAGTGGTATGTTTCAATTAAAATATATTGTTTATATTGCTGTAAGGAAATGAAAGGCATGAATTCATTCAAAACAATATTTAGCAGCAGAGATAATGTCTGGCCATAGTAGTATTCAATAAACAATGAAATCATTGAACAATTATCTCTTTGTGGTATTTTTTCTAGACAGTACAGACTAAAATATTTCCAGCTTGCTTGATTTTTTTCTTCAAACCATCAACCTAGACCAAACTCCAGAAGCCTCACATAATATTCTGTCCAGTGGTCGCTTTCCCTTCTCTCTATTCTCATGTGCTTCCGTTCTACCAAAGTGCATCCTTCAAATAGGAAAACTGATTATCACTTCTGCCAGTGCACTTTGGTCCCTTTCAGGGGACTGGGATGATTGGGTGTCCTTCAAGTGCAGTGGCCTGGTCAGGAAATAAGTAATGGTGCCTTTACTCTGGATGAAATTGCCCATATTAACACTCTCAAAGCCAATCATGGGCCCCATTTTAAAAAGAGCATTCGATAAAAAAAAAAAAAAAAAAAAAAATGTAGTACCAAGAGCAATGTCAGCACTTGAATTGTCTCCTGAAAAAGTACATGATTATTAGTGAAAACTCTGATGAAAATTTGGTGCTGTATTCTAATCAATATTGCACCAATGTTAATTTCTTAATATTGGGAAAATGGACAACAGTGTGTGTCACACTAACATTGCAAGAAATTAGGTGAAGGACAAACAGCAGTTCTTGATCTTCACAATATTTCTGAAAATCTACAATTTTCAAAAAGTATAAAATTCATGATGATTGGGTATGTTACTACATAACTTTAAGTATCCCAGTACTTGAGAAATGGAGACAAGAGGATCAGGAGTTCAAGGACAACAGCAATTTCATAGAGGGTTGGAGGCCAGTCCATGTTTGTGAGATCCCGAGGAAAAGAAAAAGGAAACCAATAAAACAAGTAAAAATTCAAATTAAAATGTAATGAGAAATACTAAGGAGAAAATGCAAGATATTGGCTCACTGGGATATAGTGACAGCAGCTACATTAAGGAATGCCCCTTATAGGTGAGTGACCAGTACAAAAATGTAGAAGAGTGAGTGATTGTGAGGTTACAGTAGGCATACTTAGCACTTGAAAATTATTTTATCCACTCAATGCGCACATCAATTCATAAGGTAGTAATTATTTATGCCCATTTAATAGACGATCCTAATTCCTAGAGCTCTTCTCAAGATCTCAAAATTGGGAAGATGTAAAGTCATCTTCATGACCTTAGTTTATTTGTCACTAATGTTCTGATAGCAGTCATTACATTTCAAATAAGGTGAGCTGGATTAAGAACAAGAAGAGAGAGGCACAGTGCATGTATATGAGTGTGATGCTGAAACAATTGTGGTAAGTAGGACTGAGTACATACTTTTAAAAGCCTGGGGATGGAGAGTCATTCAGTGAAGAAAGCTACTACTCTTGCAAGGGAGCCAGATTCCTTTTACAGTAGTCACATCTCGTGGCTCACAACTATCTGTAATGCCAGTTTCAGATGATTTGAAGCTCTATCTAGTTGCTCCTGCGCACATGTGTTCCATGTGCAAACAACAGGCATTCACATAATTAAAAATAAATACATGTTTGGTTGAACCAATGAACTTTATTAAGGTTTATTACAGGAATATGGAGAAGGAGTTATTCACCAAAGCCAAAGGGACTCAAAGAGAGTAGCCATTATGAAACTCCAAATAAGCATAAGATAGAGATTATGAAAACTGGATAGTGGGAGTACACTGAACACCTGTAATCTATAGGTTCAAGACCATCTTGTCCCAGTGGCTCAGTTTGTCAAACCTTCAAAGGAGCATGAGATCTGAGTTTATCTGTAGGAACGAAGCAATGTCAAGGAAACAAGTGAATATACTTCTTCATCCTGCCTTTCCATTAACTACCTGAATTAACATTATCAGTCCTGTTATGTCTAAATTGTCTTATCTGCACAAAAGAAGAAGATGCTTAATACATTCCAAAACTTCAATTGATCATTCAGTGGTAGATAATTAGAAAGTACATCACAGAAATGGGAAAAGCTGAGTTTCTGTGGCGCCATGGTGGTTTTCTGTAGACCAGCAAGGACATGGGTATTGTGTTCATTGATTACTAAAAAAGCTGAGTAAGGACATTTATAAAAAGTAAGTGCAATTCATATACTATGTTATAGAGTAATGGAAATACAGCACTTATTTAAATTAGTTAATAAAATTAATGACACAATAGTTAATTATCTGAATTTTAAAATGCAATGGCTATTGTGCTTGGCAGAGAATTATAACCAGTGAAACAGACAAAGGATAATATTTGTTTTCTACTCTCAGTATGCTAAAAAGGCTAACAGTTCGGAGATTTATGGACAATGGGCAGTGTAAATAAGTGTGAATGTTTCAGTGTTGATGCAAAAGTGCCACCTAACTCAAATAAAAAAAATGAAAAATATGATGACGTGTGTGTGTGTGTGTGTGTGTGTGTGTGTGTGTGTGTGTGTGCGCGCACACACACCCGCACAAAAAAGTGAAGAACTATTCCAGGGGAAAAATGTGAGGTCAGTATGAAATGGGTGGAATTGATACAGATTTAGCCGGATTGGTGAGGACTAAGAAAGGGAATCAAATGAGTACTGTCAGCAGGAAGCTATTTTGATTAAATTTGATTTTGAAAAATGGCAATAACTATGCTATTGTACATCGACCTAATCAGGTCACATCTGGAATATTAGGTTCAATTATAAGTGTCCCATTTTGAGAAGAGTGCTGACAAACAGAAGTGCATGCGAAGAGGCTACTGATAGAAGATGAGCTGGAAATTCTCTGTAGGAAATAAGAGAACATTTTAAAACTAAATTTCTACTGGTGAAGCCAAGAGCTAAAACTTACCCTTGACTGCTAATCCCAAGTCCTTGACAGTTTCCCTTGAATTCAACATTAAGGTATGTTAAAAATGCAAAGGGTTGGAACATGGGGAAATATGTGACAGAAGGACAGAGGGATGGAGGAGAGCAGATGTACACATCCATCAAAGTCTGATGGGTTAATGTACTCCTGCTATGAAAAAGCAGATAGAACTGGCTGAGCTACTGAGTTAACAGAAAAATGGTCCAGGTATCTAAACATAACCTAAGGCAAAAAAACAGAGGAAGATGCAGCTTGCCTTTCTGTCACACATCACAGGTACCTTGTTTGTTTGCCTATTTGATGTATCTTAGGATTATAAATACAAATATAGTATCTGGGATGTATTTTGGCATCTCTTTGCCTTTTTAAAATAGAAGTAGTGTGTGTGTGTGTGTGTGTGTGTGTGTGTGTGTGTGTGTGTGTGTGTAAGAGCCCAAACAGAAGCACATTGGTGTATTGATTAAAACCTTAAAAATCCCTTTGGACAACTCCATATAGAACCAAAGGCAATGTGAGGATAAAATCAAACTCCTACCACTTCACAGATGAAAGTAATAAAGCTAATGGATATGAATATGGTTCATCCTTTAAAAAAAGCTAGATTATAAGAAGGTAATTAATTATTGTTAGACATTATGGCATACTAAAGGAGTGGACTGTGAAAATGGGTATAGGTAGAAGAGAGGCATCTTTTAGCTGAACACAAAACAGAAACCAGCTAGACCTTGAATTCATATGACACCTGAAATTGAAAAAAAGGTATTTAACTAGAAAATTATCATCTCTGCAGATATTAAAGGAAGATCTGTCAGGCTAAGGGGCCCAGAATTCTATCAGTTATATCTTGGTTCTTTGACTGAGCCATTATTTTGCTCTAGTCTGCAAATTAAGTATGGTCCTAAGCCAGTCATCTCCTATCTCTGAGTCTTAATAGCTAATTATGGCTTCCCAGATTTTACAAACTTTTCACTGCATTAGGTTTCCTTATCATCCCTCAAAGGTGTCTAAATTCCAGCTTTCTCTCCCAGCATTCCCTTCCTAGGCATTATCTTCCTCCCCTTCCCACCAGATCTTTCAGTTCCTGGTCTCCCCAGTCCACACATAAAATCTATTTGATATCCCCCTCCCAGCGAGACCCATGGGTCCCACTTCCTTCCTTCCTCTGCACCTAACCTTTCTGAGTCTATGGATTGCAGGTTGATTATCACTTATTTAATGGCTAAAAGAGAATCCTTCATATGTATCAGTTAGTTAAAAATTGGAGGGGAGGAAAGCTCACCACACACCTACCCATCACCACTCTTTGCTCGAAACCAAGTAGAGGGAATTTTATCACCTAAAGTGAACCAGTCACTTCCCAATCTCCTTGCCTACAAGACTTGTAAAACACAAATCATATCAGAATCTCTACATTTGTGGAGCTGTTCTATACAACAAATTGTAAATGCCTTTATAATAAATGCAGAAAGCTTCTGGGACAGTCATTGAAGATATTAAAATATTTATGGATTATAGAGCACAGAGATAGCTCAGTGCTTAAAAATTCTAGCTATGCTATCATGGTGGCTTATTTTAAGTACCAGCCAGTCAAGTCAGACCAGTGACTCCTGGCAATGACACAAGTGAAGATCAATGAACTAAAGGGTAAACAGTGTGGATCTCCAGGCAACTCTATAGCTTACACAACAAGATTATAATTCGTCTTTTTAGATCTATTTCTGTGTTCGTTATATTTCTGTTTTGCTTTATTTATTTTTCATTTGTTTGTTTTGGTTTGTTTGTTTGTTTGTTTTGCTTCAAATTTGGTTTTGATTTGGGGGAGGTTGCAAGGGAAGAGGGCAGATGCAAGGAGACTGGGGAGATAAATGGGGTTGAAATGCATGATGTGAAACCCACACAAAGAATTGATAAAAGGAACAAGAAGAAGAATACCACTGCAAAATCTTACATGTGCCTGTAAAATCAGTCCTATCAAGGGAGAGACAAGAATCACTGAGTTTTTCTGGTTATCAGTCTACTGAGAGGTTCAATGAGATACCCTATTTCAAAGGAATAAATCAGCAAAATGTAGCAGGAAACTTAGTGTCCTCCTTTGGCCGCCATGTGTTGAGGCACAAATTGATACACACATATGTGACTGAATAATACATCTTCATACATATGTGTACACACAAAATAAGCTAAATTTAAATTGTACTGTTTTCAGGACTCCTAAGCTGAATATCATACAGTTTTATTATGTGCAGGTGGGCTTCATGCTGTCCATAATAAAGCAAAATTTGTTTACAAGATGAAAGATGTTGAGAAGTTCCAAATTCCACTGTGTGTGTGTCATTTTTTCAGTTTCAGTCAGCTGCAACTAAAAAATAAAGAACTGTAATGGGGATAAAAATAGTCTAGATGGCTTAAATTAAACATTGCTGTGGGAAAGTAACCAGAACTTACTACATCTCCAGACATCTCAAGGTGGCAGAAGGAACACTTTGACATTTTAACAAGCAATCCATTGTTCTATACACATTGGAAATTACCCTTGAATTATCCCTTGATAAACACACACACACACACACACACACACACACACACACACACGCTTCTGGACAGCAATAGATCCCACTGGTTACACATTTTCCTCATTATAAAGTCAGAAAACCCTAGATAAATATAACTGCAAGATTAGCAAAGCATTTACCATCACTCCTGTAGAATGACAAGAACTAAACACAACCATCCCTTTCTTTTGTTGTTGTTGTTGTTATTGTTAATCATTTTTTATTTAAATTTGAAACAAGATTGTTTTACATGTCAATACCAGTTCCCCCACTCTTGGGTCCTCCCCCATCTCATCCCCTTTCTGCTCCCCAGGAAGGGTGAGGCCTTCCATAGTGAATCTTCAAAGTCTAGGTCCTCCAAGATTTGTCTAGGTTGAGGCTTTAAAAGCTTCTGTAAGGCAAAGGACACATTCAGCAAGACAAAATGGCAGCCCACAGAATGGGAGAAGATATTCACCAACCCCACATCTGACAGAAGTCTTTTTTCCAGAATATACAAAGAACTCAAGAAGCTAGTTACCAAAACCAATTAAAAAGTGGGCACATAACTAAATAGAGAATTCTAGAATTCTCAATAGAGGAATCTAAAAGGACTGAAAGACACTTAAGAAAGTGCTCAACAACCTTAGCAATCAAAACAACTCTGAGGTATCATCTTATTCATGTTAAATCAAAAACACCAAAGACAGCTTATGCTGGAAAGGATGTGGAGAAAGGGGAACACTTCTCCACTGCTGGTGGGAGTGCAAACTGATACAGATACTTTGGAAAGAAGTATGGCAGTTTGTCAGGAAAATGGGAACCAGTCTACCACAAGACCCAGCAATTCTGCCCTTAGGCATATACTCAAAAGATGATGCACATTCATAAGACAAAGGCATCTGTTCAACTATGTTCATAACAGCATTATTTGTAATAGCCAGACCTGGAAGCAACCTAAATGCCCCTCAACTGAAGAATGGATGGAGAAGATGTGGTACATTTACACAATGGAGTACTACTTAGCAGAAAAAAAATAAAACAAAACAAAACAAATAAAAAGGGAATCTTAAAATTCAGAGGCAAATGGATGGAACTAGAAGAAACCATCTTGAATGAGGTAACCCAGTCACAAAAAGACAAACAATTATGCCTTTCTATGCACTAACTTTCCTTCCTGATACTGAGATTTTGATTCTCAATAGTTATGCAAACCAGTAAGTAGATGAGAATCTGCACAAGATGATGGATGGTGGGTGCTAGCAAATTACTGTCTGTACCAATGTGCAAGGGTTTGCTAAATCTGAGATAACTGGTGTAAGAAGGTAATCCCACTCATGCCTGAGCATATGAGACACTCCCCTATAAGAAGAGATTAGATATCATGGAACCTCTGAAAACTAAATACATGAGGTTTTCAGTGTTAATGCATATATAAATATTATCAAACCTTATTTTCCTTCTATATTAAGAAAAAGATTCACAAATCTATGGAACAAATGCAGCCTGCTGGAAATCACTGCTACCCATTTTTCATTGTGTGCCACATGACTAGAACAATTTTATTTCACACTTTATATATTTGTTGGTTGGTTGGTTTATGGTCTATAGACAATCCACTACACAATTAAGTGATTTTGACAACATATTATACAATATAAAAATACTATATCAAAAGAAAATAAAGCAAAATAAATAGAAAATATTCAAGAGTAATTTTGTTTTAGCATATTACTGATATGGTAGGCATGCCTTAAGAACAAAAATAAAATTCACTATAAAAGTAATCTTCAAATAAAGTTATTTGAGTGATATTTAACTTTAAGGTCTAGCATAACAACAGATAAGACAATCAGAGGTTGTACACATCCAAAAATGAGAAGTACACTTAGGTCATTTTTAATATCCACCTACAGATAATTATAATCAAAAACGTTCTGTTTAAGTACAGTTGCAAAATTCTGTGTCTCAAATATTAATTAAAAATCTTCAAATTAATATGTGTGTTTTATTTTTTCTTTTTATATATTACTGCCTTAAAGTACACTGAAACAACTGTGAAGGGATTTTAAATGATTTCAAAATTCTATTACTAAGCTGTTACTTAAGCAAATATGATGGTAATACTTTGTGAAGACACACTTGAATGTTTTTTGTGCAAGGCCAATACTATTCCAGCCACACTTTTTGTTTTCTTAAAATACTATGTCCTTAAAATTTCTCTCTTTAGAAGATTTCTATTCATCTTCATGGGCAATCTTAACTATGGGTATTTTTTGATAACTCCTTATCCAATATAATAACAAAGGTTCTTAGTCATTACAATAAACATATTGTATGACTCTTACAATAAACATGTTGTATGAGTTTAATCTTCTCATGAAGAAAAATTCATAGGTGAACTTTATTGTGAATATTTTCATAATTTTTATTCATTTATTTCAATACAGACCATCAGAATAAGTACCAATGTTTGCTTAGCATATTACTTCCACTAAAACTTATTAATAGTTGATTTGCTCTTTAACTCTGTGTATATACGTGTGTGTGTGTGTGTGTGTGTGTGTGTGTGTGTGTGTGTGTATGTATGTATGTATGTATGTATGTATACCAGGGTGAACAAATGAGTACCTGCTGGAAGGTGGGATTGGCTAGGACAGTGGAAGTTAGATATGGTCAAAATATATTCAATATATACCTAATATTCCCAAACAATAAATAAAAACATTTAGCATGATTGCAGAGATAAAAAGAACTAACTGAAAACATAGTCTTTTAAGACTAGGAATCTGCATTTCTTAATTATGTATTCCCCACTGAAATGAATGCTGTAACAGGGAACACACCTTCAAAAGAAATAAGGCACTCTTAAATAAATGCAGAGTGCCATGCATCTTTTTTTAAGGCATGACAATCCAGACTGAAGGAAAGCAATTACAGCTTGATGTCCTTAGGATACACTCTGTGTACTTCTTCATAAATCACTCAATATCCCAAGGATATGTTCCATAGATGAAAATTTACACTTGTTCCCTTCTTCCTAAGAAGAGTAGAGAAAAGACTCAGCTGCATCCAGAATGATATTTTGATATAGTCAAATATATACTTATTATCCCACATTCCTATGGAATCATATTGGTTACAGGATAAATCCAACATCATATCAGGATAAAGCATTAATTGGTGTGTAACTGATGAAGCATTCTATTGGATGTAGTTATCATTACAGTGGTAGCCTGTGGTTGTTCCCTTGGAAGTCTATGTCCTGTGTGTCTCAAGATGACAAGTGCTGATATTCAGCAATCCAAGATGAGAAGGAGAGAGGGAGGGAAGGAGGCAGGGAGCAAGAGAGAAAGGGAGGGGAGCAGAATATTGAAAGAAGAGTGGGGAGGGAGGGAACAGGAAAGGAGTAGAGCAGAGCATTGAAGAGGTGAGGAAGGAGGGGAGGGGGATTGAGAAGGGGAAGAGGAAGGAAGAGGAGGAGGAAGAAAGAGGAGAAGAAAGGGGAAGAGAGGACAGCAGAAGGGAGGGGAGGGGAGGAGAGGAGGGAAGGGGAGTAGAGAGGGGAGGGAAGAGAGGGAAGGGGATGAGAGGAGAGGAGAGGAGAGGGGAGCAGAAGGAGGGGGGAGAGGAGAGGAGAGGAAACATTGGCTTGGGGAGATGGCTCAGTGAGTAGAGCACTGCCACTCAAGCATGAGTTTAGAGCTCCAGAAACCTCTTAAACTGGAGGGTTAGCTTGTATTTGTAATCTCAGAGAGCCTATAGTGAAATGGGAATGACAAGGGAATTGCCAGAAGTTTGGGGTCAGCTAGCATAAGGTATGCAGCGGGGAAAACTAAAAAGACCTTGTCTCGAGCAGTATTGAAAGCAAATACTGACATCAGAGTTTGAACTCTGACCACAAGGGCTCTCTAACTTACATGCATAATACATAGAAGCAGGAGTTCGAACTATTGACAACTGATAAAAAACATAGTAGCAAAGAGACCTATGCAACAATAATTAAAAACAGGACAAGAATTTGAGAGAGAACAAGATAGCTGTACATGGAAGGGACTGGAGAGAGAAGAAGGAAATGGGAAAATTATGCAATTATACTTTAATTTAAAACTATTTAAAAAAAACAAAATTTCAGAGAATTAGAATTTCTATGAAAAGAAAATAAGCTTTAAGATATCCTCTAAGCATTTTAGAATACTCTTAAAAGAGATTTTCCCCTATAGCTTCTCATTTTCTGAGTTGTTTTCATGCTCACACACTTACAGAATATAACAAATGCATAACCATGGGGCTTATACCCTAGAATACAGAACAATGCTGTCTCACATCGATCTTAATAAATAGTTGTTGAATACAGAATGTTTGAACCTAAGATCAGTCTTTCCCATGTTCTATTTTTCCTTCCTGCTTCCTTCCAAATCTCATGAGAATACCTCCCATTGGTAGACACTAAACAGGAACCATATGGAAAGAGGCCCTGGGAATGTGCTTTCTTCTTTCTCTTTGCATAAGAACGTGATGGTTGTGAACACAAGTTGAAAATAGATAATCTGTCTTGAGGAAGATGGAGGCATACTCTGCGTCTCACAGCGGGCTACATTCTTGTTACTTCAGTAAAAGCACTGTAACTTCTCCAGCATCTCCAAGATACCAGTAAACATAAACACACACAGACCCTATTGTGCTATGGAAAGGGCTCTGAAAGTCTACATAAACCAAGACTACCAGGCCGACACGGTTTAGTTGAAGTGGTCCTGAAAGCCACAGAACCAGAAGTAAAATAGAGTAGGCAGAACAAAGAAGAGTTGTGTGGATTCAGATGTCGTGGTGGATGTTATTTTGTTGTTGTTCTGCTTATTTTTCTCATACCTAATGAGCAATACTGGTGTCAAACCAGCCCTGGAGAGGAGCCTGATGTAAGCTACATGCAGGTGTGTGAGCAGCTAATGGAAGTGACAGCTAAGATGACATATAACCAGGGTGTTGAAAAATGAATTATCCATGTGGTTTAAATGAGCCAAATGATATATTGGAACACCACGGGGCTTAATACAAAGCATGGCTTTCAAGATGGAAGATCCAAATCCTAACTCTGGCCCTAACACAGACCACTTTTATGAGGCTGAATGAGTCATTTAAACCACACCATGCTGTGGTTTCTCCCTCAGTCCAATCAATTCAACAAGATGGACTGGCCCCTCACATCACAGGATGCTGCCTGGAAACAAGGGAGGTGGGGCATTCAGGGCAGTGTTTTCTGTGAAAGTCAAGGTGTCTGCTTTGTACAAAACTATGGCTCTGCATATGGCTGTCAAGCCATAAAATCAATTCACTTTTTAAACTATGGCGGTTTCTAATGTGGTATAATGCATTAGAAATATTAACCCTCACTGCCATAAATCTCCCCTCCCTTTATGTTAATTTGCATGTCATACAACATTTAGAATTAGACAATTCATTGTAGTTCTGCCAAGAGTTGCCAATCATTTGCGGTGTTTTGCCACAGCCTATAAAACTCCCTCAGGCCTAAAATATGTGTCCTCATCCCTGAATTCACAATCTTATATTTAGACCCAGCCAGCAGGCTCTTAGGTTGCTCCAAATCAAATAAACTCTAAAGCCCACACAGTAAGTATTAGATCACTACAGAGCTGGAGGTGTACAGTCTGGAGGAGAAAACAAAACTCAGAGCAAAAGGAATCACCAGGCATGAATTAGGCACAGCAGTTCTTCCAGTATATTGGAGAAAGAACAAGACAAGGAGTCAAAAGAGCCTAAGTGAAATGCCAGCTCTGTCACTTTTGATACCACATAGATCCATCTTGCATGGGACTTTGAACCTCAGCTGAAAAGTGGGAATACTAGATTGCATCAGATGGGCAAAGGCAAGAAGGTATGCATTCATCAATTTGCTATGTCCATGGAAACTTTAAGAGCCCAACTCTAAAGCTACATTGCTTGTGGCTTATTAACAGCCCTGACTTTAACTATGTGACTTGGAGTCAGATGATAATACTATATGTGTCTCAGATTTTTGTATCTGTAAACCCAGTGCAATTGTAAAGTCATCTTTATAGCAGTGCCATAAAGATAGAATGAGATCGCTGTAAACCAAATAAAATGGTCTATGATAGGTAGCAGCATTATCATGACAATAACTGTGTTCTAGGCAAAGAGGAAACAAAGTTAAAACCAAACGATTAGAAGACATAAAGAGCATCAAATCATCTCCCCCAATCTCTTGCAAAATCAGGTTGCTGTCACTTTTAGTTTGCTTCCACATATATTCACTCACAGACAAGGAGATTTCGTGACACAGGATGTTTGTAAGCTTTCGTTCTCCTGAGACATCTTTATCAGGGGTGGCAGCATCCATACTTATGCGGCAACTGCTGTGTCACTTAACGAAACCACAGAGAAGGCAGCAGCAAAAGCAACGATAACTTCATAAGTATCAAAGAGGTTGTCACAAACTTAGAAGTAAGACAAGAAGAGCCAAAGACAATTAAAGAGCCCTTTTCACTCTTTACTTGAATTATGTTTTCTGTTTAGGAGCCTCCACAAAAACCAAAGATATTTTAAATGAAGGAATTAACTGCAAGTATTGATCTCTCACCATTTTTGTAGTTGGAAAACCCGACATCCAGGCACCAATGGATGTGAGCTGCGCTGAGTACCCTCTTCCTGACTGGTGGCAGCCTCATACTGCATGTTCTTGGAAGGAAAGTAGCAATGAAGCTGTCTCATGCTTGCTTCATGATCATATTTATGAGGGATGCTGCCCTGAAGCCCTTATCATGCCTTGAAATCTCCATTATTAAATAGCCACACTTTGGGGGAATAGGTTCTAACACAAAAATTTGAAGGAATAAAAATACTTATCTCAAACAATCTCTAAGTGATGTATCCTCACCTCAGACCTGCACTCTTCTCTTCATAGATGTCTTGGCTGAGATCCTATGTCTCCTGTGACAAAGCCACTGCATAGCCCCCCCTCCCTGTAACCAAACCTGCACACATACCTTAATCGCTTCATCCATTCTTTTATTTTCATAAATCATTCTGACTTGAATAGAAGAGCATTTCCTCTTTCTTGCTATCTCTAAATCTGGGCAATAAATGTAGTAAGCCCTATCCACTCTTACCTGCTGCACTTCTCTGACATTTAATTATCTCAAACCTCCATGCTGTCTTTTGCCTTTCAGTAGGTAAAATTTACAAGGGGCATCACTTACAAAAGAGGGAAGGGGTGTCATGCACTCAACCAGTTTCTAGGCTATCTTTTTCATCTTCTTAAACATTACAAATCTCAAAGTAGTTATCTGCAATTCATACCCCACATGTTCATTTCCTTTTTCTCTATGACTCCTTCACAGAGGGTTCTGTTCCACGGAAGCACTGAGCCATCTTGACCTATTTCTTCAAGTTTAACAATCTCTTCGGGTTTTACATTGCTTGATCTGAGAATAGTGTTTGACCCTGTTAATTATTTCCTTTCAGACATAAACCTTGTAATCTCAGTTCCAGAAAACTCCCTTGCCTCGCTACCTAATTCTTTGGCCGTTCTATCTGTTAGCTGTTCTGCATACATCTCTTTGTTGACTCCTCACTGTTCACCTGGTCCCTAGCAGTGAAAGCTGATTTGCAAACACTCATGATTCTCTCACCTTAAGTATCCCATCCCCAAACCTCACTCCTTCCTGTGTTCTTATCTGCAGCATTTTTTGGTGGTTTTTGACATTCAGAGCCATACACCTAAGTGTGTGCTCTCTAAGAATCTCATAAGCACATTAAAAGGCATTTTTCAAGCCTGGTCGTACCATTTCCATTGAAAATAGGGTCCCAAATAATGGTCCTTGTCTATTCCTTAATTGTTCCTGACATTCGTTTCTAATCAAAGCATTTCAAACACATCTGTATGTTTAGACATCAATTCCTAAGAAGAGTCTTCCTTACATCTAGGCATATAATTAGCTTCATTTACTTCTCCATTATATGGTGTCCTAGGATTTTCTTGATCTCCAGTTGTATCTGTAAAAATCCAAGTCAACATTTCTGTTGTTCGCATTTTAGACTCATGAAGATAGGATGTACTAAATCACTATGTTCCCCACCAAGCAATAAGAATAGACAAAATTTTGGTAGCTTGGTAGATGTGTGGAAATGTAGAGAAAATAAAGTAGGTAAGGAGAGAGAGAGAAAAGGAGTAGACAAGGCAGTTTTTAAAAATAAAGCTAATAATAAATTGTAAAAGGTAAATACTTGAATATAGTTGTGGAGAGTGAATACCAAAATCCAGAACAAAATTAAAAAAAAATAATTGAATGGATCTCAGAAACATTCAAAATACTAACTAACAGGCAAGGAAACCAGAGTGTAAGGGCTGTGGTCATTAACAAGTGTGCTTTTCAAAATTCCCAGGGAATTGTGATTGCATGGGTTAATCTATTCATTACATCCTAATGATCTTAATACAGTTCGACTGATAAACTGGCTTAGTGAATCAAGTCTTTACTACACAACTTTGAGGATGAGAATTTAGATGCTGGCACTTATACAAAAGCTGTGTGCCATGTCAACCTGCTTGTCTTCCCAGGGAAAGCATGGCAGGGGGGCATCTCCTGGGCAAGCTGTCTGGCCATAATAGTTGGAATCAGTATACCATGGGTTCACAAGGTACTCAGCCACAGTATGTATGGTAGAAAGTAATTGAGGGTTACATCTGAGATCAATGCCTGACTGCATACTTATCCACACTTATATGTCCACAGATAATATAGGTATGCACACTACATACATACACACATGCAGAACACTTTGTAAATCCTCCTGAGTGTTAGTTGTTTCTTTATGTATGCAATGGGAGGCAATGATAACACAAATATCACAGGATTCCTTTAATATTTAAACCAAGCACCATGAATAGTAAAACCCAAACCAAACAGAATGGCTACCACAATTCATGATGCTTCGGTAAGATAGGATTTCATGGGTAGCCATGAGCTACACTTTGCACACAATTCCTTTTTTAATGGTGTAGGTCACCCATTTGTCAACAACATTGGAATCATAGACATGTTGGGATGCAAGGTTATTGTTTACATTTAAAACACTGGAAAATAAGAAGCTGTTTCTTTAGTCTGAAAATTAAAAATAAAGATTTCCAGTCTGTCTTTCACCAAGTCAGCAGAGTTTTTAAGACATTCATTTAAATCTCAATATAAAAATTAGTGTACCAAGTATAATGTCATAATCCTTTGTCGGGGGGAAGAAGATAAGTGTACTAAACTTGAAGGTGGGGGAAATTAATGATTAGAAATTACTATTGGCTACCATGAAAACAACTAAACTTTTACTTATAATTTAAACTTAAAAATGTGACCATCCTCTTTGACTTTGGTTAAAAATATTTAATATTAAATACGTAAGATAATTCTCAGAAAGGAAACACTGTCTTCCTGCATAATAACAATGCTGAAGAAAAGTTATCACTCTCTTTAGCTAAGATGTGAACACAAGTTCTCTCTTCTAGAAAGAGGCTATGCCACTAATAAGCCATCATGCATAGAGTGTCCTTCTGTTTCTGTTTGCAAGGCACTGGAGAACACTGCCAATGTTGCTGAAGATAATTCTGTCGATATTGCATTGGTCAAACTCCAAACATGTATTGGGTGACACTAGAACATATGTTAATCATAGAGAGAAAATATGAAGCAGCCCCTCTCCTTCTGGAGTTTTCTGTCTGATCAGGAAGATAGATAAATAAACAAATACATAGGGCTCAAAGACTTCCTTCTATAAATAATAAAGAAACAATGCATTAGAAAGAGTGATGGATGTTAAAGATCAATAGTTTATGAAAGTGCTGTAAGAAGACCCAGGAACCCTTAGCAAAGTCTTCGTATGGGTTTAAAAGTTTCTTTACTTGAAACCGAACTGAAAACATTTTAATTATTGAAAATTTAAAATACATAAAACAAAAACTGCCTACAGTATAGTACCACCACCTAGAGTTACGTAGGATAAAATTTTAGAATTTTTGCATTTTTCTCTGTGTTATTAGTGACTATTATTTTAAGTCATTTCAAAATTAACATATTTTAATGAACCTTAAATATTTTCCAAACATTTTAATAGAATTATCATATTCAATATCATCCCAAAATATAAACACCCTTTTTAATTAACAGAGGATATGGCCATGTTCCCTCACAGAAGCCTGACATGAATAGTACTGACACCCTATAGTGGACATGTGTCTCCATCAATCTTTCTCTGCACTTTAAATGAAGTTGTATACTAGTGAGAGAAGATTTGTTTTTCCAATAAAAGGATTTCTACTGACTAATAAGCATTCTGTCATGTCAGGTTAAGTATTTTAATCCCCTAAAAAATTAAGGCTGAAATAAGTGAATATTGTCATACACTTATAGATTCGATATCCAGAAGCAAATAACCTTACTCTTCTACAAATTTAAGTTGAATGTGGGAAAATTTGGTGGGACAGGTGCCAAAGCAGAAAAAAAAGTAAAACAGATCATAAACACATTGCCATCTCATGATCTATAACTTATCTTTTATCCTGAAGGCAATGGAAATTCAGTAACTATTTGTTCAATGTAATTGATTTACCCACTTAGGACGAGTTTGCTTCCTTAAGTAAATAAGGCTAGTAATAGAATATCTAACAAAGGCCCTTGTAAAGATATTCTTTCTTCAGGAAGTATAACTTATCTTCATGGGTAAAATTAGATGAAGCACACTGATCTAATTTATTCAGAATTTCTAATGGGCTAATCAAAAAACTTATGGCTACATATTTTTATATGATGTTCATATATTTAGAATTTATGTATCTTGAAATTCACTCAGAATCTGTAGATATAAGCTTTAGGTAAGAAGTATAGACTTTTCCTTGAATATGGACCCATCCATCATAGTTCAACCTACTGCTCTTTTGTACAAACCACAACCAGTGTTCATAATATATGTGACCTGTTTTTTGTTCTTAAGATGGAATAGTATGTTTAAAATGTACAATACAGTCATAAATGTATTATCACAGATTTTTAAGATTATATGGGGCTCCATGTCAGCACCGGCTGGACATCTCTGTGTTCAATAGGTTGTGTGGGTGTTTCTCTTAGTAGTAGTTTCTAGCCTCTTATTTTGCAGAGAGAAACTCATTGTCTTAGTGACAGCCTGGGTTGTTTGAGATTTTCATGGGACCTCCCTTGGCCAACAACTCAACTGAATGCAACACATTCCTTCCACTGGGAACCTCACCTGGCAACAGGAGATGGCCAGTTGTGACTGTATCCTGGGAATATTCATTAATTACATCCTAATAAATTCCAGGTAGTTTCCATTGTGATAGGTTTCCACCCCTCCCTACAGCTCACCAATTTCTTCCCTCTCAACCTGTACTCTCTGCCTCCTTCTCATCTCTGTCACTACCTACCTTATCCGCCCTACTCTCATCTCCACTAGCCCAGCTTCAGCTTATAAAATATACTCGGTTTCACCTTCTCAAGGCGAACATGCATCCCCCAATACCCCTTCTCTTTACCTTATCTCTTTGGGTTTACATACTGTTACTTGAGTATCATTAAATTAATAGTTTATAAGAACTAATAAATGAATACATATAGTATTTGTCTGTGTCTAGCTTACCTCACTCATGATGATTTTTTCCAAGTTACATCTATTTGCCTTCAGATTTCAAGATATCATTTTAACAGCTAAGTAATATTCCATGTGTAAATGTGCCACATTTTCTTTATCTATCATTCTGTTGTGGGGGCACCCAGGTTGTTTCTGATTTGGGGATATTATGAATAAGGATGAAATGAACATAGTTGAGCAACTGTCCCTTTGTGATAGAGTAAAGCATCCTTTGTGTACATGCCCAAGAGTGGTATAGCTCTATCTTGAGATAGATCAATTCCAACTTTCAGAATAACTGCAATATTGATTTTCCTAGTGGCTGTAGGCATTTACACTCCCATTTGCAATGGAGGAGTGTTTCCCTAACCAGCAGCATGAGCTGGTACTTGTGTTATTGACCTTAGCTGTTCTGAAAGGTGCAAGATGGAATCTCAAAGTAATGCAAATCATGCCTTTCTCTGGTGACCAAGGAAGGTGAACATTTCTCTAAGTATGTCTCAGCCATTTGAGATTACTCAGTGATAATTCTTTGTTTAGGACTGTACTCCATTTTTAATTGGATTATTTAGGGGTGGGGTTTTAATATATTGATTCTTGTTGTCTTTATATGTTTTGGACATTAGTCCTCTATTGGATGTTTAGTTGCTATAAAAATTTTTCCCATTTGGTAGGCTGTCACTTTGTTTTATTGATGGTGTCTTTTGCCTTACAGAAACTTTAGGTTTACATGAGGTCCCATTTATTAATTGTTGATATTAATGCCTGCACTATCAGTGTTTTGTTCAGAAAGTTGTCTTTTTTGTCAATGTGTTCACTTTCTCACCAATCAGGTTTAAGGTATCTAGCTTAATGTTAGGGTCTAAATTTAGATTAGGCATTGATTAAAATAAATTTCACCTTAAGAACATAATGATTTGATGTATAATGTGAACTAGTAAAATTGGCTTAATTGGGATTTTAAATTGTTACAACCAACTCAGTATAAATCAGTGAAGAAGCAGAATGACAAGCTGGCTGGGAGCCTCAGTTGGTCTGTTTTACAGAGGCGAAAGAAGGGCATTGGTCAATTTGGCAACATGCAATTGCTGTACTGTCAAGAAAATCATCAGTAGGATGTCTGAACTCTTCAATGATTTTGAAAACTCAGATACTTGTCTATTCAAACTTAAGACTTAGGGTCTTAATTTCCCCTCCATTCCAATAAAAATGCATCACTGGTATGTCTTGGTGCCAAGGGCATAAAAACTTTCACTACTATTTTTTTTAATATTGTTGTTGGTTGTGGGTCCCCAAGCCAGATGAGGAAAAGTAGAGTGTTATTATTGTCCATACTTGGGATAGCTCTCAGAGCACAGCAGGAGTAGCACTGCTCCCTAACCAAATCAAGCCTGGGCTCACTCAACTCCATAGAAACATAGGTGATGTCATATTAGCATCAGTTAAGCTTCTGTCTCCTTGCCAGAAAATCAGCTCCTTGGAAATCATGTGACCAGCAGTCTGCCAGCTTATATGCCTGGAAAGTATCTGCCTCCACTACAGCACTCCCTCCCTGCACTCCCTAACCCCCTCCCTTTAGTATTTACACTGGTGCATTATTAACATTTGCCTGCCTTCAATCAGGTCAAAATATGCAAATCAGGTGTGTTCCTTTGTTCTTTTGTGCCCCACCCTGTGACTCAAACTATATAAACCAGTCCATTACTTCAATAATAGAGTTGTCCTCTGACACAGTCTCCAGGGTTGTTTCTGTCCCTTGTCCTCACCTCCACCCAGACTGCCAGTGCACAAAGGCCAGCTGCGGATGGGGAGCCATAGTTGGTAATGATAGAAGTTTAAAGCTCTGTGAGTGCTTTAAAATACATAAATATTTTTCAAATTGATGTTGACATTATCATATATCATATTATCATGTGGGTGTTTTCCCTCCTGTACTTTAGTCATTTAAATTCCCTTATATAATTAAAGTTTACAAACTACATATTTTTATCATTCAGTTACTTAATACTAATTTTGGGAAAATATGCAATGATCCTCGAAGAGATAATACAAAAAAGTGCTTGAAGGTGACTGAGTTCAGGCTGATAGAGTCTAGTGCATTTCCGTTGTATATCCCTGCCTTTTGATAATATCCATCCTTTTGCTTTGACTTCAAAATCCACTTTAGCAAATTTGTCTGCTATGATCATTCTGTCTTGTTAGGTTTAGAGCCTTCTATGCCACATTAGTTGAGGCTGTCAGATTTCGTCTAGAAGGCTTAACAAAGGTGGGGTGAGCCCCTCAGATCATGAGTGGCACCATCCCATGGACTGTGGTCCAGACTGAGCACAAAGGAGAAAGGGGATAGAACAGGAGCATTCTCCTCCCCCCATTCCCATGGATCTGCCTTCCTTCTCCTTCTTTTCCTCTGTCTCCTTATCCTTGATTATGGATTCAATATGACTAGATACCTTATATTCTAGAACCATGCCTCATCCACTACAGTGGACTATTCCACAACACTATAGTCCAGCATAATCCCTTCTTCTTTAAGTTACTTTTGTCTGGTATTTTGACACATAAACAAAAAAGCATAAATAACATAGGGTTACTAATCTGTAAGTCACACAGCTTTGTCCAACTGGAAGCACCACCACATAGTGTGAAAAGGCACAATGACAAAGGAATGATGATCACTATTCCAATACTACCTCAGACCGCAAAGATTTAGTAATGGCCATACCTCTTAACTATCATAACCCTTGTGAGCCAGCCTAATTCCAGAGTTAAACCCACAGAGCCACAGAAACACCAATTTTTTTTCTCCATCCTATCATATTTAATTTACCAATGTAGTCTGTTGCAACCTCTGCAACTCTAACTCATTCTGTGAAACTCATTCAAATATTTTAAAATAGACTTTAAATGAATTTTATGATTTCAGATGAACGTATTTTCTATTTCCAACCACGATCCATGTTGAGCATTTATTAGTCTCTAACCCTTTGCAATAAGTTTATATAGTTTAAAAATGTATTTTGTTACTTTTATTTCCTCCCCACATTATTTATATTCAACTTCAGTCCATTAGAGAGGTAAAAGAAAAGGCATTTTGTGTATTTAATAGAAATGAAATAATTACACATAAGTTTACAAGTAACATGATCCTATTGTTTGAACCTGGAATTCTACCTCTTGAAACTTAGTGTTTAATAATACCTCTTAGGGAACACAAAAAACATCTCAGATGACAAGAAAAAAATAAGGCATTATAAATTAAGAAGATCATTCAAGTGCCTTATAATAGGGAGAGAGACAGGAGGAAGTCAGGTATCAGTGTGTGTCAATAAATGCTGAAGCTCTATACTGTTAGAGTGACACTGGAATTCAAAACCTGGGCAAGAAATTATTAATTTATTTATTTGGAAAAGTCAAACCACAGAGATCAACTTCAGTATACTTTATTATACAATGTTGGCTCATAGGATTTCCTTTTTTTAATGATATGGATTTATAATTTGCAGCTTTTCTTCCCTTTTTTAAATTTTTCATTGATTCAACTCACTTTCTGACAGTATTACAACACAAAGCCAATTCCTGCCTTTATAGAGCAGGCTTCCATTCTCTCTATCTCTAAAGATTGATTTAATATATTTTCCTCAGACAGAGGACACATAGATATTAAACTGATAAAACCAAATATTACATTTGATGCTAGCCCAGGGGCTGAGAAATGATGAACTGCAGCTTTGATCTGGCCATAAAGGGCCAGTTTTAATCTTTGATTGATGTTTAAGGCTATTATTATGGCACTGCTTGAAATAGGGAACATTTATAGAAGAGCTTAATAACACTCATGAGATTAACTTAATACCATAGTTAAAAGTATAGGCATAGAACTAACTAGAGAAATTATTAAGTTTATACTTGTGTCTTGTAGGTACTCTGATCTCAACTGCCAACATTCAATTCAGGTTCAATGCCCACATCTGAACTCTGCAGACACTTAACCAAATATGTGCACATTCTCATACATAGACAACACAAGATTCAACTAGAAAAGTGATGGGGAATATTCTTCTATGTGTATGTTTGTCTTATTGGTTTATGAATAAAGCACTGTTGGTCAATAGGGCAGCAAGATACTCGGGACTAGTTTATAAGGAGGATTCTGGGAAGTGTAGGCAGAGAGGAATTTTCATGTGATCCCCGGAAGCAATATAGCTGGGCAGAAACCTGTCACTAGCTAACCATAGAGTTCTGGAGCTCTGTACAGACAGGCAGGAAGTGACATAACTGGGCAGAATCCGAACAGGAAATCACTCTCTTCTCTGTGGAGATGCTGAACAGTTGAGATATAGGTCCCCAGAGGAATAAGAGGTCCCAAGACCTTTCTCTGGTAAGAAAAGGCCACGTGGAAATACTTAGATTGATAGAAATGAGTTAATATTTAAGACAGAGCTATCCAATAAGAAATCATAGCCAACAACTCTGTAAGTAATACAGTGTTTGAATGTTCATTTAGGGCTGAAGCAGCGGCAGGGCAAAACTAAGATAAATAAGCAGTTTAATGATTTGTCCAAAGTTATACAGCTAAGAAGTTGTAGAACTTAGTATTCAAACTGTTTACTTCAAGGCACCGTACAGTACAAATGAACAATCATGTCTAAATGCTGTTCATGAAATGCCACTTGTCTAAGAATGGCTCTGCATAGCAGAAGTTAATGGAAGTAAATTGTTATTCATAAATTATGTAAACTTAATTTTTAAAACACTTGCTTTGGCACAAATGGCTCTGTTATTGGGAAGCGAAAAAGCCACAAAGAATTTTCCATATCTTTTTATGTGATGTTGCTAACAGGACTTAGGAATTTTAGATTTCCCTCTATCCTAGCTCAGACAGCCAGTATCCATTTCTCAAATATTCAGCCAAAGAAGCACTTCAGCATCTAAGCTTTCTAATGGTAGATGCCAAAGCCACTAGTTAAAGAAAGGTTGGAGTCATTTAATCTTCTGTGGAAGAAGGAAAAGTTGATAGCATGAATTTAGACAACAAGAAAGGACATCAAAATATCTTGAAGACATACATTATAATGTCAAAGATTTCTCAAGAATAAGCACAGTAGCCATTGTATGAAGAATACCATTGTTAGACTTGGGTCTTTGGTACTGCAGAAGCAATGTGTTTGAACATGCTGGAATTCAAATTTTCCCATCATACTTCCTCCTCTTTACATCACTTCACCCAGCCTTAATCAAGATAGGGCTAGGTTTTGACAAGAAAAAGGATCTTCCTTTTGCCACTAGTCCTTTCCTGATGATCATATAATTTCAGCACAGGAGATCTCTATGCTCTAAGGCTACAACAGTATGCAAATTGCAGGTCTTCACTAAGGGTGAAAAGAACACACTTTCATTGTGTTTTCAGGTATAAGCAATTGTGATTCTTATCCTGATTCATTCAATCAAAACTATGAGTTTATCTGCAGGGCATTTTATCAACATCAAAGCAAATTGCCCTTTGTTCTTACTTTTGCCTTTGTTTTTGTTTTGCTAACAGAGTGTAACTCAATACATTGCCATGTTGCTTTATCTGGGAATTTCCTAAAGTTGTTAAAACAGATTTCCAACAAGCCTTGAACACAGCATTAAAGGCACATACAAAACTATGACTCATCCCCAAATTATCATGTGAATATATTTCAAATAAGTTAAGAAGAGAATACCTAGTTATTTAACTCTTTTGAATGAATAGAACTCAGTAAAGAATTACTGAGGCTCCAAGATATAACTGAGAAATTAAACCTGATTAAGGGAAGGGACAATGACTAATTTGATTAAGTACTTTCCATGCAAGCCTGAGAATCTGAATTGAAAAATGCAGCTTTCTGCACATAATATATCTGATGCAATGAACTAATTTAAGAAACTCTTCAAAACACACTCCAATTCCAAACGGACTGCTGGAGTCCATTCATGACTTTTACATGATTGGAGCTACTGCCCTGGAAAAGCAAAAGGATAAGCAAGAGGCAGAGGGAAGAGAGAAGGAGGCAGAAGGGAGGAGGAGGGAAAAAGGAGGAGGAAGGAACCTACTTTGATAAACTGTACCTTAACCAAAGATGACTGCTGAGCCTGTGATGGTAACAATTGTCTTACTATCCTTAGATACACTGAAATCTGCTGTTTAGATATTTTAAAGCATGAAGTGTAGACTTCGTGGAAGTTGGTTCCAACTTCATGAACAACTTAAAGTATCAGATCCTTCTCGAATTACAAGCTTATGTCTTGCAGTCCCTATGATTCTTTGATGGGAGATATCATTCTGTAAATATGTTTCTCATACTGGTTAATGAATAAAGCACTGTTGGCCAATAGGAAAGCAAGAAAGGAGGGACTAGTGGACAAAGAGGAAAGAGGAAGTAGTAAGGAGAGTCAAGATGGAGAGATTGGGGATTTCAGACGCCTGCCCCACTCCCAGGTAAGGTGAAACCACGTGGAAATGCATAGATCAACAGAAATGGGTTAATACTTAAGACAGAGTTAGCCGATAAGAAACTAGTACCTGGCACAGTGGCAGGACAAGACCAGTGGAGGGTGGAAAAACCTTACTCCTTAATTCTTCATAATTGTTATGCTGATATATTTTTATATGTGCAAAGCATTTGGTATGACATCTTGCAAAAAAGCTCATTGCAAAGAAATGTTCTGTTGTCATTATCATCATAACCAGCAGAATATGTAATAATGTTGATAACAATATTAGTATCAACTTTACATGAAGCAAGTAGACCTCTTAACTTCCTCAAATCCAATAGTCTCCTTGTATTTTTACTTTGATAAAAAGGAAACATAATACACTTAATTTCTAACTAAAATACCTATGAAGTATGTTCACAGACAAGTTTCTTTATGAACCACACACTCTTCCAACCTACAGTGATCTTCTCAAGACACTATTCACTGTGTTTTATTTATGTGCATGTGTGTATTTTGCTGATATATGCTGATACTCTTTTTAAAAAATCCAGTTAGATATTATAACCTTTAGAAAGATTGTACAGGCTGAAGAGATGACTCAGTGAGTAAAATGCTTGCCAGATAAGCATGAAGAAATGAGTTCAGATCCCTAGTACCATTACACAAGCAAGGTATGATATGGGGAGATGCATCAGCAAATGGCATTTACCACAAAAGTCTGGAAATCTGAGTTTAATCCCTGGAATACAGATAATAGTGTCAGGAAAGCACTGACCCCACAATGTTATCCTCTGAACACTATATGCATGCTACAGCACACATGCACATCGTGATAACGAATGCATACTAAATAAATCAATAGATAAACATTTAAAAATTATTATAACAGGTATCCAATCAAATAAGCCAAAATTGCTTATTTAGCTCTATGTTCCTTTCTGCCCCCAATGCAATAACTGCCTTATTTTGTTGTAATAATTATGGTTTGTGTCCCTATGTGTAATAAATCATTAGGGCCAGTGTCTTACATAACTGAGTCTATAACACATGAAGGGCCAGCATTGTATATAGACTGCAGAGTGGGAGAATGGTTATAATATTTCTTAATTTCCCAACCGCCTTAGTCATTTCAAAATGTGTTTGCACTCTCCTACCTATCCCTAGAGCTTTTACAACTTACAGAGCTTCTGTATTGCAAATATCACATTAACATGTGCATTTAAAAAAATAAGACTCTTATGAGAGCATTGCATTGCCCGTTACAAATGCTGAGGTAATGTGCTCAAAACATACATCATATATTCTCATCAATTTATGAACAAAAATATAGACAATGTCTCAAAAGAAATGTCTCATAATCCACCTCTAACTTCTTGGTATTTGACAAAATTAAGTTACAGAGTTTAACCAAAGGGGGAAAAATATTTCTAAATTGAATCTATTTGTGATATACTGGTTTAAAATTCAAAACTGCCAATATAGTCTGTTTACTCTCTTGGCATCTGCTGCATCTGCCAAATGGTGGCCAAAAATTAGAGCAGACTTAACTAATTAGAAGGGTCCCCATCTGGTAGCTGAACTCCTTGTTTATGCTTCCCTTACATTCTTAGCACAGAGATTCGAACCAGAACTTCTGTGGTTTGAAGAGGAGGAGGCTTTGTCTGGAGAGCTTTCTACCTATTGTCCTGTGGATTAAACTTGGCCAGATGGAAGTGTTCTGTGTTTTATAGCCCCCTCCCAATATTCCACTAGGGATGACTCATCTTTGCCACAAGAATTTCCACTGTCTCTCAAACCCTCTTTCATTCATTTTTATTTCTGCAGACCTAGAACTAGGGCTGTAAATAGTTTATTGAGAAACAAGAGCTTCCCCCAAAGAATTCATGATCTGGTAAAATCAATACTATCTTTCCATTGAACAAAAGTAAGGGAAAGGATTAAAAAAAGATATCCGGGTGTACTTTGTTTCTTTGTGGTTTTTATTTAGTCATTGTAAGTGTTGTTTTACCAGAAAGCCGCCTTCTGGCAGACTGCTGCAGTGGTTATAATCACAGACTTTGGATAAAAACTTGCATTAAAATTCTAGCCCTGTTCACTGTATCCCTCTGCAAGTTTCTTCAACATTGCTTCATTGGAGTCTCCTCATATGCAAAACTAAAACTCCAATCTACTTGCTTTCCCTTAAAATGATAGTTAAATGAGAAATTTTGTGAAAAGAGTGTAGCCCAACTACATCACAGAAAGTAAGCTAGAAAAAAGAAAAAAAATCTAATATTGGTGATAGATGCTCAAAATATTTTTAATGAACTAGGGATGTATCTCAATTCTAGATTGCTTGCCTAGCAGGCAGGGAATTCCAAATTTGATACACAACACAACAAAAAACAGGTATAATGGCAAATCTCTTTTTGTGTCTCTGTATGTGTTAATGGTTATAACATATATTTTAACTTTGAACATATAAATTGAACATATAACTGGGATATTTCAAATATAGTGTTTTCCAATTGCACCTATTTAATGCTTTGAAACACAATTATTGTTACATTTTATAACTTTCACTGAGGGATTCTTTTTCTTTCTCTGCACATACTTCTATCAATTATGAACATGAGATGTGGCTAAAGAAAGCCAGCATGAGATTATTACATTACTAAGGACAATAGGACCAGTCTTCTAATTTTACCTCAGTTTATCTTTTATATTGTTACTAGTTATCTCACTCCCAAACAGAAAACAGTTGATAAAAAATTAGAAAGCAAATTTGTTTGGGAGATTTATTTTAAAAACTATTAATTGCCTATGGACTAGCCCTATATTAAGCCTGAGAATACAAAGATTAGTAAGGCAAAACTTGTACATTCAAATTGTTCAACAGGCTTTGGGAGAAGAAGGTATATAATAAGAAAATATATGACTGTACAAAACCCAAACCTTGTGATACAGTCTTGGGAAACTTCCAGGAGAGGTGACACCCAAGGAGCAGGTTAAAAGACTAGAATAGTTAGTAGACATCCCTGTAATAGATGAAAGTCATTAGCCTAGGAAAAACAATGCATGCTCAGGTGGAAAGGAGATAACCATCTTGGAATAATAGAAACCGAAACTTCATGGCAGGAAACATAAAAGGTAAAGATGTGAGAGTAAGTGAGAATCAAATTTCTAGTGGTGTGGGTCTAGTTTCAGGGTTTGTGGCATTAGCAAAACAAACAAACAAACAAAAAGGACAGCTTCAGATAGGACTAAAACAGTTCAAGTAGAACAACCAAGCTAGACTCCCAAAAACAGAGTAAAATGTGGAATCCTTCACATTCTAAAAATGTTAATGGTGGCTTGGAATGGTACACTTATAATCCCTTTGATACAAGAGGCTAAGGATCTCCAGGTTGAAGCCATCCTAAGTTTTATAGGGGTATTATATCTCAAAAAGTACAAAACAACAATGAAAAATGTTGGTTAGTATTCAGTGAATGAGGAGCAATTGGGAGACAATGAGAATGAGGTTTGGAGGAAAAATATATACTGTACTCATAGCTCACATAGAGGTGATATGCATTTCATAGACCTTACTTGGGAAAAACCTGTTGCTCTGCAGGAATAAAATGGCACAGTCCAGGGGACTTTTGACCATAGCCTTTAATAAAATTCTCCTTGGAAATACAAAATAAAGTGAATGCTGTATAATTGTCAGAAGTATCATAACTCTGACATTGATCCTCATCATGTCTTGCCTTGTCCTAAAGTGATTTACAAAGAGAAGTATAGCCCCATGAATTATACAGACCAATAGAGAAGGAAAGTATCTAGACAGGCCAATTTGCCCTCAGAAATTTTTAGCTAACTTTTCTGCAATATGGAAGAATTAACTAATAACAAATATCTTTCTTTGGCAAAATCCCAACCAGCTTATTTTTACTCTGCTGGTATCTAAACTATAATCACAGTCTATAAAGAGTTCAACATATCCTATCCTGCTTTTCAGTAACTCAAGGGTCTGTAACCCCATTCTTACTGAGATATCTAGTTGAAAACACCATGATTGATAGAAGAATCTCAAGAAAGGCCTCTTAACTCCCAATTTTGTAAGAAAATAGTACTTTAACTTAAATTGCCTCATCTTGGCAAGGATAGATGGCTACTAGATGGACAAAACCTTCTACTCTAGTAATTTCTCACTTTCTTAATAGCACTTAGTTCACTTACTCATTCCTCTTTTATCCCTCATTATTTCATTATATTGCAGCTATCTTGGTAAAAACGGAAGTTGAGTTTGGTTCATATTGGACATTCCCCTCTATTACAGATTTATGCATGTAGTTAAATATGTCCTTGCTAAATATAGTGCCTTGCTTTTTGTTTTGGGGAGAAGGTGAACAAAGTGGGGTTGGAGGGAGGGAGATGAAAATGGTATTGGTGTGTTAAATAAGATTGATTTTAAAACAAAAACTAAAAGAAAAATAATCTCAAAAATAAAACTCTCAGCAACAACAACAATGTTACTAATGCAACAGGGATAGTGTTACACTACCAAATTCTCCCAATAGGGAATTATTTTGATGATTTTTCCCTAACAATTACATAAAATATTTAAATCTTCTCTTTAACAAATTAAGAGTACTATATAGTCATTAGTGTCTAATCATCTGATGTTTATATCAACACATCTATCAGTAAGAAAAGGAAATATATAAGAGACAACGTATTACTATTACAGTTATATGTTATAAATTATGTCTAATATAAGCAACTTATAAAGAAAGACGATTGGGCCTCATAGTTTCAGGCTATAGTCTTCTGCATCCATTGTAATGGCCTTGTGGTAAGTCAGAACATCATTCCAAAAGATGTAAACAGAAGGAACATTACCAAATTCATTTTATGAGGCCATAGTCAAAGACTCAAAAAAAGAAATAGAATTATACACCACAGACCAATACTCCGTACCTCTCTTGTTACTCTTGTCTCCCTTCTTCCTCTTGCTTCTTCCCTGTTACCTCTGTCTCTCTGTCGGTCTATAAGCCTGTCCTTCTCATGCCCTACTCCCTTCAACCTCTTCCAATAAACCAAACCTCTTACACACACACACACACACACACACACACACACACACACACGCACGCACGCACACACGCACACGCGCGCGCACACACACGCATGCACGCACACACACGCTCACACACACACACATGCACGCACGCACACACACACACACACACACACACACACACACAAACAGTCAGATATCCCTTCTGGATAAAATCTTGGCTATATTAGAGATACAATGGGCATATCTAAACATAATAAAGGCTATATATACCAAGTTAATAACCAGCATCAAATTAATGGAGAGAAAGTCAAATCAATTCCACTAAAATCAGGAACAAGGCTAGGCTCTCTATGTGCATTCAATATGGTACTAGAGCAATAAGACAACTGAAGGAGATCAAGGTGAAAGAAATTGGAAAGGAAGAAGCTGAAGTATACTGTTTGCAGGTGATATGATATTATAAAAAAATGACCAAAAATGTTTTATAATAAACAAAAAGTTATTAAAAATAAATGCCTGAGGAACAGATGTTTACTATCATTAGCATGAGGGAAATGCAAATCAAAATGACTCTGAGATATCAGAAAGGCTATGTCAAAAACACAAATGACAGTTCATTCTGAAGAGGATAGAGAGCAAGGGGAACATTCAACCACTGCTGGTGGGAGTGCAGACTTGTACAACTACTTTGCAAAAACAATATGGAGGTTTCTCAGAAAATTGGGAATTGCTCTACCTCAAGACTCAGCTATACCAATCTTAGGTATATACCAAAAATATGCTCAGTCATATCATATGGACGCTAGCCCAACTATGCTCATAGCAGATTTATTTGTAATAGCCAGAACCTAGAAATAATATAAATGCCCCTCAGAGGATGAAAGGATAAAGAAAATGTGCCTTTACACAGTGGAAGTATCACTCAGCTGGTTTTTTTTTTTTTTTTTTTTTTTTTAATGGCATCATAAACTTTACAGGCAAATGAATGGAACTAAAAAAAAAAATGCATCCCGAGGGAGGCAACCCAGACCCAGAAAGACAAACATGGTATGTACTTACTTATATGTGGATATTATCAGTAAAGTGTAGCCATGGTACAATTCACAGACCCAGAGAGACTAGATAACAAGGAAAGCCCAAACGAGAAACCTTGCGTCTTCCTGGGAAGGGTAAATAGGTGTCATGGGTGGACTGATGTTAGGTGGGGATTAGAAAATGAGAGATCAGGTTGATGAGGGTGAGGACCAGAGTACCAAAAGAGACTACTGGAAAGACAGGAGAGGTATTTCATCTTGAGGCAGAAACGAGTGCAAGGGAAACTCCCAGGAATCTACAAAGATGATCCCAGCTGAGACTCCTAGCAATAAGGTATACTGAACATAGCCTGAACTGGCCATTTCCTGTGACCAGGCAATCCATTGGAAGGACTGGGACACCAACTCAGCTGCACAACATTTGACCTACAGTTTTCCCTTTCTACTGGATGTACTGAGGTAAAGGATTCACAAAGAATGTGGGAGTACCCAACCAATGAGTGGTCCGATCTGAAATCTATTCTGTGAGAATGAGCTCACCCCTGACATTGCTTTCTGTTAGTCTTCTAGTCAGATAATTCACTTCCCTGGGGTTCTGTTTGGCTATAGGGAATCCCCCACTTCATAAATAGATTAAAACCAGTTGGACAATAACTGATGAGTTAAATGGCTTAGAATGTTGTTTGGATTAAAATTATTCAGAGGCCACCATTTTGCCCATGGCCAGTCTTGTGGACTTGTGAGTATAAAAAAGACAGAGAACAAGGATAGAAATTTCTTTAAAAGACATATTTTTTGTTCAAGTTTCTAAGACACTGGAAAGCAAAGTCTGTGTTGTTTCTAGGTTCCTGTAAGTAGTTATTACATCCCACTGGCATTATCACAGTTAGTGCCTTCTTCCCTTGCTGCCCCACTCAGCAGTTGGTCCAATTCTAGAGGACTTTGTCTAGGAAGCCCCATGGGCATGGAACTTTGTAGTCTGGCCCAATCCCAAATCTGCAAGGAGGCAGGATTCTTACAATTCCTTATCTGTTCCAGATGTTAGACCAGTCTGACTTCTTGGAGGAATAGACTCTGCTTCAACCTCCTCTATTGCATTGCCTACAACCATTAAACATGAAATAAATTCTGTGTCAATGTTATACATGATGCCCATTAATATTTATACTTTTTGTGGTGCTTGAGCATCATTTAAAAAGTAAATCTAAAAAAGAAGTATGAAAAAGCTATTATTCCCTTATAATATACATATATCTATATGTACATGGAAGAGGAAATACTTAGCAGTATGTTTTCAGCTTTTGATGTTATATTTCATTTAGTTACCAAAAATAGGCAAGGGAGCAATTGGATATTCTTCTTTGTGATAGTCAAGTTAGATATTAAAATAGCAAGTAGAGTAGAGAAACAGCAGAAGTTATTGTTTTAGTCTTGTCTACATTTGTCAGTTTAATTTTTTAACTAAGTCCATGTTTTCATGTAAATTGTCATCTTTTGTAACATTGGTAACACATTGTGTTTCTAATGTACATTTTGCATTGAGGGATGGCTAAAAAGGTCCCACATATGTATTTTAAAAGAATAATATCAATACATGTTTTAGGAGACAGGATCTTACTATATAAATTAACTTTCACATCTTTGCTTTTGCAAAGTAATATCTGATTGCTATTAATAATCAGAAATAATCCAAAATATTAACTTATCTTTAGAAGGGAGGATGGCTGATTTCAAGAGATAAGAAAACTATTTCTTAATTAAAACAAAGCATACACCAACAACTAAACACTGAGCCAAACTGGAATTCAGATTCAGAGAGGGAGGACAAGACCATGCTGCAGAAACACATAGAGACAGCGGACCTGAAAAAGGAGAAGCTAACAGGTCCACAGACTGATAGCTGGGAATCCAGCATGGGACTGACTCAGACCCCCTGTACATGGGTCTCAGCTAGAAGGCCTGAACACTCTAAGGGACCTCAGACAGTGGAACCAGGATGTATTCCTGGTGCACAAAAGGTCCTTGCATGCACATCCCCCATGGAGGGATACTCCCTTAACCTAGAGACAAGAGAGCAGTCCTAGTCCCTACTTCAAATGACTTGACAGGCGTAGATTACCCCTCCTAGATGGCATCACCCTACATGTGGAGTGGGGAGTTGGCTGGGTGGGAGGGGTGCATGTGATGGGGGGAGAGAGGGAAAGAGGGAGGGAGGGAAGAAGGAAGAGAGGGAGAGGGAACTGGGATCGATATGTAAAATAAAAATAAAAAAATATAAAAAAATTAAACTTGAAAAATTCACCTATTAAATATTATCAAGGAATATTAATAGCTGCTATTTTAATAGGGACTATAACCATACTCATCACTGAATTTCTGTGCATGGAGTGATTACTCATTGTTGCTGTCAACTCTGTGTGTCCTGAATATATATATATATATATATATATATATATATATATTCTATGTTATTTGTACTAAGTTTGTGGAAAATATCCTATGTCTCTATTTTTATGTGTAGAGTGGTTACCTGACAAGTTATTGTAAGGAGAGGGTCTAATTAAAACATGTGGGTGGGGGTGCTTGTGTGTGTGTTGTTGTTGTTAAAACAGTTCTAGAAGATAACAGAGTCTTCCCTTTGCCACAGTGACTTCTCTTCAATCTCAATATGTCCCAAACACTGGTGTTTCAATCTTTTCTTTTTATACCTTGCTCTAATACCATTTTCTCTGCATTGCTTCACTTTCTCTTTACTTTCTAGATGCTTTCAGCATTTGTTTACCAATGCATATATTAAATTTTCTTTTTAAAACACCATGTGTTTTATGTTTTCCTTACATGACTTTGGCTCCATGCTTATCTGTGAATCCAACTTCTCACTCCTTATGAAGAATACTGAAAGTCATTTACAATATCCCTCTATACAAGAATGTAAAATTGACTTGATTCTAAATGTATGTATATTACAACTTCACACACACATACACACACACACACATATGCTTTAGAACCATTCTTTTTATTTATGATGGTATATATATATATATATATATATATATATACATACATACATACACAGATGTCCATGTGTATCAGCACAGTAACAACAATTGCCTAATGGTGATCAATAATAATGGGCTTATTTTCACATTTTTACTTCAAGCTTATCACTTTGATCATTTCATAAAACCATTTTTAGTTTGAAAATAACATTATAAATATTTCTGTGCATATAAATATTATAAAATAGTTCATATTAATTTGATTTATTGTATTAATCAGACATAATATTGAAATAGTATGAGGGGCAATTAGGGACAATTCCAGTCATACTTCAAAATATTGTAAATTCTTTCAATGATAGGCATAGTATTTATTAAATTAATATTTTTCAGCATATAAGTTAATTTCATTTTATTACCACATTGTCATTGTTTAAAGCCTAACTATGGTTATTTTAATCTAAGTCATCCTTTCATACACAAATTTGATAGTGCTAAGAGTTAGGCGATAAATGAACAAAAAAAGACAAAAAAAAGACAAAGCCCCAAACTTACTGTTGGCAATTGCCTCTCTCAGACACCTGTTTCCACTGTAACTGAACATCAAGATGCTACATGATTCCAAAGAATGTCTGAAAGGGATAAAGCAATTTCCATAGAACACGTGAAACACTCAGTGATTCCATTTTGTTGGTTAGTGCTACAAAACTAATGCTATTTAAATGTAGTTTTTATAGTGTGTTAATAACAGTAATAAAAAAAGAGGAAAAAATGACATGTAGCTATGTTATAACAAGCAGATGGTGCCTGAAAGTGGATTCTCTTCAAGTGTTCCCATTCCTGTTCAATTCATGATCAGTAACAGAAAAAAACATTTGTATTCCCCCACTTAACCATAATATCCCAGATACAACATATAGCACCAGCTGCTTTGCCAGACAAAGCTCCTTTACAATAATTATTTATTAGTCTGAATTCAGTATTGATATTCCAATACCAGCAATGGTAATTTTGAAGGTTCAGAAATATCACTGCTTCTATCCAACACTTTTCCTATAATTAGAATGCCTTTAAAAAGTATTGACAACAATACTTTATAGGCACACTTTCTTAAAAAAAAAAAAAAAGACATACTAGATTCCTCCCAGAGTCCATTGGTAGTAACTTGTATTAGTGATTATGTTCACCATATTTGTAATCGCATACATGGAATGGGTGGCATGAGTCATCTCTGGTATGTTTTTGTTTTGTTTTGTTTTGTTTTGTTTGTAATCTGCATCTCTCAGGAAACACTGTACATCATACAGACTCAACTCACACTACAGTCACAAGGGTTCTATATTCTTGTCTACCACTGGTTTCATGCCACAAAACTTAACATCTGTTCTAATTACTTCCATAAAACAATTTATTACTCTTGACATTTGATTTCATTAAGTCATTCCAAGAAAAACTAGCATACAAGTTCTCTTTTCCATCACACATCTTGTCTGAAAAATATATATAAATTATTTGCACCAAAGAGACAACTGAAAAGAAACCTATTCTGTGCAATCTGACACACATGCAGTGAAGTATGAATGTCATGCACAAGAGCATGATAGTATAAGTGCAGCTTGTGTGAAAGTGTGATGTCATCCCCTCTTTATGACACTGTTACTGCCCCAGCTCAGATGCTGACAAGTTCCAGGCTTCACATCTACAACAGACCCTTAAGTAACCTCAATATGTTCATTGTCTGGTTCCCATTCAATCAGCCACAATTAGATAGTCTTGAAGTTTTTCCAAAGCCTTTCTCGTCCTGTTACTCCTTATTCCTTAATGGTGCCAACAAACTCAGGTGGGGATGTGTACAAATAGTAACCAACAAAGCCCACTGCCAGTAGAAGGATAATGAAGTACAGCCATTACAGAAGCCAGCACGGAGGCCTGCCCTGTCAAGAAATGCAGAATAGAATTACATATGACCCACCGAAATCACTCCTATATATGTATCCATCAGACTCTTTTACATCTTATCACAGAGGTACTTGTGCAGCCATATTTATTGCTGCATTATTCACAGTAGCAAGGAACTAAAATAAGCCTGGGTGTCCACCAACAAATGATGACATTCAAATACATGCAAATACAGAAATTAGATTCATCTGTACAGAAAAACAAATTCAATGAAATAGATGGGACTAGATAGTATTATATTGAGTAACTCAGACTCATTGAGTCAAATATTTCACGTACTCTTTCTTATGCAGATACCAGTTTATATTTTTTTCCATCTATGTACATATGTGGTGAAGAAAGAAGGCCATCAGAGGGAAAAGAAAGTGCTGAGGAAGTGAGGGATGGGAAGGAGATACATTAGACATGGAAGCAGAGAGGAGGCTGTGGGCATGGTGAAAGAGAGGGTATAAAATTGAGTCTGATGAAGAAGGAAAAACAATCAACACAAAAGTACTTTGGATATGATGGGGCTTGAACTCAGGGCTTGGAGCATGCTAAATACATTCTTCACTGTATTGCTACCTCCCAGTTACTGTTCATTATTTAAAATACCATAATGAAATTTAACAAATGGCTCCAAAGTCTGTAGTTGATAAAACCTAGAAAAGAAGATATCTGTACTTTCCTGACTTCGTCTCTTCTTATATATCAATGTTTAATTTTTTAAATTCTGTCCTTGTTAATCTTATACCAATGTTTAAAATTTTTCTATGATTCCATGTATTTTAGTTTATGTTGTTATAACTATAAGTATTTATTATAGTACAATATAAATACAATAAAAAGGATAATATGAATATATATTTTAAAATAAGTATATATTTATAATAATGATGCATAAACATATATTTTATAATGATATAATATTATAATATATAATACTTTGTTTGCAAAAAAAAATCTCCACTTTCCATCTATGAACCTACTTGTCTTCAAGTCTTAGCACTTCAGGGCCATCATATCCCTCTGCACAGCCCTTTTGAAAACATGTTTTTCTGACTCTTTCTGATACCAGACTCCACACCTGCTGAATTAGTGAACTATTTCTTAATGTAAGCTTGCTTTATCTAAACATCCCCTACAACTGAGTACTGTGTTTATCTTGTCCACTTGTGATAGCTGAAAAACCTAAAATTGCATAGCTGCAACTACAAAATTTCAATGTTAAACTACAACAATAAGATTGAAGATAGATAACAGCCACAATTGGTACAATGTGGTTATATATATTATAAAACATATATATATATATACATATATATATATATATATAACAGTCTACATTCTTAATTTAGTGATGCCTTGTTTTTACAAAAGTACAGCACTAGGTGGGCAGAATGACCTTAATTCTTCCTCTTTCCTCTGATCTCACAAGTTCTAGGGTTATAGGTGTATTCCGGTATTCTGTCATGCCTAACTACCACCTATATTCCTTTTTTAGAACTTATTTATTTCTATTTATATATATAAAGGTTTTGCTTGAATGTATATATGTGTATGTTGGGTAACAATGGAAGTCAGAAGAGAGCATCAGATCCCCTAAACCTTGAGTTACCAATAGTTATGAGCCTGGTTGTGGGTGCTGGGAATAAAATCTGGGTCTTCTGTAAAAGCAGAAAATGTTCTCAACCACTGAACCATATATGTAGCTGCATAGCACATTATCCAGCTACTGCATTCTTTTCATCAGTTCTGTAGTAGATGGGTATCATCCTAACAGCACATGTTACTACTTTTCCTTTTATAAATAAATGTTCCTAGTTATCCATCTCTGTGCTATGGATGGAATTAATTTATTCCTTGTTTTCCTTCCTCATGAAAGATTATAGTTACCTGCCACTGTGTTTGGGTTTAACATAATCATGTGACACTAAACAGATCAGTTAAAACCAATGAAACTCAGTTCTGAGGTTTTGTATGATTTACTAGAAGGAGAATTTACTTGTTTGTGGTTATATAAGTACAGGGCCAAAAACATGACCCAGGGAGTAAAGATAAGCACTGTGTAGCACTGCAAAAATAACAATGGGTTTTTGTTTATTTGTTTTTATTTCATTATTTTGTCTTATTTTACATATCAATCTCAGTTCCCTCTTCCTCCCATGCTCCTCAAAACCCCTCCCAACCTACACACACACACACACACACACACACACACACACACACACACACACACACACTGCACAGGGAGAGTGAGGCCTTCCAGGAGAGATCATCAAAATCTGTCAAGTCATTTGGAGTAGGATCTAGGTCATCCCCCTGCCTCTAGGCTTAGGGAGTATCCCTCCATACGGAAGTGCTCCCAACGTCCTTTCCTGCACCAGGGACACATCCTGGTTCCATTGTCAGAGGTCCCTTAAGACTGCCCAGGTCTTCTAACTGAGACCCACGTTCAGGTGGTCTGAGTCGGTCCAGTGATGGTTTCCCAGCTGTCAGACTGGGGGTCCATGAGGTCCCCATTGTTCACGTCAGCTGGCTCTGTGGGTTTATGCAGCCTGGTCTTGACCCTCTTTTGTTATCGTTCCTCCCTCTCTGCAGTTGTATTCCAGAAGATTGTCTCAGTTTTTAGTTGTGGGTGTCTGCTTCTGTTTCCATGAGCTACTAGATGAGTGCTCTATGATGGCATATAAGTTAGTTATCAATCTCATTAACAGAGAAGGGAATATAAACAAGAGCTCCTGTGCATATTGGGAGTGGGGGAGGCAGTGAGTGGAGAGGGAGTTAGGAGAAAGAGGAGGGGAGGAGAGGAGAACATGTGAGACCAGGAAGATTGAGTCAGGGGAGGAATAGAAGAGAGCAAACAAAAGAAATACCATAATAGAAGGAGCCATTATAGGTTTGAAGAGAAAACTGACTCTAGAGGAATGTCCAGAGACCTACAAGGGTGACCGCAACTAACAACCTGAGCAAAAACAATGTTTTTTAGAATAGAGTTGATCCTGGGAAGTGAACATCCCATTACAAAGAGGGTCTGGGTCCGGTTAATTAACATGAGAACTTATCAAGCTTCTTGCGGTTTGTTTTTCAAAATCCATTTTATAGTACTTAAAATTTGTAGTAGTAGTAGAGTGATAGACTACATGGTGAGCTCCCCTATACTTCCTTCCTCCAAGTCACATTTTCTTTTCCTCAGATCACCTTAACTTTTGCTTTGAATTATTTGCTTGTTCCTAGTATGTATTTGTATGTGCATGCATCTGTGCTTGTATGAGAGAGAGAGAGTGTGTGTATACCACTTAAAACATAAATTTCATAGATAACCTCTCTTTCAAGATGGCAGATAATGAGCTCAAGGAGTTGGTCCATCTCTTCCAACTTGCCTTCTGCAACACTTAATAAACTATATAATTAAGTATTAAAAGCAACTGGCTCAGTTTTGTGATCCCACTTGTTAATACTTAGATATGTTGTTACTTTAGTTACATAAAACAAAGGAAAGGTGATGCTTAGTTATAGTTCTGTAAATTGGATTTGCTCTATGTTTTCCCAGGAGACATTGTACTCCAACTCAATATTTGTTTTTTGTTCAACTAGTCTCAGGCCTAAGTTTTTGCTTCCACTTCAATTGTGTTAGCCTTCATGAGAAATTCTCAAATAGTTGTCTTGTTCTCTCATAATGTTTTTGTGTATTTTCTTACCTTTCTTAGGACAAATTAATGATTAATGGTGAACAAGCAAGCAATATATTTCAATATACATTCTAGTTATTCTTCCTACTAAGGGAGTCTTTAACGGACAAATGAAACAAATCAAAGTGAAAATACAAGTTTAAGTGTGTCTTCTTGTTAAATACATTATAGGAAATCCTGAGTAACAAAAATTATTTAATGTAAGAATTTTTCAAACTAGGAAATCATGAGAAAGAAGCAATCATTAAGACTCAAGGGTTAAGTCCAGCTCATTAATTTCCTAAGAAAAGTGGACAACAGAAAGAAAAAGTCAAAAAACTTTTTAGTATTTTTTTATTTATTTATAACTTTCAGTAAAATTTGTGGTTATGAAAATCTGTTAACATTTAAAGCATAAAATTTTTGAATAGTGATTAAAACAAGACAGACCTGTAATTCATTGTACTGTGAAAATGATTATAGTGTTCACATCCATGTAGCTAATGAGTGTATTGAAATATATGAACAAATCATGACTACCCACTACATAGCAGGAAAAATTCATCAATCAAACAAGTATCAGGCAGAGCTCAGTACCCTCTTCTAAGAAGCTTATGTGTTAACGGGATATAATAGGTATATAAAGCACAACAACACATCATATACATATTTCTTTGTCAGAATATAGCCAGTAAATTAGAATTCTTATAAAAAACAGCATGGAGTGGATAAGATGGCATTGTGGGTAAAGGTGCATACTAGAAAAAATAGCAAGTGGATCCCATTCTTCAGGAGCCAAATAAAAATGAATAGATAGGACACACACACACACACACACACACACACACACACACACACACACACCAAATTATAATACAAATATTAAAATTAACATAAGAAATTTAATACAATGTATACTGAGGTGGGAAAGAGAAATCATGAAGGAAACAAAAAATATGTAAGTATTGCGATAGTAACAACAATAGGGAGTTATATCATTCTTAGAAGACAAAGGTACCAGAATCATCTATCAGAATTTAGAACCATGCAAGATGAGCTGTTTGTGTGTTTCCTTTGTGTATAATACCACAGAGTGCCCACATCTGTTTATCATGAACCGATTTCTGCTCTAGCTTACGGCTCCAGTAAATGTGGAACCCATCCATTTCTAAGAGCATCACCCTCATTAGATAATCAGTTCTTAAATTTCCACTCTAGGATGCTTTCACAGTGGTTTTTCAGTTTCCACATATGCTGTCATGAGGACATCCAAACCACAGCAGCAGTTAAGTATGAGCTTCAGGTATGAATATGCAGACAATCTATGGGAACAAGAGGTATGCTCCAGAGAAGGTAAGTGTCATCGTCATTTCATCTTCTCCTTCTCAACTTCTTAAAATGTTCAGCGAGAATATGCCATTGGCACGCTAATCAAATCAAACTAGATACCAGCTGACATGAGAGTGTGAAAATTATTTATCAAGAAGTCAAACTATGTACATGAGCAAAGTAGACAAAGACCGAAACAGTTAAGAGATTTGATTCTAGATAGTTCATGTGTGTTATGTGAAAACACTAAATGAGTTTGAAATGGAGAATTCAATTAAGTATTTATAAGTAAATGACAAAAAGATTAGTAAATTCTTCATACTGCTATCTTAAAATGACATAAGAGAGGAAGGAAAGAAGAAAGAGAGGAAAGAGGGAAGAAAGGCACAGACTGCGAGAGTAAGTAGAAAGAGAGAGATCAGACTGGCTTAAATGCCATTTAAGTGCAAGCTTTATTTAAAATGAGTCCATAGGGTGGCAGTGCTTATAATTTTATTATCTATATTTTATGGTAGTGAAATGGAAATATTAGATACTAATATATGAAATCATGTAAGCTACCCTTCCACAAAGGTTTAGTGAAGCCACCAGCAAAGAGAGTGTTTTTTTCATATCCAATTTTTGTGCAGAAGCAGAACAAAAGAATAAAATTACCCTTACCCACTAGGTTTGCCTCTTTACTATCCAAAATCACAATGGTGCAGGTATAACACCCTTAATTTGATCTGTATGATTTAGTGACAAGATTTGCTAGAAAAGTGCTATTCCCATTTCCCAAATTTTTTTTGTTTTATGTGTATGCTCTTAAAATGAGGCCAACATCTAGAACTGAGTGAATAAATGTTCATTTTTTACGGAATATTTTAATATGTTTTTCAAACATGAGATTATCTTATATACCAGTATCAAGTGTTTATCACTAACATTTATGTATGGAGTTGTTACTTTAAATAAATGAGGATATTGAAAACTGGAAAAAAAAAGTGGAGGGAAATTTTAAGATTTATCCTTCAGTCGTTCACCTAGCTAGAATGGTGAAGATTTAAGACTTAGAAAGAAATTTCATTGTACATTATTTACATTCTATATTTACCTCTCAAAGAAATGCAAATGTACAATCATTTACATAATACAATTTATGTTGCTAGCCTGGAATGAATAAACAAAGGTAGCAAAGTTTTAGGAACATTTATAATAAACTATCCCTGGCTCAAAAACTTAAGGATCCACAGTGGATCAAAGTTAAGTCTGATTCTATTCAGCACAGTGCACAATAATCAAAAAGAAAATATGATGAGAATGAGTAAACTCACATTCTGAAATCGACTGAGAAGTTTGAATGCTGTTATTTATCTCTCCTTCATGGGGAAAACTATTATGTAAGAAGTCTTACCTTCCTTCATGCCCTCGCAAATCTTATTTTGACTCATGTCACAAATATAGCCATGACCATAGTAAGTCTCTTAATGTAAGAAACATGACTCTAAAAAGGTACCAGAAACACAGGCTGTAGTGTACTGTAATTTTTGGTGTATTTTGATTTCACTTATATTCCAATTTTTTATGCCTATAAGAAAGAGAAAGAAATACAAATCAGTACTTTTTACCTTCCTGATGGGAAATGTCATTCTGTAAATATGTTTCTCATACTGGTTAATGAATAAAGCACTGATGGCCAATAGGAAAGCAAGACAGGTGGGACTAGGAGAGAAGGAGGAAAGAGGAAGTAGGGAGGAGTAGTCAAGATGGAAGATGGAGAGAGCAGAATGCCGGCAGCCTCTCTCTCCGGTAAGATAAGACCACGTGGAAGTACTTAGATTAATAGAAATGGGTTAATAATTAAGACAGAGCTAGCCAATAAAAAACTAGTACCTGGCCAACAGCATTATATCTAATACAGATTCTCTGTGTGTTAATTGGGACTGGTGCCGTGGTGGGACCAAACCGGCGGAGGGGAAAAACTACTCCTTACATTTTCCTGTTTATGATTTCCTCCAACTTTGCCTTTTAGAAAGAAAAACATAAAGTTCCCATAAGATTAATGAATTCACATAATAAAAAATATGATGTATTACATTTTTGCTCAGTCAACAAACAAGAACAAGCATATTAATGATATTAGTCTCTGTAAGGGGATGATTTAAAGCCTGTCATTGGCTTTAATCAAATATGTTGGGGGAGATACCACCTCCAGTAAGAACTTGATCTTGTCCAATATTTGTTGGGGAAAAATAGGAAGATTTGAGTAATAATATTTAGTTTTAGTTTAAAATATCTTCCATAGGGTAAAGCACTTTAACAATTGTTCCCCAAGTGGTGGCACTGCTTTGGGGGCATGTAGACTTTTCATAAGGCAGATCTAGGTAAAGTTCATCTCAGGAGTGTTACTTGAAACTTAATAGCCCTGTCATACATCCTGATCTACCTCTGTTCTCTGGCCCAGAGATATACGATCAAACAATTGCTCTCTTCTCTTACCACCACTGACCAGTGTATTCTCACCCTGCTTCATGCCCTGGCCATGATGAACTGTGTGTTCTTAAACCATGATCCAAATAAAATCTTTCCACCCTTAAGTTGCTTCTTTTTTAAAATAAATTTTTATTGAATTAAAACCAACCTTATTTTACATACCAAATCCCAGTTCCCTCTCCTTTGCATCTTCCCATGCCTCCTACCTACCCCCCATCTTACCCCACATCCACTCCCCAGGGAGGGTGAGGCATCCCATGAGGGATCATCAAAGTCTGTCACATCATTTGAGGCAGGACCTAGGCCTTCCCCAATGTATCTAGGCTGAGAAATTATCCCTTCATAGATAATGGGCTCCAAAAGCCAATTGGTGTGCTAGGGATTAAATATTGGTTCCACTGCTAGAGGCCTCATAGCCTTCCCAAGTTCCCCAACTGACATTCATTTTCAGGGGTCCTGGTTTGGTCCTAAACTAGTTCCCCAGCTGTCATTCTGGGGTCCGTGTACTTCCACTTGCTCAGGTCAGCCTTTTCTGTAATGTGGTACATTTACACAAAAGAGTACTACTCAGCAGGAAAGAAAATGATAACTTTGAAATTTGCAGGTATCTGGTCACAACAATGAGAAGGCCGACTAACAAAATTACTATACACAATTTACTGTATGTAAAGTAAGCGTGAGGAAAACTTTTGGGTGATAATCCTGTGGCTCTGAAGTGATTCAAAGTGGGGATCACCATGGAAAATTGTGCTTCACAAGGCATGCTATTTGCAGGGTCCCACGTGTGGGGGGGCATGTTACTACTGAATTGACTGCCCATTCTAACATTCTTCCCTGCAGCATTTTTCCCTTCACTAAATATTTTAAAACTGCAGAAAAGAGAGAGGGATTTATTAAAAAATTAATATTTGTAATTTTAACCTTTGATTTATCCCCAGTACCAAAAAAAAATCTATCACTTTCATGTTAGGAATTCATTTAACATTTTCTTCCTTTATTTATTTTCCCATTGTTATATCAAAGTACCATGGATAAAAGAAGCTTAGATAGTAAAGGAGTTATAGTTAATAGATAAGATGCCATTGTCCATCATGGCAGGGAAGTCAAATTAGTAGGAGCTTGAAGCAGCTATCACTTCCAGAGCCAAGAATCAAAACATAGTTGCCAGTTGGGGGATATCTGGTGGAGTTATGGGAAGGGAAAGAAGGATCAAAATTTATTGTATGTAAAGAATTTATTTTCAATAGAAAGAAGCAAGAAGAAGAAGAAGAAGAAGAAGAAGAAGAAGAAGAAGAAGAAGAAGAAGAAGAAGAAGAAGAAGAAGAAGAAGAAGAAGAAAAAGAAAAAGAAGAAGAAGAAGAATGCATTTTTCTTCTTTATTACCCTTCCTCAAGATCCCAACAAGGGAATAGACACTACCACAGTAGTAGGGTTTTCCCACCACAATTTGCCCAAGTAAGGCAATCCTCTACAGGTATAGCCAGGAACCTATATCCCAAATAGTTATAGATTCTGTCAAGATGAAAGTTAACATAACCAACACATTTTGCTACAGTCTACTACATGTCTATTCCCAAGAATATAACTAGTATTCCCCCAACCTAAGTTAGTATTATTTGCAGAGAGGAAAACCGTAAGAAGAACATCCCTTCAACTTCCCTGAAATTATAACCCAATACCAGCAGCCATTCTCTATACATTATGTTTCACCTTGCAATTTTCCATTTTGCATACTTTTTATGTATGTGGGAAAATATATTGAAGTTTATATATTGTTTTGTAGCCTTTTATGTGTTGCAATCTTTTCTCTACCCTAGCTCAAGAAGGCTTATTTACACAATGGTACTACAGCATGACTAATGCAGTCTATTTTGTCAGTCTCAGATCCCTTCTCTTGCTACTTTGGGCATAGACAACCTTCCTCAAACCATTTGCAATGTTTACACATAGTCCCTAAGTAACTGAACAAACATTCTGCAGTGATAGCCTGGGGATGAAGGAACTAAGACAACAGGTTTTTGACAATTGCAATGAGAATTCACTAGTTCTTGCAAGTATCAAATTTTATTTTAAACTATATACTTATTCTACAAAATGAGGACCATCTTTAAAACGTTTTCATACTTATTACTATGGCCATATTCATCTCTTATTACTTCTCTTGTCCATACCCACCTCCTCTTTCTGGGTCACTTCCTCTTTCCAAATAACTACCTTCTACTTTCACATCTTGTATATTTTGTATATACAATCATGACTCGATGTATGAGAGAATACATGCAATACTCATCTGAGTATAGCTTATTTCACTTAACAGAATCCTTTCCAATTCTATCCATTTTGGAACAAATCATATAATTGTGTTCATCGGTAATTTAACTCTGTGATAACATCAAATATTTTTAAAATATCCCACATATTTATTATCATATCACTGATAAAGTACAAAAATGCTTCTGTAATCAGCAAATTATTCAGTTGAGCTTAGTTCTTAGACAAGGTAATACACATAGAGGGGATTACACAGTGAGCATTTACAAAAATAGGTGTATAAATTTAATCATAAACGCAATTTAATCATAAACACAACATAATCATAAAACCTGGAAATATACAGCCAGTGTAAATGTGGATATTTGAATGTGGACAATATCAACAACTAATGAAGGGCACGAGCGCAAGTCAATCTTGATTATGGATTGTTCCTCAGTCAGATGGTGATATGTCAATGTACAACACAGAGATTGTACCAAACTTGCTATAATATTTTGAGTTCCATCTATTACCATCATGTTTCATGTTTTCACTTTTCATTATAGCTAGGATCTACAAATAAGAGGGCAAATAAGAAGGGTCAGTTTCAAATCTTTTCTACAAATCAGTGTTGCATTAGTAATCAAACCAGATAACCACACAACACACACACACACACACACACACACAGAAGAACACAAAATTACAAGCCAGTTCCATAGCCCCATTCTAGATAAGAGCAGGAGGGTCATTTTAATTTTAATATGATTCCCCTGACGAACTATTCAAAACTATTCGATTCCAAATGTTCAGCCTTAAGTACATATGCATATGTGCAATAGAATCAGTGTGTGTGTGTGAATGTGTGCATGCATTCACAAGAGAGAGAAAGCTGGAGACAGGAAGAGAGAGAGAGAGAAAGAGAGAGAGAGAGAGAGATGAAGGGAGGGGGGAGGGAGAGAAGCCTGTGTGATATCACTTTCTACAATGTTGGTTTGGGGAGCCAAATTTAGGTCATTATGCTAGGCATCAAATGATTTTTCTTGCTCAGCCATCACACTTGGCCCAAATATTTATTTTACATTTTCAGTTTTTGCATACAGTCTATTTAACTTCTCTTTTATAGAAGCCAAGTTACAGAGAAAATGGATTAAAAGTCTCTGACTTTATTGGAAAGAAAACTGGACAAAAAAGTGGTAGATTATTTATTAATTTTTCCTTAGACAAGAAGATGTCTAAGCTTTGTTTTAGTGAGTACATTTATTTTAGAAGGAATAAACTTGAGCCTGTAGTTAATGTTGAACTACAATGTTGTTGACCTTCCTAATGCATATCAACCATGTCCTACTCAATGGTACAATGACAGGAATTCACAGTAATATTTTCCCAATCACAAAGCTTTCTCCTCACTCATTCACTGAGTTTTCACCCTTTTCTACTACATGTTTCTTCATATTTAGCATTTTAGAATATTTCCAGTAGAAAGAAAGCTGACCTCCTAGATCTAGCACCCGGTTGTAATTTCAGTTCTGAGTGAACACCCACTCAATCCCTTTGTCAGTAATCCTTGCCAACGTTTTAATACAAAAGGTGAAGTCTCCCAAGGCTAGACTCCTTCTTGGCAAGGGAACATCAAGGGGCTGGAAAAATGCTTTGAAAAGGGAACGAAGTTTTTTTGGCTTTTATTTTATTTTTTTTTTTTTTTCATTTTTACCAAATGAAGCTTTAGCTGTGCCAAGTGTGTCTTCAGTGTTTGGCCTGCTATGTCTAGATGATAGACGGTTAAGCTCCTCTGAGACTTTTGTTACAATGGTTCCCATTAAAGAACAAGTGGTTTACTCCTTCTGATACCTCCCTGGGACTTCACACTCACACTGCTAACCTGCTTCCACTGCTCAGCTCCTTCCTACATTTTGGTCTGAGAATTTGGGTAAAAAATACATGGTTTTAATTTCCACTTACTCTTTTCATTCTAATGTTAATCTTCACTTATGACCATCACATTTTCTACCTAAAAATCATGTTACTTCTATCTCTATTGTTTTTTCATTTCCTTAAAGAATTTAGATACAAAAAAGAATTTAGTTATAGCCTGCACTATATATATATATATATATATATATACATATTGTGTATGTTCATATATATATATATATATATATATCATAAGTTTCTTGGATTAGTATTGCTTTATCATATGAAACTTGTGTTAAGTCACAAATAATTTGTCTTGGACAACCCCAGGGCTCATTTTTCTATCCTAACCTTTATTTTCTTTATATTTTATTCTCACTTTGATCTCCTGTTAATAATTTATAGCATAAAAAATAAAAGACGCAAAGGCTGATAATGGAGTTCAGGCTTCAAGCTGAAGATCAGAAAAGCAAACCAGCCGGCCACTACTTTGGGCAATTTTCAAAATGCCCCCAACTTCACTGCTCCTCAGATTCACTCAGACTGCTATGCTATGCTCAATGTGGCTAGAGTGACTGCCTCTACCTTTTATGTTACTACTGAATTGACTGTCCATACCTCTCAAATCCTTGGATTAAGAACATGAGCTGACAAACTCTCTAGTATCCCAGAGTGGTCTTGGACTCAGATCCATCTGCCTTTCTCCTGAATCCTGTGATTAAAGGTGTGTGCCATTACTATATAGTTTCTATGGCTAATTAGTGTGGCTGGCTTTGCAAACTGATCTCCAGTGGCTTTATTAAATCATAAACAATATGTCACCACATATTTTACTCTTATTCTATATGAATTATCAATTATTTCTCACGAAGACTATTATTCAGGGCTGGAAAATGGATTAATATTGAAGAGTCCTTGCTCTCATCCAGAAGACCTGAATTCAATTCTCAGCAGCCATGTGGTATTTCCAACCATGTCTAACTCCAGCTCCAGAGGATCTGATGCCTCCATCTGGCCTCCATGGAAATTACACACACATGGTATAAACACTGTCAAGATACCCACATACATGAAAGAGATATCTGGATAGAGGGAGTCATTATGGGGTTAGGGAGAAACCTGGTACTAGGGAAATTCTCAGGAATCTACAAGGATGACCCCAGCTAAGACTCCTAGAAATTGTGGAGAGGGTGTGTGAATGGACCTTCCCCTTTAATCAAATTAGTGACCACCCTAATTGTCATCATAGAACCTACATGTAGTAACTGATGAGAGCAGATATCGTGACCCACAGTCAAGCATAGAGTTGAACTCTGGAATTCAGTTGAAGAGAGGGAAGAGGGATCATATGAATAAGGGGTGTTAAAAACTTGATGTGGAAAACCATGCAGTCAGCTAACGAGAGCTACTGCTATGAACTGAGAGCTGAGGAACGTGTATGGGACAAAGCCTGGCCCTCTGAATGTGGATGGACAGTTATGTGTCTTGATCTATTGTGGGGGCCCTGACAGTAGTACCAGGATTTATCTCAGGTAAGTGAACTGGCCATTTAGAGCCCATTCCCTCTGAAGGGATACTTTGCTCAGCCATGATGGGGGAGGGGATAAAGAGCTTGGTCTTACCTCCTCTGATGAGTAGGTGGTGGGTGGGAACAGACAAAGTTGGGGGCATCAGAAGGGAATGGGGACGGGGTTGGGGTTGGTATGTAAAATGAAAAATATTTTTTAAATAATAGTATTACTCATTCCCATCCTCTAACTGGTAACTTGGTACTCCTTACCAAAATTAAAACTGATAGAAAAGAATAATGGGTATTTTGAAGGTTTTTCATCAGAACCAAAAGTAAACGGGTATATTTCAAGGTACATACATTCGAACTGTGATGTCTTTGCCTCTAACCAAGTCCCCTGAAACCTCAGAAGATTCAAAGGCTTAAAGGTTTAAAGCCATTTAAAGCCACTGTAAATCAGCTACATTCTAAATAACCCTGCAATGAGTAGAACCCAAGGATAGACTATACTATTTCTTGAAAAAAAAAGTGTATTTATTTTAAATTATGCTAGTAAACTATGTAAAGTAAAACTGGAGCACTATTGGTGAATATAAAAATTTCAAAGGAAATAAAAAGACTAATGGATAATTATGTCCAGGAAAACCTAGCCTTTTAGAATGGAAACATTAGAGGGATTATATTCAGATTTTAAAATGAGGCTCTTAGAAGAACAAAAAGAGAGCACTGTTATAACTGTGTTGAGGCAACAGTTATAAACTAGGACTTTCCCCAGATCAATTGAATCATATAATGCTCATAAAAAAATAATTAAAGTAAACTTCATATACCCAGATATAAAAACAACCAACTTCAAAGGCAGTTTTAATAAAAATATGTTTACAGAGCCTCACATAAGATAAACAAAGAAGAAAGAAAATAATGATAAGTTGCAAGAAGATTTAGTTTCTGTCAGAATCACCAAAATGCAGGCAGAAGTATTACTGTGATAATTAAACATATAATCAGCATCCTTGAAGAGTAAGGCAAATGAAAAGCAGAAACAAGACACATTTTAATTTTCAATTTGAATTCATTCAAAAAATGCAAAATGAAATGAATAAAAATAACTCTAATCCAGGTTGATATTATAAAACAAAATAAAAATGTGAGTCCATCATTTAAAATAGCAGTTATCCATATGATATTTTCAGGTAAAACCATGACCAAAATACTTCTGCCGTGAATGGAATCTGAGCAGTTACAGTTCGGTGTCATATTAACTACCACACGTGTAGGTAAAGTGGTACCTATGCTCTATATAAGCTTACAGCCCTACCTCCTCCTATGCAAGGAAGAGGATCGCTACAGATAAGTACCTGCAACATAATACTCTCCAGCTGACCTACATCCCAGGGATGGTAAATCTTTATCATCAACTTGACTGCGTTTAGAATTAATTACCTAGGAAAGAGAGCTGTCCATGCCTTTGAGGCATGTGGACATTTAAACTGATGTTTAACTGAAGAGAGGATACCTCCATAAATGTGGGCTGGAATCCCAACTGCATAGAAAGGGGAAAGGAAGAAGCCAGTTGGGGTCCAACATTAGCTCTTCTCTGTTTTCTTGAGCAGTGCAGATGCAATGAGTCTCAGGTACAGGCTTCTGACTCCATGAATTCTGCCCTATCTTCTCACACCATGATGAACCACAACCCAAAACCAACCATTCTTTTAAATTACATCTTGTCAAGAATCTGTTTACAGTGACAAGAAAAGTAAATAATACAACTCTTACACACATTACATCATTTTTTTAAAAAAACTCAACTATTAAAATAGAACTCTTAAAAACCCATGATACAACAACAGAACTGTCTATAGATCTGAACAAAACAGTTCCAATAGATTTGCTAACATGGAAGGGGAAAATTTAACTGGGCCCCATCCCTACACAAGCAACTGTAGGCAACTAAGAAAGGCTGAGAAAATAGTTTGTCACAGGGATGAAATCTCTACCCAATTACTGCTTATCCAATATGAAGTCATCTGCCTTGAAATCACACACATAGAAACGACACTAAACAGAATGAGCCAGTTGTGTATAATTGTGAGTGGGTCTGTGTGTGTGTGTGTGTGTGTGTGTGTGTGTGTGTGTGTGTGTGTGTGTGTATTGCACATGGAAAAATCAGAATGTTTGGATGCTTGACCATAAGATGAAGTGAACTTTATTAATGATGGTCCCGGACTACTGCTCCAAGCATGCAGACCCTGCCACGTGGATGCTCTCCTCCACCCGAAGAAGGGGCTTCCTGGGCACCAATTCAACCCTTTTAACCAGTCACATCCGCATATGTGACCACGCCTATTTGGGCAGGGTCAGTGCTACAGGTACCGGGGCAGATGTTTTTTTTTTTTGTTTTTTTTTTTTTGTTGTTGTTGTTTTTTGTTTTTTGTTTTTTGTTTTTTGTTTTGTGTGTGTGTTTTAGAACAATTAAAGAAAAAAGAGACCATGAATTTGGGACAGAGCAAGGTGAAGAAGCAAAAGAAGCGTACATAGGAGAGTCAGGAGGGAGGAAAGAGATGAGAAAACATACATATTTAAATTTAAAATTCTTAAATGGGAATCTTAGAAATACACTCCACCCTCACCACACCCCAAAAAATCCTTCTACTTTCTTGGCTTGTGTCAGCTCTATTTGGCTGTCCCTAGAAAGATATTTTATTCTATAAGAAATAAATTTAAATTTGGAAAACATTTTCATGAATCTTTTTAGTTTTTTGCATCTTCAAATTTAATTGTTGACAACCAGAGGAGCTTAAGTGTTCGTTATTTTATAGTATAAATGCTTCTCTCTAAGCACTAATTTCAGAATTTGCTGCAGAAAAATACAGGCTTTTCTCAGTATTAAAGCTAGGCATTTCATGTTTTTCACCCACATAGGAAACAAAAATGTGTTCAAGTTTACTTAGCAGATCAATAGGTGAAAACATTGCTTTCTTCACCAGAAATGAAAAACAAAATCAATCTCAAACCAATTATAATAGAAAGTAAAATAGAACTAAGAACTTGGGTGTCTGTCTTAACCATCAGTGCATCTCTGAGTGCAGATATTTTTATCTGAAATTCTGTGGTGTTATAAGTAAATATAAGCCATTCCTTTATGAGGTTTACTGCTAGTTTATTCACCAAGAGAAGAATGTTTTGGTTTTATAAAAATAATTGGCTTTATTGCCATTTAAAACGAAAATTAATTTTAAGTTTTGCTTTTCAATGTATCAATTTTAAACTCTATCTGTGCCACGTTTTCCCAAGGGTCTCAGGCTATGTCCCCCTCCCCAGTAGCAGTTTTGGACTGTGTAAATTTCCCCAACCCCTGCTCTACCAACAGCTTTGTGGTGAGACAGGCACAATTTGGTGAAACTATTCATTCACATGAGGCTATAATTTTTGTTCCAGTAACTAACACTTCATTAAGTTGAAATAGTTTCATTATGAAAGGAAATATTCACAGAGAACTTTAGCAATGAATGGAAAATTACTGTTTCTATCCAGCTTGATTCAGACAAAACCAGACAAAATGCTAAAGGTTGTTAATTGATTTGGTTAATGCTTAGAATTTTCAAAATTTTTTAATCACGGGAGAATGAAGATGAAAGATTTCTTTAAAATTTTAAGTTTACCACAGAGAAACAAGGCATTACATATATAAATGTTTACTGATAGCTGGGAAACCGCATTATACTGACTCAGACCCCCTGAACATGGATCTCAGTTAGAAGGCCTGGGCAGTCTAAGGGAACTCTGACAGTGTAACCAGGATGTATCATCCCTGGTGCATGAAAGGACTTTGGGAGCACATTCCCCATGGAGGGATACTCCCTTAGCCTAGAGGCAGGAGGGAGGGCCTAGTCCCTACTCCAAATGACTTGAAAGATTTTGATGATCCCTCCTGAAAGACATCACCCTCCCTGTGAAGGGGGGGGTGATGGGAGCATTTTTCGGGGGCATGGGAGGGAGGGAGGGAGAGGGAACTGGGATTAATATGTAAAATAAAATGGAGTAAAAATGTAAGGAGAATATTTCAATAAGGCTCTGAAACAGTTGAGGAAATAGTCAACATCATTAGCCATCAGAGAAATGCTAATCAGAACTGTTTTGAAACTTCATTTTACACCTCTCATCATGGCTATGATCCATGAAGCAAGTGACATCTCATGCTGGTGAAGATGTGGAACAAAGAAAACACTTCTTGATTGCTGATGAGAATGCAAACTTATTCAGCCACTATAGAAACTAATATAGTGGTTCCTTGGAAAATATGGACTCTATATACTTGGAGACACATCTGAAATACTCTCCATCCTACCACTAGGACACTTGCTCAGCTCTGTTCATTGTGGTTTTATTCCCAATAGACAGAACCTGGAAACAATATAGATGTTCCTCGACAGAACAATTGTCCACCCACAATGTGCTACATTTGTGCAGTTGACTATTACTCAGTTGTTTAAAACAAAACAATGATATTGTGAAATTTGTAGGCTAATTGATGGAATTAGAAAAAAGAATCATCCTGAGTGAGTTAACCCAGACCCAGAAAAACAAATATGGTATATACTCACTAATAAGTAGATATTAACATTTAAATAAATGATAACCAAACTACAGAATAGACCAAGAGAGGTTAGATAAAGATGGGATGTCTAGAGGGACACACAGATATTTCTGAGAAATGGAAATAGAATATGTTATGGTGTTGGATTAGAAGTGGGTAGAGATTGGAGCAAGAGAATTAAGGTAGTGTGGGAGATGGGACTGAAAGAGAGAGTTTTGGAAGAGATATCTGGAACTGGTACTGACAGTGGTGACCCACTGACATCCTCAGAGCTCACTGAACATAGAGAAGTGGAGCTGATGCCTGCATGTAACTATCACCCCTACATACTAGACTCTAACATGGGAAGGTACTCCACAGGCTACCAAAAAAGAAGACGGAACACCAACCCAGCCATAAAGACTTTGCCAACAGTTTCTCCTACCTGTAAGATGTGCTGGTGCCATGGTGATGTAATATTTGTGAGCATGTTTAACCAATGTCTTACTTAACTCGAGGCCCACTGCACAAAAGAGAAACTATGCCCAACACTGCTTGGGTGGGTCCGGACTGAAGACATAGCCCAGATACCTAGTGTGGAACCAATCACGATTGGTCAGAAAAGATATATCAATGAAATAATTCTAAATGACATTCTGCTATATTGAGAGACTGGTGTCTTGTTCACTTGTCTAGTATAGATGGTAGTAGAGAGTAGAGACCCACAGTCAGACATTACACAGAGTGAGAGTCTAGATTGGAGGTCTCCACAGGGGGTCTCAACTCTGAGTTCAAGGCATACAGAGGAAAGGTGGAGTGTAGAAATCAGAGCTTATGGAGGGCACCAGGAGAACATGGCCCATTGAGTCAATTAAGTAAGGAGCATGCAAACTCACAAAAGCTGAAGCTGCAAGCTCCAGGTGTTCCATATGTTAGTCGTGGCTTTTAGCTTACTGTTTTTGTGGAACTCTTAACTGAGAGAGGGTGGTCTGTCTGTGACTCTTTTGCCTGCTCCTGGGGCTCTTTCCCCCCCCCCTTTTTTTTTTGATTGTTGTTGTTTTGCTTGGGTATTGTTTACTTGAATGTAATTGAACACATTCTGAGATGCTCAGTTTTTCCATCCTGTTTGTTGATACAGAAAACAGCAGTTAGGTTTTGTCAGTTAGGTTCTTTAAACTGTAGAAGGCATAGAAAACCCATATTTTTCATAATACATATTAGAATCAGGAGCCTGTTCTTTGTTCTAATGTCATAAAGTTTCACACAGACCTGATGAATGCAGAATTTCCAAACAAACAAACAAACAAACAAAAAAACTGAAGTAATGTCTCCCATCCAAGAACTTATCTGACTTTCCTAGAACAGCAGAAATGCAGATTCTAGGTAAATCCTTCTTTGATCCTTTGGAAAGAGTCCCGACTTCACTGATTCTCACTTGGGAAGAGATACAGGATTTTTCTAAATTTATATGAAAATGTAACTACTCAGGGGAGTGACAGTGATCCAGTTATAGCCTCCCTCTGTGTGAACATACATCCGGAAGTTTGCCTACATTTTTCAAAGACTAAAAGTATTTCCCCCTACATCCCAGACTTATACTTGCCTCACTTGATTTCCAAACTCTGTGTTAAGGATTTCAGATGTTCTTTAAAATTGTTCCAAACTCATATAGCTCCATAGTTACCTTCATTTTCAAGCATGAGAATTTTTAAATTGTAGGTAACTAATGAACTACCTCTTTCTGGATTGTTTTCAGTTCTATGTTTTTACAGTTTATAAATTAATATCAAATTATTGTGGAAACCGTAGAAGCCATAATAATATTTGCCTATCACAAGTCATATTAATAATATTATTAATTATGAATGGTTAATTTTCTCATATATTTAAACTCCAGAAAAATCCTATTTATATATTGAAAAATAATCTTTATCAACCACCTCAAATTTTCTTATATCTTTATATATATTTCAGAGATGCTACAGTTTCTAAGTAAAGGTGTTTCTATGTTATTGTAAAATATTATAATGAGAAAGATGTACTTTAAAATTATTAACCATTACACAGTGGTAAAAGCTGACTTGGGCTAAACAATTAAAGATGCCAGTATTTTTCCTAGATTTTTATGTTCTGAAAAAAATATTAAAGGAAGGAGCTTCACTCTCCTATAACTTCACTCACTATGACTTCTCTTTGCCAAGAAAATTTACAACCCTGGCTAAATTATATTTCATAATTACAGTATTTTTAAAGGTACATCATACAGTAAATAATTGTGGTTGAATGCAGGTCCATTGACTTGGGAACTTTTATAAACACGTACAAATATATGAAGTAAATTGACCATGGCTATGTTTGTTCAGTGAAGTTTGTTCAGCTCTTCTATATGTCACATATGGAAAAATGAAAACATTCAGATGAAGTTAATGTTGTTATCTGGTTTCTGAAATACAAAAATGGTTTCACCACAAGGAGCCACGACTATAAAAAGCAAATTTAAATGAAAATGATGGAAAAATTACTTTGTGGTCATTCAGTGAAATTTGCATTCTACTGTTATTCATAGGAAGAACAAACTTTATATGAAGTTAATGTCAAGAAATTCTCTTGTATTCCTTTTCATATTCTTTATAAAATTGACAAGATGAAGAAATATGTTTGACTTCCTAAATGTATACAAATCGTGAAATAGATATACAATGTGACAGAAGCAAAGCATTATAATTACTGTCCCAAACAAATCAAACCTAATAACTTTCAATATTGGCTTATTACAGTTAAGTTTCAGACCACAATTTACATATGTAATTTCTCTGTTTGTACCATGAGACTATTATGCCGTCAATACATTTGGTAGAGGTTATACGAAAATGCCAAATGTCCAGGCCAAACTCAAGCATCATTGAGTGGGGAGCTGAGGTAGCAGTGAGAGTTTCCTGTTGTTGAATGGAAAGGAAAGCCTATTTTAGTAATTCATACATTGTATTGATTTTCCTGTATAAGAAATATTCAAAATACATTCTGGGTTTCTACCTCTCTTCACTTGAAAGTATGGTTTTCATCTTTTCTGAATCTAGATGAATGTTCTACACATTAGGGACCATGGCATAAAAACACATGGAAAAAAATAATAATATATATATTTTTTGTCGATATCAAGTACTTCAACTAACAACAGGGAACATAGCTGAGTAGAACCACAAGGCAGAGTATAAGAAAGCTAATTACCCAACTGGCAGGATGTAAATGAATCAAAGCACAAAGGACCAAGACACATGATTTCTCTTGTTGTCAGGTCCAAGTGATCTAAAATGTTCCCTTAGGTTTCCTCCATAAAGAGTCATCATCTTGAAACCAACCCTAACCATCTGGAAATTTGAAGAATATTCTAAATATAGCAAATTGGTAGTCAAATATTTTCACCATTAAGAAAAAAAAGCATTCCCTTAATCTATTTCTATGTGTTGTCTAAAAAAGAGGAAGCCTGCATCTGGTGAGGCATTCATAAAAAATGATTTGTTTATAAGAAAGTATTTTGTGCCTCAGTGGGACTTTTCAGCTATGTTTCTCTAAGAGGTTTTGTAATGGTTTCCAGAAGGAACCTTCCCCTGGGATTCATGTGTTTGTGATGTTTCCTTCATGAATGACATACAGCTGAGCTATACAACCCACACTATCTAGAATACATTACCATGGGTGAACTACAAAGTTACATTATGGAGCACATTAGGGCTTCTACTTTGCTTTCATAGATAATCTCTGGGATCAGTGTTTTGTGTCATGAATATAGCAAAGAAGCCACACAATGAAGAGCTAAGGTTTCCTAGAACATCAACGGATGAGGACAGCTGGCAACAGCTCTGTGAGTAAGCCACCTTGGAAACAAACTCACCAGCCCCAGGCAGGTCCTCAGTTGACTGTGGACCAGCATCTTGAGTGAAACCTCAGGAAATAACACATGCCAGACCATCTGGCAATGCTACATTTGGATCACTGATGCTCTGAAATTCTATGCTAATAAAATTTTACTGTTTTTCACTGCAAAGTACTGGGGTCATTTATTGCTCAGAAATAAATAATTAACACTGATTCAGTCAATAATGACTAGTCTGGCACAGCACTTGAAAATATGCACAAAACTGATATGTCAAATATTAAGAATGGCAACTATAAACTTTCTCTTCTTTTTTTATAATTTTTTATTTAAATTTGAAACAAGCTTGTTTTACATACCAATCCCAGTTCCCGCACCCTCCTGTCTTCCCCTGTTCTCCCTACCAACCCCCATCTCATTCCCTTTCTGCTGCCTAGGGAGAGTAAGGCCTTCCATGGGTAGTCTTCAAAGTCTGTCATATGTGGAGCTGGGCCAAGGTCCTCCCCTATGTATCTAGGCTGAGAGAGTATCCGTCTATATTTAATGGACTCCCAAAGTCCATTCATATACTAGGGATAAATACTGATTCACTACCAGAGGCCCCATAGACTGCCCAGTCCTCTCAACTAACACCACATTCAGGGAATCTGGGTCGGTCCCATGCTGATTTCCCAGCTATCTGACTAGAGTACATGAGCTCCTCCTTGTTCGGGCCAGCTGTCTCTGTGGGTCTTTGCTCATCACTTCTTACTGTCTGCAACTGAATTCCAAGAGTTTGGCTCAGTGTTGAGCTGTAGGTGTCTGCTTCTGCTTCCACTGGGTACTAGGTGAAAGCTTTAGGATGACATATAAGGTAGTCATCAATCTCATTATCAGGGAAGGGCATTTAAGGTAGCCTCTCCACTATTGCTTAGATTGTTAGTTTGAGTCATCCTTGTAGATTTCTGGACATTTCCCTAGTACCAGATTTCTCTTCAAACCTATAATGATTCCCTCTATTATGGTATCTATTTTCTTGCTCTCCTCTCTTCTTTCCCTGACTCAATTTTCCTGCTACCTCAAAATCCAGTGATTCTACTCTTAGGCATATACCCAAAAGATGTGCATTCATACAACAAGGACATCTGTCATCTGTTCACCTATGTTCATAGCAGCATTATTTGTAATAGCCAGAACCTGGAAGCAACCTAAATGGCCCTCAACTGAAGAATTGATGGAGAAAATGTGGTACATTTCCACAATGGAATACTGCTCAGTGGGAAAAAAAAATGGAATTTTGAAATTCACAGGCAAATGGATAGAACTAGCAGAAACCATCCTGAGTGAGGTAACACTGTCTTGAAAGGAAAAACAAGGTATCTACTCACTCATATATGGATTTTAGACATACAGCAAAGGATTACCAACCTACAATCCACAAAGCCAGAAAAGCTAGGAAACAAGGAGGACTCTAACAAACATGGTCCCCTGGAGAAGAAGAAAGGGACAAGATCTCCCAACCAAATTGGGAGCATGAGGGAAGGGGATAGGGAGTTGGGGGAAGAGGAGGGGAGAGGTGGGCATGACAGAGCAGGACAATTTTGTCTCCTTATAGTTGACATTGTAAAGTTTTAAGTTAACCTCAAGGGAGGAAATTGATTTTCTTCTTAAATTTCCAAGAAGGGAAGTTATCAGAGTTGGTTCAATTTGTTCACTGCCTCAAATTTTATCAAAAAATTTTAGATAATAAACTTATTTCTAACTTCAGTGTGTTAATGATAGCACTCTGCTTTTTATTTTTATTTTTTATTGACAATAAAAATTTGGTTCCTACCTCTCTGAGAGCCATTTGTGTTCCCAGTTCTCTGCATTTACTTATTTTGAAGAGGAAGAGGAAGAAAAAACACTAATTGATTGGCAACAGCAACTTCCAAATTTTAGAGTATAAAAGTGTTCTTTAGCCTGTATTGATCTCATGCAATGTAAGACAATTTCTAGATTTCCAAGTTTCCGTACCTATATTTTGAATTATTTTTTAAATAAGAAAAATGATTCGAGATGATATACTTCTCTGACTTTTCTCGTGTTCTACAAAATTCAATAATGTGGTTAAATAATAGAGTAAAACAATAGCAAAGTATGAAAAGGAATTGGAGCTATAGTTCATAGAGTTAAATAAAATATATTTGCACAACCACACATATATTGTAGTAAATTACTAACAGGCCAGCGAAGTAGTACATCATTAATCTCTTGGTGATACCCACTTTGGCATCAGATTTACACAGCACATGTGTCAATTTCCACCAGATTAAATGCTATAATAGAAATTCTTAATCATAACAAATAGTCATTTCTCTTTGTAACAAGAACCGATTAAAAGTTAAAATTTAGGTCTTTTAGTGTTATTAAAAGTATTAAATATTTAGGATAAGTGGTTTATGAGTGTCTTACTTATACCAAAAGAAGCCTGCGTACCCAAAATTCTCTAAGAGGCCCATACTGTCCAAAGGAGGCTTTCCAACTCAAGTGTACATCTGACCTATAAGTAATTATACTGGAAGATTCCAGTGGCCCAATTTTTCTGGCCTGAGACCAGTGATGTGGTAAGAACAGAGTCATTGGGCCAATCCCTTTTGGTTTCAGAACATTAAAATTTTAGAACAATATGATTATCCATGCTAGCTAATGTGTTATTTATCACTGGGCCATCTGCAAAACCATGAGAAGAATAGAAATATGACTGATAAGGAGACGGAACAATATAGCCAGTTCCTATAGACTCTGGAGGGTGACTGTTGTTCTTGGTTCTACTTCATATGAAATTTGGCTATACTTCAATAACCACTCATCTACATGTAAAATCCAATAACTCCTGTTCCTTTTTGGCCTTTGTGACTCAAACTGGGTATTTGTTCTTCCAAAAGCAACAAAAGTCAGTTACAAAATTCCTTAGGTTAAGTGGAGAAGAGAGTAGAAATACAAACGAGTGAAGTAATATCAATTAATAACGATGAGTGAGCCGCTTCACTTGTCTACAGAGGCCTTCAATAATTATTTCACTTATTGCCATAGGTCCAACACTTTTATTTTAATAGATGATTTCTAAAGTCAGTCTTTCCTACAGATAGATCTCTTGTCTCCTGGTCCCATTTATTTCAACACCAAATGGCATATTTTTATTTAACAAGTTCTGTCTTCCATTAATTCTGTTCCAGTACCTTCTATTTTTTGGTGATTCTACTGCTGTATTTATGGTGAGAGCTAAAATTTGTTTTGAGATAATTTTACTCTCCCAACATTCATCAACCAACCTATTTGTTTACTCTCCCACTTACATATTATGGAAACATGTTGTTTATATATTCAAATATTCATTAAATTAAAATTTGTCTTACTTGTATATTATTTACACATATATTTACATATAACATATATTTACTCTCCCATTACAGTCTTTGCTTGACTTTTAAGACAGACCAACTGGCCTCTCCATTTTTATCTGGTACATATCTCCTTCATTTCTAGCCTTATCACCTTGAATATGTTCATATCTATGGATGTAGTCACTGCAAGAGGTAAGTAAACATGGTTACGTACCAATCTTCTGCTGTACATAATATTAGCAAACCAGCAATTATCACTGGCAGACCATGTTTCTGTCTTAGATAACCCACTAATTTCACGGCCATGAATTTTCCCTGTCACTTTACTGCTCTTTTCCTTTAATTCTAATTTATTCTAGGTTGGTTACTATACAGGACACAACGTATATCTCTTTCCTGGGTGATGTTAGCATTCACGTTTGAGATCTTCTCACACCCTGATATTTACTCCCTTTACCACACCTCATGCTCACATTGTCCAAACCAACATGTCAATTTTTAAATCCTAATCTGCAATTATTATTTTCTTTATTTCCCATCCACTACCTTTAACGACTCAGTTTTTAATATCTTTTATCTACATAAAGCCTCTGTTGGTCCTGTTTTATTTTTATTACATTGCATATTATACATATTTGTAATTACTTACCTGCAGAAGAATAGCCACCTTCCCCCCACCCCCACACCATCTCATTAGCTACACAAAACTCAGAGCCACTCAAAAAAACATATTTTTTTTGTTTTTATATCTTTCTGCAACCACAAAAGGTGAATTGCTTTTCTTAAAAGAAACAAGCATATACAGTACTTACTCTACCTACTCTAACTTTCTGAATGGGTGGGATTAAAAGCATTTAACCATTAAGTTGTAGCTACACGGACATTTCCTTTTTCCCAATCCATTCAGTCTTCTACTCTCCTAGATAACTATCTGATACTTTCTCCTGTTTCAACAAACCTTAATACTTAATATCTCTCCCAGATAAGGAAACAAAAGCTATCACAGAAGCTTTGTTTGCAGGGTTTCTAATCATCTATATCTAAACCCAGACATCCAGAATACAGAAAATGTCAGAAGACTCCTTAAGATCTGTTCCTACATTGTACACTGGAATTCACACTCTGTCTCTTGAAATTATCATGGTAACAGAGTGTCATTATGGCCTGCTCCTTCAACTTGCTTTTCTGTACGAGGAAATGCCACCTGTCTGCTAGTATCCATAGGAATAATTCTCTTGTGTACACATCCCTCTACATCCATCTCCTCCCCATTCCCCCATTCTCTGTGATCATTCTCTTCCTCCATTATCACTTCTGTCACCAATTTATATCTATCATTTCTTGTAATGGGTATGGTTTTTCCGCCTGCCGCCGCCCGGTCTTGTCCCGCTGCCGCGCCAGCCCCAAATAACACACAGAGACTCTGTATTTGATATTATACTGTTGGCCAGGAACTAGTTTCTTATCGGCTAGCTCTGCCTTAGTTATTAACCCATTTGTGTTAATCTATGTATGTCCACGTGTTCTTCTTACCGGGAGCCGGCTGCCGCATACTGCTCTCTCCAGACTCTCCATCTTGACTCTCCTTCCTACTTCCTCTTCCTCCTTGTCTCCTAGTCCCTCCTATCTTCCTTTCCTATTGGCCAACAGTGCTTTATTTATTAACCAGTATGAGATACATATACAGAATGACATCTCCCATCATCTCCTCTTTTCTGTCTAAATAAAAAGAAGGGTTTTAACATTAACATAGCAAAATATATCACACAAATAAGAATCACAGTTAACAATATTTAGTCCATTAACATTTAGTAAGATTTAAGAAAATATTCCATCATCTATTTTATCTTGTGAGTCTAAAGTCCTATATGTACCTTATCATTGAATCCTAACTAAGGAAATCTATAACCATAACTGTCTGTCTTCAACACCTTCAAAGACCACAGAAGGATAATATATAAGCTCTAGAAATGACAGAGACATCTTGCCTTTTATTCACCTGAAGTTCTTCTGTAATCTTCCATCTTCAGCCCATAGGCCATAGTGTGTCTGACAGACTCTCCAGTAAAGCAGGAAACTTTAAACTGTCTTCTTGTGTTGGCAGTTTGTCAGTCACTTTTCTCTGTGTCCTGCATACTGTCTCACAGACTCTTCCATGAAGCAGGATCTCTGTAGCAATGTCCATCTTGAATCAGGAGTCACTTTTCTGTGGGTCCTGCATGTCCAGTTTATACAGCATAAAGTCAAACAGTCCAGACAAGAGCAGTATCTTGTCCAAATGGCTAGTCTTGCCATATTGGAGGCAAACTCTATAACGTCTTTCTTTAATGTCCATCTTCCTTTCTGACACAGGTGGTATTGCCAGGAGCAATTGTGCCTCATTGTCAAGAAAAACCCTAAGCCATTTTAAATGCCATATTCTGTAGGTCTTTGAAAGGTTTGAAGAATGCCTATCCATCACAAATATATGTCTGTATATCTAGAAATACTAACTAACTTAACTATAAGTTCTAACTATCATAGGTAACTATCTATAATCTGTACTACATTATACATTACATTTCTAACTGAGCTCAATAAACACAATACCTAAACAAGAGGAGAAATATACATATACATATCACCTTATTGACCTTAAATTGTATCAATCAATAAATGAAAATCTGTTCCCGAAACAAAGTATTCATATCTATATCAATTTCTATTCAGCATACTTTAGCGGGCTTGATCTACTACAAATTGATCTTTTAATACCATTACAACCATTACAAAATAAGCTATGAATGGATTCTCAATTTCTATCTTATTTTCAGTATTTACACACTTACTTTGAAGATTTCTCTTTGCTTGTTTTCGAGACCCCATTCTGGCTTGGCTTTACTTTCTTTCTATTCAGGCTATGCTACTGATTCTTCTTTATTCATTCTTCCTCTTGACACTAGACATTGTCCATCTCCAAACACTGAAATACCCCTTCCCCTGAAAAATTATCAGTCTTTGAATCATTTCTCTGTAATCCGTCTGCAGGTGAAATCTGATCAAATTTTGAAACTTTATTTTATAGGAGTCCAAAATCCTTGTCTCCAGAGATTTCCTAAATCCTATAACCCTGACTTCAATAACACCAACTTACTTCTATATTCATTAATTTATATTTGAGATGTCAATATCAACAAATGAAAAAAAGACTTTTAATCATAGTAATCACTTCAAAAATACTAACTCAAACTGATTTTTTTTTCTCTCACCATAGTGAGTAAATTTTATCTCTACCATTTTAGATAACTATGTTAGTAAGAATAACTAATACATTAATTTCTTCCACTCCATACTCTACTAGTAAATAATACAAAATGTGCATATTGCCTCGTAAATGCTCTTTGCTTCTTCCTTTGATTCACAGTTTATTCTGTACGGGGCAACTGGAAAACATCTTTGAAAATGTCAGTGAAGGAAGCATTAGCTGTATTTCCAGCTACATGGGAAAGGAACATAAAGTCAAGATTTCCTTGGGGATAACAGACAGAATTCAAGGTCAGATTGGATAAATTTGAAAGACCCTATCTAGATAATAAAAGTTTGAAAAGGTAGCTGCGGATGTAGCTCAGTGACAGAGTGTTTATCTCATATGTCTGAGGGCCAGCTTGTAGTTCCATGAAAAGAGAAAAAGAAAGGAAGAAAACGGAAAGAAAGAAAGAAAGAACGAAAGAAAGAAAGAAAGAAAGAATGAAAGAAAGAAAGAAAGAAAGAAAAGAAGGGAGGGAGAGAGGGAAGGAGGGAGGGAGGGAGGGAAGGGAAGAAGGTAGGGAGAGGGAAAGAGAGATGGGGGATGAAATAAGGAAAATGAGATAGCATAACTTGTCTACTCCAAAGCCTCCAGAGGAACAGAAGACTTCCCGTTTTGCTGGCAGAGAGGTGGAAAAGGGCCGTGTCAGACACCGGGAATTCCAGAGTTCCCAGGCCTGACAGGATTAACACCCCCTCCAAACACTGTACATTCAGTAAGCTCACTGACTTCTGAATGTGCCAGACCTACTCCCACCACAGAGCTTTGGCACTTGTTTACTTTCCTTGTAAAGTTCTTCCTACAGACATCTGCACTGGTAATGCAGCCTCTCCCTTATAGCAGCTTATGTTCACTCAAATACTAACAAATAAACCATCTCTGACTGCTTTACAGGGAAAGGAAAATGGAATTAGGCATATCTCATTCTATTTCTTCTTTGTCATTTCTCATCCGGAGAACTGATGTGATTTGTCTGATATGTTATATAATTGGTTTGTTGTGTTATGATTTTTTGATACTCTCATTGTCTAAGTTAACCAGGTCAAACAGAAATTGCAACTTTGTTGTGTACGCATTACATTTTCTTCGTGTATTCTTCAGTTAGGGGGCATCTAGGATGTTTGCGGGGGGGGGGTGTGCTTGGTCCTGCCCCAACTTAATGGGCAAGACTTTGTTGACTTCCCATGGCAGCCCTTACACTTTTGGAGGAGTAGATGGGGGGACGGTACTGGGAAGGAGGCAAGGAGCAGGGGGTGGAACAAAGAACTGTGATTGGAAAGTAAAATGAAATCAAAATAAACATTTTTAACAGAAATTAAAAAAAGAAATTGCAACAGAATGAGAAAGCTATTCAGTAGCACCCGCATCTAATATTTACCAAAGATTCCATGTAAAATAATTAATGACTGAATATATCTATCCAGTGTGAAAGTACAAGTTCTTATTTCTACCCAGATTGACTAAAGACAATGGCATTGTGAATCTATTTTAATAAAAGTAAATCACTCTATCCTTAAAATTTTACCTTGTGAAAAACATCAAGTAAGTTTAACCTGAAGAAATTTAAGTCATGTCAACATCATATGTTCATTCAAAGGATGAAAGTAAACTGTTACTCAATTCTTGCAAATGAGAAGTTTGGCTTTTGTTTAATTTTGTTTTGTATTTGTTTTATTTTTTTTTTTTTTTGTAACACTGTGACTGTTACTCTTCATTACCTAGTTGGCTTCATACAGAATCACTGTAGAAATATAGTTCTAGTGTGTTTATGAGGAGGTTTCTAATAAAGTTTATCTAAAGAGGCAAGGTACATACAGAATGTGAGTGGCACTATTGATGAGGTGGGATGCTAGACTTGATAAATTGACAATGCAAGCATTCACCTACCCTCTGCATCCTGAAAAGACTCAATATGACAAGTTTCCCTACTTTTATGGACACCATGCTTACCTGGCCATCTTGCATCATCCATCTAGTATCTAGTAATTATAATGCAGAATCATTCCCTTTTCTTACTGAAGCTGCATTTTGTTGGGTATTTTTCACAGTAATGAGAAATATAACTAAAATATATAATGCTTTATAGTTATATTATAGTTATAGTAAATAAGTATGGTTTTAACAGTATCAAGTATTATGGTTTTGATACAAGTAAACTATGTTTTCAAATAGTTTATCAGTTTCATTTGTATTTTGTATTTTGGTTTTTTTTTTTTTTTTTTTTTTTGGTTTGTTTTGGAATTTTGTTTTTGGTTTTTGTGCCAAAAATAAGCTCTTTTGAATTTTCTCTCTCTCTCTCTTTCTCTCTCTCTCTCTCTCTCTCTCTCTCTGTGTGTGTGTGTGTGTGTGTGTGTGTGTATGTGTGTGTGTGTGTGAGTTTGTGTGTGTGTGTGTGTGTGTGTGTACATGTGTTCACATGTGTGCATGCCTGCATTCATGTGGCATAGAATGTGTGTGAGGGTGAGAGAATGCCATGTGGATTCTGGAAATGGAACTCAAGTTGTCAGTGTTGGAGGTGAGACCTTACCTGCTGTCTTAGTATTCTCCTCCTGTGAAGAGACACCATGTTCAAGGCAACTCTTATTCAAGAAAGCATTAATATGGGGATTGTTTACAGTTTCATAGGTTTAGTCCATTATCATCATGGGAAACATGGCAGCACACAGCAGACACAGTGCTAGAGAAGTAGCTGAGAATTCTATGTCTGGATCCACGGGTATCAGGGAGAGACACTGGACTGGGTTTGGGCTTATGAAACCTCAAACCCCCCCACCCATCATCCACCACCTATTGACACACTTCTACCAGGAAGGCCACACCTACTCCAACAGCATCATACCTCATAATCCTTCTCAAGTAGTGCCATTCCCTTTTGACTGAGCATCCAAATGTATGAGCCCATGGGGGTCATTCTTATTCAAACCACCACACCAGAAGAGCCATCTGAGCTTTCAAGAGCTCTCTTCTGAAAGAGAAGAAAGTTCTGAGCTTGACATCCTATCAAAAATATAGATAACAAAGCATGTTCTGAAGCAGAGAGGAGAAACAGAAAGAGGAGACAAGATTGTTACTTAGAGCAACTATGTTTAAAGGTTGCAGGGCATTTTTCCTGTCATATCAACAAAAGGGAAATACATTCCTGAGAAAGAAGAAAACCACAGAAAATGAAGGGTGTGGTGAGAAAAAGCATCCAGTAACACTGGGGATCTGGTAGAGAAGTGGTTTTCAACTGCTATAAGATACACAATGACAAAGGTAACTTATGATATGTTGATTATGTCCTAATAAAGCCACTAGGGATCTGAATGCAAAACCAGGCACATTAGACAGCCATAGAAGCTGAGCAGTGGTGGCATACATTTTAATCCCAAGACTCAGGAGACAGGGACAGATGGATCTCTGTGAGTTCAAGGCCACTCTGAGCTACATGAAAGTGAACCAGTCTAAAAGAGAAACAGAGCTTACACCTTTCATCCTGGCACTAGAGAGGTGCTGGGAGCAGGGTCTCCTATTCTGGGAATTAGTCTCCAGCCACATTGAGGACAGGATCTCCTCATTCCAGATAATGGTAACAGCTCTCTGGTGGCTTGGCTACTTTGCTTTACTGATCATCAGCTTGAGCCCCAATGTCTGTCTCAGGGATTTTATTATTCTTGTTACTGCAACTTATAAGAGAAATCAATTAATTTGAGGTATCAAAATCCAGAAGGTTAGAGACTATGGTTATCATGACAAGGAGCATGGCAATAGGCAGGCAGGCATCGTGCTAAAGCAGTAGATAAAAGTTCACATCCTGAGGTGGAAATAAGAGGAAGAAAGAAGGCTATTCAGGAATGGCATGGGCGTTTGAAACCTCAAAGTCCAAAATCAGTAAACCACTCCCTCCAACAAGGCCACACCTCCTAATCCTTTCCAAATAGTTCCACCATTTGGGACCAAACTTTCAAATAGGTGAGTGGATGAGGGAGGGGCATCCTTATTCACATTCCATAACCATGTTCGTTGAAAAATGAACTATGGTTCTGAAACTGCCCAGCCACCAGGTATAAGCAAAATGTTATTCATCACAAAAACATAGTTTCATGTTTTAAAACATGGCTTTCTTGGGGGTGATAATAGCATTGTTGATTTCAGTGTTACTTGGAGTAAAATGGCATGCATTTCCAATGTATTACAGGCATGATTACAGAGACTGAATACTTAATGTTTGATTAGAAAAATAAGAGGGATTTTGTAGGTAGTATTTATTTTGAGACCTGGTCTTATGTGACTTGTGGCTGGTCTCAGGGTTGCTGTATACCAAAGATAAATTTGAGCTCATCCATCTTACTCTCCTTCCTATGTCTTGGGGTTAAAAACTTAAACACCGGCTTTTATGAGGTGCTGGTACTTTGTGTATCTTAACTAACCACTCCAACAGGGCTGTAATATAGCCCTACTTTTTCATCTGGGGAGAATTAGCAACTGGTCCCATATGAGTATAATGACTTTAAGATAGACTGATTATTTTTGCCAAGAGTCTTATTTAGAAAGGAAATTTGAAATAGATAAAATAAATTTTTGGAGGATGTGAGCTGTGAATACTTTAAAGGTAGCACTGTTAATGGTTACTTTTTTATTCTTTATTCTTGTCATTATTTACTTCCTACTTTATGTTTTTCAATTCTTTAGCTAGTCTCTGTAGATATATATATAAAGCTTTAGAGCATATATATCATGAGGCACAGGTCACTACATTTAAGCCACAGCACCTAGACATCAATTGTTGCTCAAACAAAATTGGTTCTATAAATATCCTAAAGGTAAAAATAAGTATAAATATAGTAATGACAGATAGAGGTTAAAGTAGTCCTGTACAGCCATTTCTTCAGAGATTAAAGCCTTTCATCTTAGAGAAAAGCTTGTTAAAACACAAGATTTAAAACAGAAGTGGGGAAAAACAAAACAGGATGTGGCAGGGGATGTGAAACATAGCATCTTTAAGGAAAGCCCCATATACTCAGGAAGTAAACAACTCAAAAGCCCCAGAATGTCACTGAAACTGACAGAGTTTCCTAGGTCCATACCTCCCCTCACATCTATAGGCAGTAAGGAGAGCTGAGAGACATTCTTAGGGAAACTAAGCTTCCTGGAAGAAGCAGAAAGTACACAGATACTGTAAGAAACTCAAAGCTACTGAAAAGGACAATCTTCAGTCTGTAGTGACTTGCAGGCTGAGCAGGTGCTCTGGATCCCCAGATTTGTGATTATGTCTCACATGCACGGGTGGGCTTTGGGGATTCAGTCATCTTAATGTCCTTTATACTAATGAATGTAACCCACTACCCATATGCCTTTAAGTAGCTCCAATAAAAGGAACTGTTGACCAAGTTGGACGTTGGTGGCATCTATACTTTGATCTGTCATTTGTTCTTTATATGAATACACATTTGTTCACGTCTCCCCAAAACTTATGTCACTCACAAGTAGGAAGTATTAGCCTTTGTCTTTCTTCCATAAAGATGCAAGTATACTACCACTTCTACCACTATGTGTCTTAATAAATAACAGATAAGAAAATCAGATAAACACACACAGACACACACACACACACACACACACACACACACACACACAACTTACTGACAAAGTTTACCTAACCAGTTAGATAATGAACTGTCAAGTAGCAGGGTGTGGAGGGGCATAGTGGAGAAAAAAAAATCCTTATGAATATGACCTCTTATAACTCATTATTTTTTTTACTACAATCACTGAATAAAAACACAAAAAGCGAGTGAAGTGACAATAGCAGGAAGGAAACAAGGAAACTATCCAGCTCTTGGAAAGTTTGTCCTCCATAGTGTTGATGACACAGCAGGAATGGATCCTCTGTACTGAACTGGGGTGTGGTAAATATTTTATTGAGACACCTCTCTGTAGAAGTCACCAAATTAACTCAGTGGATATGCTGAGATCTGAAATCCACAACTTTCTCATATGGACACAGTAGAGACCCCAACTGTTGCAAAAGCTGTTGGGCTTCTGTAGTAACAGAAGAGTTGCCAGAGGAAGTCATGTCACACTAGTAGTAAACAAAAGTAGAGGACATGTTTTGTAGAATAGCTCCAGGAAACACATACATCTCATGCACAACTCCAGTCCCATAGAAGGATGGCTGAAGATTTTATTTGTTAATTCTTTCTATTTTTGATGTTGCCTCTTATGTCTCTTTCTGATTTTTCTTTTTTCTCTCTTTTTCTTCCTTTCAAAATTGTCTCCCTTTATACATCAGTTATGTTTGAAAATCTCATCTGTAAAATACAAAAAACTAGAGCCAACAAGACAGAAATAGGCTCTGTTTATTTGAATCAGTGTCATCTGAACTCTAAGCACTTTCAAGAATACAATTTGAAGAGAAAGATGTCAGCCAGGTCTACTAAGTTTTAAAACCATTTTTAGAATAAGTACAATAACTTTCATGTAAATGAAATCAATGCTAGATATTAGATGTCATGATTTTTAACCATTATTCTTACTGACAAGCAGCTAGTTTGAAGCTGAACTAAAGAAACTGGAATATATCAAAAAGCAAGAAAAAATGTTTAAATGCATTCAAGAAATGTGTGAATGGCATCTGATTTTCCAAGAATGATAAGTCATGGGAGATGCATAAAGTAATTGCAGAATCTAGAGTTCATAAATTTTGTTACAAAATGAGGTCATATTCATTTAATATCTCATAAATCTCAATATCTTGCTACTAACTATTCTGATAAGAGGTTTTTTTTTCTCCTTCTGTGAATTCTTATCAAATATTCCTGGAAAGTTCTCAGTATGCACCATATCTATGCTCATCCCTACCTTCCTGCCAATGCATTGAAAATTCTCATATTCTTTTTTTTTGTGAAGGATGCTATTTTTAATCTCCAGAAAAATATGACGGTTATAATGTGGCGCACGCCGGTAGGATTTGCTGAAGGAGGCAGAGGCAGGAGGATCATGAATTCGAGGCCAGCCTGGGCTATACATATTCTTTTAAAGCCACTAGGAAACACTGGTTCCTACGTACACCCCATACCCTAGACCCCCACACACTATTTATGAATCAAGAACAAGCAGTGACACTACTGGAGGGGAAAATAACGAAACATACAAGTAGGAGTTGTAAGATCATAGATAGAACATAGGCATACATATTCCCTCACTGACTTTATGCAGTACTGTCTAGCTACAAGAGCCATGATATATCCAAGGGTAAGAGGTTAAGTGCAAAATTACTGTTTAATATTGAAACAGAGTTGTATGCAGCCTACAGCTTGACTCATCACAGGGTCAAGTACTGTCAAGTGAAATGGTAACACCCTCTCATTCAGTTTTCCCTGGTGTCAATGCATCTGTGATTGTATCAAGCACAAGAAATGTTGTTTATTGTGTGAAAGGCAGGAAAAGAGGAGACAATAGAAGAGAGATAAAAATAAATTACAAGGAAATTAAAACCAAAGAAAAAGAAGGCATTTTAGCTTTGCAATAATTAAACCAAGAAACAATGGAAATAAAAATCAAGCAGGGGATAAAGTGGAGACTAAGGTAGGGATAAAAAATTGAGATATATAAAGTTCAACTGAAAAAAAAATCATATAAGTCACAAGCAAAGCTTGTCTGTGTGGGTACATGTTACTGAATTATGGTATGTATCTAAGAATTACATAAGACAAGAAGATTTGCTTTAAGGCAATCACTGACAAGTTTATGAATGAAAAATTCCTTTTCTAGAAATTCTGTGCTCCATACCTTCAATAGCTTTTATTGATTTTTGTGCGTATGATACCAACTGTAGGTTCCTAAGAATCTGGCCACTTAGAAAGTTGACTGTGGGCCAGTCTTGACTGGAAACCTTTATAAATGCTGATTCTCAGGCCTCACTATGTATCTCTTTACCTGGGCCATTGGCATGCACATTAGAGGCTGAGAAGCACTGCCACAAATGAGGAAGACAGTAATACTTGAAAATATATTCTCCCTCCACAAACATGAAACAGAAAGTTCAGGGCATTGTGTCCCAATGCCCTGAGAGGAAAAAGTGGTATTAGTGAGAGATAGATAGATAGATAGATAGATAGATAGATAGATAGATAGATGTGGGGGGGGTGGGTGTGGGTGTGGGTGGGTGTGCTATGTGATTTATATCATATATACACAACATATAAAACACAACAGTTATATATATAACATATATATGACACTACTATACACACATATATATGGTCAAAACTCAACTACAGAACATTTTATGGCATTCAGTATAATTTAAGAAGCTTAGATGTAAAATTAGTAGACAGACATGCCATGAAATACAAACAGAAGTATATTCACAAAAAGAACATCCAACTAGTGAAATTATCTTAAGGAAATGTATGATAAGCCCCTATGGCCTCAGAACTACAAGGCAGGGGTTATGACACCCTAAATAAACTAGATTGGTGCCAGAAAGAAAGCATAGAGCTGAGGAGTGCATGGTGATCTTGCAGAGCACCCTAGCTCAAGTCCCAATTCTCAATATCTATGACATGCAGCAGTAGTTACCTGTATGAAACTGCAGCTCCAGAGAGACCCAAGGCCTCTGGCTCATCTGTGGTCTGCACATGCCTCACAAGCACACACATTTACATAATTAACAATGATGAAACTAAATCTTTTTAAAATGGCAGGATAAATAAAAAGAGAACCAAAATCTAAACATAACCTTTGATGACTGGGCTGTTAATTCCCTCTGAAAACAGTGTGGTGATTCCAGACTAACATCTGTATGAGAAAGGATATAATTAGTTATTGATACATGTAAATAAACTGTTAAGTAAATACATGCATAATTCTCCTTCTAGAGTTCCTTTGAATTATCATTATTTTTCTTCCCAGGAGAAAATTTCAATTCATGTGTAGAATTTGGCTAAGTCTCTTATTTATTGCTGCAAAAGCACTGTTTCTTAACCCGTGGTCCCCAGACAGATCACCTGCAGAAATGCATGAGAGCTCTTTTTAACAACCAGTTTACTGGCTTCAACTCTAGATTATGATTCATAATCCTTGGGGAACAAGCCTAATAATATACTTAATAAAATGTAGGTAATCTTCTTTCATGCACTCATTGTGTATAGACTCCATGTCTGGAATTGTGCAATATAAAACACAAATGCTTAAAATTGGATGTAGGAAACAAAAGAATACCCTTTCCTACATAAAGCACTTAGAATGGCTCTCAGAGGAGATGACTGGAGCAGTAGGGCCCCAGGCCAGAGACAGACTGAGCCTGTTTCAGTAGTAGCATCTGTCCATTCCCAAATGTACAAATGTTGCCTTTGTGGAGCACCAGAAGCTGTGGAGACTCACTTGGTGATACAGAAGTTAGGTCTGGACATTGTCAGTATGAGGAGACATCATAGCAACCATCTGGACTGAGAAGAGGGAAATTATGTAGGCTAGACACCATCTGAAATGACTAATGATGGATCTCTAACATGTACCAGATTAGAGTCCTTAAAAGTATTTCAGAGAAACAGAACTGAAGAGGACAAGAGAAATAGGATTAGTACTGTATGGATGCTGCCCTTTCTACCGTTTCCCGTTCCTTCACTCTACATCTGCTTATTTTCCCTTCCCAATAAATATTGAACCATGAAGTTAATCTGATTTGTAAAAATTCTGAAAATGACTCCTGTTAGGGGACAGAAACATAGCGAGGGAGACAGAAAGAGACAGAGACAGACAGAGACAGAAAAGCACACACAGAGACAGAAAAGTAAGAGAGACAAAATTGCATGAGCAGGTGCCTCCTGGATTTTTACATGGGTTCTTGGGATCTGAACCCAGACTCTAATGCTTGTATATTAGGTTGTTACCCCAAAAAAAAACCTCTCAATCCTTGAAAATAGATGCTTAAGGTCACATAAATTAAGGGTAAGGAATGAGTACAGAGAGATTTCTAAGTACATAACTGAGCATTACGTCTGTGGACTTCTATATGCTGTAGTTATGAATTTATAGCAAATATAACCATTTTAACTATAGATTATCCACCTTCCCATTTAGTGTGGATGAAAATCATAGGAAAATTATATCGGTGAAGATTATGAAAAGACACTAGTGATACACACACCATGAATTTTACTCTTTCAAGAAAGGTATAAAATAGTCACAGAATTATACACAATCCTTCAACAACTTGAACAATGTAAAAATATGTATCAGAACTTGGAAAATTACTTTATAATAAAAAAGAAAACCTAAAGGTTTATTCAGTTTTTAATACAATAAAAAGATGAATATTTTTCTTTTGATGTCATTTTCTTCTGTAAAATATTTACCTGCTCGATGCTCTCATTAATAGACACCTGTTCCACATAAAAACTTAGGAACAATAGAACTCACAGTCAGTATCCCACCCAAAGAACTACAAATTTCACAGGAGAATAAAACGCCAGTGCATCTGTGTAGAGAGTAAATAACACAAATCAGCTAGTCCTAACTCTGTAATGTAACTGTTGTAATTTTGATGGGAGTGGGTGAAGAAAGTGGGTTTGTGTACATGGCATTTTTCAGAAAAGATCATTAGAGAAGATGGGAGAAGAAAGAGTCCAGGAATGGGTAACATATTTTAGAATAATTTCAAATGAGGTTTGGAAAGTGAAAAGTATTGCTCTAACTGAAAAAAAAAAAAACCCTAGAAAAAATTATGAAACATATTAGAAACAAATAAAACCCAGGTAGCTGGGGCTGCTACAATTGAATGAAGAATAGCAGGGCTGAGTTTTGAGACTACTGAACTGTTTCTTTCTTTCTTTTTTTAATGTTCCTTTATTTTAAAACAATATGTTCTCATTTTACAAATCAACCCCAGTTCCCAGTTCCCACTCCCTCCCCTGCTCCTGCTCACCCTACCCTCATTTAAGGCAGGACCAAGTCTCTCCCCCCTTTATATAGGCTGAGCAAAGTGTCCCTCCGAAGAGAATGGGCTCCAAAAAGCCAGTTTGTGCACTAGAGATAAATCCAGGTGCCTTACACTTCACTGTGAAGATGCTAAAGCAGTCACCAAAAGAAAAGACAAAGAAAGCTTATTCCCCTTAAACTGATGGACACTTAAGATTATTTCATAGTAGTCTATGGAGTTAAAAGAAAAAATAATACATTTTTCAACCTGGGAATAAAATGATAAAAGAACTGAATGATAAAAATACTTAAAGAAAATATATTCTAAATACTGGACTTTGAAAAGCTATATGAATTAGGCAATTGTAGTAAGGAAATTTCATTTCGGGAAAAGAAATTAATTTTACTGGAAAACGATATCTGGATAACATAATTAAGTGTGGACTCATCCACACATACATAACACATCTATATGTACATACAAAGAGAGCAACACTCACAGTCTAAACAAAATTAATTTATATTATTTTATGCAGTTATATGATTGAGAAGCTGAATACCACAGTTTGAGAACATAATGAAACTGCTTTGCCTGCATTTAGAATGCCCTAAGTAGATGCTTCTTAATTTCTTTTTTAGATGTATGGTATTGTCAGTATTCAGATGTAATTAATTTGTGTGTTTTAAAATACCTAATTAAGTGGAACTCAGGGAATCCAATCCCCTCTTCTGTCTCTCACAGGCACCTCAAAATAAAATAATAAATATATAAATAATATCTCTAAAACAGAATAACTCTTTTCTTTATTTTCCATATTTTATTTCTGTAATAAAACAAAAGGAAACCTGTGTAAATATGATCTTTAACATAAGTGTTTAGGAATCAGGAGTATAAAGAAAACACTAAAGACCGTAGTGAGGCATGGGAATATCATGACCATAGAGTATGAGGGAACATAAAAAGAGGAGATGTTTCTAAAGGTTCTGAACAGCTGGCTTTGGCATTTAACTGTATGGCTAAAAGATCACACATTCCTCTAATTAGCCATGTAGACTTTGCCAATTGTAACCTCACTAAGTCTCCAGATATTTATCTCTGAATTCCAGGAATAATAGCTCATACTCATGGGACTATTTTGAAGACAAAATGAAATAATACAAAATAATACACACACACACACACACACACACACACACAAGTATGCATGTATGATGCAGAGTGTATTATAAATGTTAAAAACCTACTTATTCACTTTACCTCTCTCAGGAAAGAAAGGCTTGATTTAGTGAAAACCATGTTCCAAAAACAATAAATGTGCCTCAGCTGGGATCTTTCTGTGCTTCCAAGGAATTTACAGTATCATTATGGAAGCAGAGTGTGGGAGAAAGACCTTGGAATGAGATAAAGGGGGCTTCGTATCCAGTCTTCTCCACCTACATTTCTTCATCTCTCTGCTTCTCTTCCAACTCTAAAATCCAGAGATAAGCAAAACATTTAAAAAAAAAATTGTTCTAAGTACCAAATGACAGAAAGTATGCAAGAAAGACAGGAACAGTCAGTTCTATGAAAGAGTGCCCAATAAACGTTCATTGTCTGCAATAAGAAGAACAGAAAAAGAAAGTTTAGTCTAAGTTAAATGAGGCTGCTGAAGATAACGGCTCCAGGATGCAGGAGGGTAAAGTGTGTAAGAGTCTAAGATATACTACGTTTGTTTATGGTGAGAATATTCCCAAGGTATAACATGCCTCAAGTCTAGACAAATTACTTGTTCAAGGAAGCAACCAAGTAATAGTCTTCCGGTATTTCTCAAAGCAGCTCCTGCATTTTTGGCTCATTACTCTTCAAAATCTTCTTCATCAATCTTCTGAAGCAGGATCCCTCGAGGGTCCATCCTCCTATCTCATCTCATGAAACAAACTAGCCTGTTATCTTTTCTAGTTTAATCTGGAGGTTTCCAGGAGTATTTATCCAAATTTCCATGCTTCATTGGCAAGGCAGAAACTTGTTAAACCAGACAGGCTTGTCTTAGTGCACAATTATTTTGGAGCCCTCAAGAAAAGGCTGAGACAGCCTCCGCAAGAAAGGCTTATCTAGCTTGTTTTCACATGTGGACAACACATTGATGAACAAGGTTTTATCTCAACCAGGAGAGTAGCTTATACAAAGGAGATAACTCGAGCTTCACCAGCCAACATTTCTTATCAGGAAATACTACACCAAGGGACTGACTGTGGATAATATGTAAAATTTTCAGCATGTAAGAATATTTTAGCTAGAAAAATGATGCTGCTTAAGTAAGTGACAAGCTTTGAGGTACTATTAAACGTGTACAAGTTATCTGCAGTCAAAAGCAGTCAAACCAAGCTTTCACAGATAGGCTAATGCAATTATTTTAATGGCAACTGGGCAGATGAAGAGCCATTGACTGGACTGTATGTGGGACAGTTGCCATTTTCCTTTCTCTTTGGGAAACCAGATTCCAAAGGTCTCTGCCTGATGATGCTCTATGCTGGTTTCTCTTGAGAGAAATATTTCTATAAATCTCCCAAAAATCACAAGTCTTCAAGATCTAAAGCTTCCCTGAAAAATTGAGTGGGGAGAAAATGATAGGAATTTCAAACCCTTCAAATGGGAGGACAAAATGTACTGCAGGGTTGTGTTTTGGAAGGGAAACTGATTTTCAGCAATGGAACTGGCCAGAAAAATAAAAACACAGTCTCTCTAACCAATGAAGAAGATGGCAAATACTGTTTCCTGTGCCACACTTCAGTAAGTGGAATCTTGGCATCAGAGGAATATATCACAAGGAAGTATTATACGGACAGAAAGAACTATAAAAAGGCCTGGCCCTAGGAGAGTGGAGGGTACTTTAATAGACCATGGACCTTGCAACTACTGAATAGGCTTAATCCTACATCAGTATTCTACCAGTCACAGGAATAAGAAGCTGAAGGAAATACTGAAATAAAAAGAAAAACAATAACCAGACAGGTATGTGGAAAACTGCTCACAGACAATCTGTGCCTCTGGTGGCCTTTCATTATGCAAAGGGAACAAATGCACATGAGGATAGAACCATTTCTTTCAATCAGGAGGCAATAGAATTGAAAACAAAAGTCACCCTCTTAGCATGAATGCAGACATGGCCAATGGAGAAAGGATAGAAAGATGACTAATAGACAATAACTGAATTACTTAGCATAAAAAAAGTTTTGATATAAGTAAAACTTTTAAGAAGCCTAAACCTATACTCTGCATGAATCTTTAAAATACCTAGGGCATGTTTTGTTTTGGTTTCATCTATGAAAAGGCATTCTAAGTATTTTATATATGACACAGATTTTTAGCTTGAGTTCACTGTCAAATTCTGGTGGAGTTTAAATAACCCCATGAACCAGTGGAAGGGTGTGACCTAAAACAGGTTGTTTCATGATTTCAGAACCAACTTCCTTCTGACTGTAAAACTGTCATGATATTAATCTCCAGGTTGTTGTGATTACTCACTAAAGGTGTTTGTAAAACCTTAATACTCCCTTGGCATAGAATAGAGGGTCAATGTCTAGAGTGGGTCGTTATTGAATAACTTTCCCTAATTTCTTGATTGATTTTACCACAAAAAGTCGAAGGGAAGAACAGCCAATAGATGACAAGTTCCCCTCATATTTCCTAAAGAAAATGCACATGTGAAGATGTCTCAGATGGGATAGTCCTTGCTGAAAAAGCAGACTCAGGTTCGGCTTGTTAGGACACACATAAAAAGGCAGGTGTGGTGATGCATGTCTGTGACTCTGGCCTTGTTGGCTAGCACATCTAGCTCAAGCATAAGTTCCAGGTTCAGAAAGGCAGCCTTTCTCATGAGATGAGGTAGAAAATTATAGAGAAAGATACTGTTAACTTCTGGCATCCACATGTAAGTGCACACACACACACATTTTCCACATATATACAAACCCATATGCACACTATTTAAACATGGGCAAGATTCAGTATAATAGCATCAGTTTCCACATGCTGGAAAAGACTTGATCGTGGTACCACTCAGGGAAAAGAGGTTAGGATGTCACAGCTCCATAGTTTGAGCAACTTCTCCAGGATTCCATGTCACTAACTTACTTACAGAAACAGTTTCTTCTTTGCAGTTCTCTGAGTTACTTACAAGCAGGCTAATAGTTTAGTAACATAAATCATCTTCTACTATAAGAAGAAGTATGTAGTTATTAAACAAACAGGACAAAACACACACACACACATGGCCATAGCAACTCACAGCTGCCAATGTTCCAGCCCAGTAATTAATAAAGTTTAAAAGAATAACAAGGCCATCCAGCATACCAGAAAATAGGATGATATAGCTATATAATGATGATTAAAGTTAAATTAACCCCACGAACCATAGAATATTCTGGAGTTTCTCAATGGCTGAAAATATTAAGGAAGAAATTTAGTTTTCAAAAAAGTAAATAGAGGCCAATAGCATGAATCATAATTGGACTAAGATAGATTCATCTTAGTGTCTTATACAGTTTAGGATGTTATTTATAATAATTCTGATTGTGAAATAAACACTGATTGATATAAGTATTTCTATCATTTTTGTAAATTGAATTATTTATTTATTTATTATATTTGAACAAACATTTCATATGGCTCAGTATATTCTAGATCTCATACAGAATATCTCTTAGGATTATCTTTTTTAATAGCTGTCATTTTTAGACTGCATTTAATCTCAAAATTCAAATGACCCAATTTTCCAAACACTTTTGTTTCATCCCTCAAGAATTACCTCTCCCATCGTCTTTGACATAGGAGACTATATTAACCAGGATCTTGTCCTCTGGTGTCCTGTGGCCTTTTGCAAATGGCAGATGAGTGGCAATCAAGAATGTCAGCTCAGTTGGTTCACCATGCCAGGTGTCACAGAAACTATCCCTCCATCCTCACATAAGACCACCCAAAGACATGTCACTTCTTTCCCTGCCATCCAGTGAGCCCTAGTAGAGCTAGTCTATAGGTCTCTACTTCCTCTAGGCTTATCACTGTTCAGACATGTTTCATTTTAGACATTCTCACTTGAAAGCTGTGGCTCCTTCTAGATTTATATAGGCTCAAACAGGTACGTCATTAATCTATAAATGCATCTCTCCTTTTGAATCTAACAAAATGGACCTTTTCTCCCCCCAAAAGGAATGTCATCCCAAACAACATCATTTCCCATGCATGTTGTTACCCAAAATACAGTAAAAGGGACGATATTTTCTCTAGAAACTCTGAAAAACTTAACAGTTAATTTATTGATTGATTGACTTTTTCACATTTCATTTGTCTAAAATTATAACAAGTGTTTTTTTTATATAAACATGAAGACCTGAGTTCAAATCTCAAGCACCCCTTCAAAATTACAGGCATGTCATAATGCCAATTTAGGGGACGTACAGATATGGGTAGATACTAAGATCACAGACATTATAGCTGAAGAAGTGAGCTTTGCACTCAGTAAGGGAAACTATCTCAGTGAGGAGGAAAAAAGTAAATAGAAACCCAGCATCCTATTCAGGCTGCTACATGCAAATTCATACAGCTGCAAGCTGCACACTCACCTGCATAAACCACAAAGATGAACTGCCTGCGTGCACACACACACACACCCACACACCCACCCACCCACCCCCACACACACATACACACACCACATGTTAAATAAATATCTATTCAGATTTTGGTAACTGTACTGTTATCTGTCTAGTAGACGAATTTTCCTACTCTCTCAAGGAAAGATGTCATGCTCAGAGTTGGTAGGCTCCCTCTACCTCTCAAGACAATGTCCACATGCCTCTTGCTTTAATATTTAAAATTATAAATAATCAGACTAGTTTATAAACATTTTTTAATTATTTTTCTGACTTTCTGGCTCTTAGAATTGACAAAACCCCAAACCATTGGAATTTGTGAAGTTCTGCATAAAAATAAGAATATTCTGGTTGTTCTAAGTCCTAGCTTCTTTTCTATTGTCGTGATAAAATAGCTCAACAATAAGCAATTTAGGGAAGAAAAGGATTTATTTGGCTTGCAATTCCAGCTCTATCATTTCAGGGAAGACCAGGTATGGCCTTAACTCACTTATCATTGGTCACATCCACACAGGAAGCAGAGGGGGAAAAAACAGGAAGTGGGGCAAGTCCATACATCCTCAAACCTTGTTCCTAGTTGTATTAATTCATCCAGAAAGGCTCCATCTCCTAAAAGTTGAACAACCTCCTTGAACAGCTCCATCAGCTGAGAATCAAGTGTTCATACACAGGAGACTATAGAGAATGTTTTTCTCCAACTACCACAGACCCATGCCCAATAATTTTCTATCTCTAATCATGCATGAATTGGTTTGTTTTCTACTGCTGTGATAAACATCAAGACCCAAAAGCAACTTGGGGAGGAAGGGGTTTATTTCAGCTGAAAAATTATAGTTCATTCTAGAGACAAGTTGAGACAGAGACCTGAGGCCATAACTGAAATGGAGTTATGCAGGAATACTGCTTTCTTCCTTGCTCTCCATGGCCATATCTGCACTGTCTGCAGAGGACTGTTTCCATCCATAATCATTAATCAAAAAAATGCTCCCATAGACTCTCCTATAGACCAATCTGATGAGGGCAGTTTTCCAACTGAGGGTCACTCTTCTCAGGTGACTCTAGCTTATGTCAAGTTGATAAAAACTAATCACCGCAGTGTAAAAGAAGAAAGATGTGGGAACATAGCGAGAATGCCACTGTCTAAAAGCCAGGAAGAGAGAGTCTTCACCAAAATCCCAATTGCCCATACCTCATCTGAGACTTCTAGCTTCCAGAAATATGGGGAGAAACGTGCCTTTTAAGCCATCTAGTCTGATTTGTTTGGACAGCCCAAGCAAACTGATATTGTGTGGACACCATAGTGCACATCCACTGCCTGAAAACAGTGCATCCTTCGATTACTCCTTGACCACAGACGTGTTCATACTGACAACACAGAGGTTCTGTGAAAATCCAGCAGTTATAGTCTTGGGATGGTCTTTACATAGCCATAGCACCTGAATGTCAATTTTTTTTCACAAGAGGAATGACTATGGGAAATTCATGAGGCCTTTCAAAAATGTGCATCTAATTCTAAGAACCAAGGTTCACAGTGGGTGCCTCTGTGATGTTTCATGTTATTGGATGCTCTCTCTTTAGAGTTTTTGCTATTCTGATAAGTGTATTTCATGGGAAATTTTGTCCTAAAAGTATATGTGTTCTGGAGAGGGATACAATGTACAGCTTAGTGTGGTTAAATACACCTTAACTTTAAAAATTGTGCCTTGGATTCTATCTGTGATGTACATGGCTCATTGGTCTCTATACAAAGTACCTGACTACTTTTCTGAAAATGGATTATATCAAAGAATCTAATTGATAAGTTTGTTTTGAGGTTACAATGAACGAGTAAACTAAAGATGCTCTATGCACTGACACATAGAACGGAAGTATTAGTAAATATTGGGAAACATGCAGGTGATTTTGTTTGTTCGTTTATTTGTTTGGTTTTGAATACTCATGGAATGTACATTGAAGAAAACAACCTAGTTATTGGATCGATTAATAGATTTTACAATACTGAACAGAAAGAATTATACCATTTTCCACTATAAAGTTTTGACCCATGAAAATGAAAGATCTTCTATGTGTTCTTTTTTTTTTTTTTTGTAGTCATTATCTTTCTCCTTCATTAACTATCATAATTGAAACTTGGTTAGAATATGAAGTGAAATTGGGCTTCCAAGGGAGCTAAAATTGTTGTCTCTTCATAGTGTGAGAACCATTCTGTCTCTGATCTGAAAACCACAATTAGTAAAATTATGAAGCCAAGATGCACCTTAGAACATTTATCTTCTCCAGGATTACCAAATTATCACCATTTCCGGTATGCTAAATCTCTAATGGTGCTCTCTCCTTTCTGAGCAAAAGGTATGCTTATCCTTACAGACTAAGCAATGGCTATTGAGAACACCATGCTGAAAGAGCCTACAGGCTAATGAAATAATATTTCAGATCTCACATTTCCATGTGGCAGAACAGGAATAGAAAGAAATCCCACTAAAGCTGGTACTGACATTCTCAGATGTGCAGCCATTAACACATGCTAAAACAGTCTCTTTTCAAAGTCTATGCATGTTTTTCCCTCCAAGGAATATAAAACACTGCTCTCTAATGCAACCTGAAATGATCTATACTCCTTAACATAGGAGTAGTCAAAAGAGCAATCAATGGTCTGCAACATTTCCACTGCAGTGCATGCCACAAGGAAAGAAGGGAGAAGATACTGTAAATCAGCTGTGTATTTTTATTTCTTCTTGGGGCTTTTTTTCTTTTGTTTCAGTTCCTAGAGACTCTTTTGCTGTTGATTTAAGGTAGGATTAGTCTAAAGTGGTCTCTATAACACTGAAGGGACTCCTTGAAAGCCTATTTTTCCATTATTGTTTACTGCCACCCAACACATGTTCTGGTGATGAGGTGGGGACACTGCCAAAAATCTAGGTGAGAGCAGGCAATATAAATCTACTCACTGGCAGAACTAGTAAAACATTAAATGCAACCTCAACATAGCCAGGAGGCTCAGGCTGCACATGCGATGCCTCCTTTGGGATTATTGGATGAAGTGATGTCATTACGCACAAAATGGAGTAAAAACAAGGCCCAGACATTTCCAAAAAGCACTTTCAATCATGGTGAGTTAGAAGCTACTATTCACAATGGAGCAAAGTTAAACATGTTGTAACATAAGGTCATAAGACCCTGATATGTATGTCACAGTTCTCAGGAGTGTTGAGCACAAAGGTACAGTTTGATCCCAGTAAGGTCTGAACAAGCAGTGCAGACACAAAACAATACTTCTTTGTCAAATTATTAGAGTCCATAATTCACTCTTCAAGTCCACTTGCAAATGTGGGTGAATATGAAAATATGCAAATTCATCAGTGTATTGACACTGGTTAAAAAACCCAGATAAAGACAAATGCAAAAGTGTGTGCATGCAAGTGTGCACAAACACACACACACACACACACACACACACACAAGCATCATTGTACCCTTGGTTTAGTAGCTGTTTTCTAGCAGACTTCTAGCAAATACTGAAATGAAATATAATAAACCTCTACAAAATAATAAAGAGGTTGTAACTATTGGGGAATACTCCGCCTCTTATCATTCACCTTAATTTGATTCAAACAGCTTTTCTGCAGGACATTGTCAATTCAGAGGCAAGGAGGAGTGTAAGAGGGTAGTTACACTGCCTCTTTCCTAAATACAGCTCTTTCGTGAATATCGCTTTTTCTAATCTCCTTCCCTTTGACTAGCATCTAGCTTTGACTTGGCCTAAACAGTGATTATAGGACGAGTTCTTAGGGCTCCTCTGTGAGAATGAGTTACCTAACAGAAGGAAGCATGTTTTGCTCTTCCATGTTTCACTTTTGCAGCACCTCCTAGAGAAAATCTGCCTTTTGTCTTTAAAATGGAAAGAGTTGGTACACGATGCTTACTCTCTTCATATTACTCCAGCTTCATGTTTGTAAAGATCTAATCTACTCTTCCTTCTTTGGAATTCGGCACCATGATGTTTTATTTGACTGTAAATTATTAAATAATCCTGCAAAAAATATTCCTTCAAGTATTCTACTAGACCATGGGCATGTAGGAAGATTTATGCTGTGCAAAATTCATGTGTTGGCAAGTGAAGCCCCGGTAGAGCATTTCTGAAATGACAGGGTAATGGAGGTCTTGAAATAAGGAAGGTCCAAGGTCCACCCTCATGGGCAATTCAGTGTGATTAAAAGACATTATAGCAGTGAGTCCGGTTTCTTAGTTTCTTCTTCCATATATCACCCTTTGGTGCCTCTACATTTTCACCATGTAAATAAACAGTAAGAATGGTCTTTACTGGAAGTTAGCAACCTGAACTTACCTAGACTTCCTACTTTAGTCTCCAAACCTGGGAGAATAGATTTTTTTTAAATAACCCAGCCTCAAGCATTTTGTGCTGGTAGCGTAAGGTAAGGCAGAAAGATATATTTCTGCTTTTCTTTCCAGTATGAAGTTGGGCACTTCCAAGAATGCAGCTTCTCACAATGAAAGCCTTTGGAATGTGACTCTTCATACCCTGATGGAGCAGCTCTCACTGCTGCTGCAAGGGCATCCATCACACATCTATTCTTTTCATATTTCTCAGTGATCATATACTTCTACCAAAGACATTTTCCATACATTGAGCTGTTTTCCCTAGGGTGATTCTAAGGTTTCCCCAAACAGTGCAAAACTGTCTTCTGTCAAATTTCTATTATTACAACAAAACTGGAGGCATAACCATGGCATGGAGTTTTATTTGGTGCTGCTCTTAAGCACTGGAAAAGCACTTGATAGAATGGGTACTTAATATTTCTCAGAATATTGACCAGTGGGTCACATACATTTATCCCCTGAGGTTCTCCTAAAATAACCTGCTTCATTATCATGAGACAAGTAAATTAAAAGAGGAAAATATTTGAAACTAAGTCCACCAGTTGAATGATCGGTATTATGCCAATGCACCTTGCTCTTCAACAAAAACCCAGAGCCATTATAGCAGGCCAAGGCCAACTGCATTTTGGCATGTCAGTGAATGATTTGTACCAATTCTGGCCATTTTTATAAAAAAAAACACCAAAGTCTAGCATTTAACAGGAACCATAGCGGACCTGACTATACAAGTAGACCAGATTGTGGGTTTCTTATCCATTCATTAATTCACCTACTTATCTACTAGCATGTTGAAAACCAGGAGTATTCTCCAAGAATTTGCAGTAACATACAATATGGTATCTCCAAAGAAACATTTTTAAATTATACTAGTAAATGCAAGACCAGAGAATAGTAGTAACATTTCATCATCTGTTGGAGTTAATAGTCTTTAAATAGAGTAAATAATTTTGTTGAGACCTCAAGAGTGGTGAAACATTAACTCACTTCCATATTGTATCCTACTTGTGTCTGAGTAAAAGAGAAAGGTAAGATAAAGTTGTTTTCCACATATAACGTCATTTTGTGACAGTATAAAAACCAAAATCATAATTACAGAATATTGCCAAAAACAATATTGAAAACAGTTAACATACATAAATAACAAGGAAAAGACAGAAAGATAAAGGGTATTTTCTTTATTTACTCTCTTGCCACAAAACTGATGTTTTCGTGGAACATGGTGCAAACAAATTGGAAGAGTATGTGGTGGTAGAAAACTCTTCCTTACAAAGACTGAGTGAATGCCGTAGTATGTTCTTAGACAGTTCAGTCATAAAAGTCCCTATAATGTAGTAAAAGAAGACAATGGGGTAGTAGGGAAGGACAAAATAATAAAATACTTGTCTTGCACCCATACATCATTAAATTCAATCACAATACTACTGAAAAATGAAAAGGAAAAGCAAAATCTCTTACTTGTAATGACTTGTTAACAATACGGCTGTTAAGATAGTTTCCTTAGGTCTCAGGTATTAATAATACAGCCTACAAGGCAACCAACTATATAGTCCTGTTATTATAGGCTTCTGGGGACTGAGTGGGAGATCATGTCTGAAGTGAAAATGAGCCCAATTTAAAATGGAATATATTCATATATTTAAAGGGAGAAATTAGTATAAGTGTTCATGTATATTAATTCTTGAAGAGTAAAAATGCTCAGAGGGTTACAATGGAGCTACCTATTTGTCAGTATATGCAGAATGTTTCCACCATCTCCAAAGGAAATAATCTATATCCATGTTTGAGGAAATGGAACTTTATGATAAGAGCCTCTCCCTTGGAGACAGAGAATGACCAGGTACAGAGATGTGATGTGGTTTTAACCAACTTGTCCCTCCAATAGGAAAATGTAAACCCTAACACACAGTATTTGTCAATGTTAATGCTATAAGAGATTTGAAACTTAGAATTTAAAAAATATTTGAATGACTGGAGAATACAACGTCCCTTTGTCAGCTAGTGTGAATTGTCTTTAGCATAGTTTTCTTCTACTCAACATTGCTTTCCAAAATCCAAAAGTAACTAAAATCCTGGGGAATGTATTTGTATGTGATGCAGGATTGCAACAATAATGAAATGGACCAGGAAGTTAGCAGGCACATATCAGCACATAAGCTTTCTCAACATTTTCACTAATTCCTTTCTGATTATCTAGTACATATCAGCCAAAGATCGATGAAATCTTCTCTGTGACTAAGTCCAAAATATATCAAAGCCTGTGAAATGCAAAATATAATCTCAGACACTAGAGACCAAGTAGCAAACAAGAAGAACAGGATCTCTTCCTTCACTGCACTGATAATATTGATCCTTAGTACCTGTTAGGGAATTTGAGAAGTTATCATTGATTGAGGATTCTCACAATGAATATCACATTGTACTCATCACTTCCAATTTGTATAGCACCAGGATTCAATTGTGACCTGAGATTTGGAAGGAACAACTGTTCACATCTGAAGGTTGTCAAGAACAAAAGCAGGAAGCTTGCTGGTGTGCCTGGAATGACCTGTTCTCTTCATCACCTTCCATCTAAATAATCCTTCATGCTGTTACCACTACTAAGTTTATTACCATGTGCTTGCCTTTAGCTTCAGGCACTCAACAGCAACACAGAGATAGTGTGACTTTACATAACTCTTTCTTCAAGGTTTCCATTGGTCTACCCTTGTCATCCACATATGCTAGGCTTCTCAGATTGACTATGACTACTGTGATTTCCAGTTCTCTGTTTCAGATGTTCATTGACCTAGAGTTTCCCTCAGCAACCTAATTCTTACTGTACATGAATTTTGCAGTAAGAGTTACAGTTATTTACACTTTACAGGACTCTTGTGCATCGTGTAATTAAGAATCTAAGCAGAAGGAATAAAGTTAACAAATCTCAAGTAGCTCAAGTAGAAAAGACAAGACACTTCCTTAAGCAGGGACCATGTCTTTGAGTGAGAAGCATGAGTCTAGACGAAGGAGGTAATCAGTTGGTAGAACGTTTGAGACTGTACAAACTACATAGAGGGATATGGTTTTGATTGTAAGACAGGTAGAATCAAATTGATTTATATTGAGATAATCCTGAATTTTCTGAAGCAGACAAATGATAAATATGTTCTTTGAAAAGAACTAATATTAATCAGGATTGGAGTAAGGGCTCAAGAGAAGGAAGAAGGAAGTATTCTTCAGTTAAACAAAGTGGAGAAACAGAAGTGCATCATATCAATGTTTAAACTACCCACAGTTAGTCATTTCAGCATTCAAGTAGAACACGGATGCATTGCTTATAAAGTTTGTGATGTTAAGATTAATATCACTAAGATTATAACCTGAAGTTTTGGGGAAAGGAAAACAATTGGGCTAGAGTGATGGCTTACAGAACAGAAGCACTTAATTTTAAACCATGATGACCTGAGATCAGTCTTCAAAACCCACCATGGAGAGAATTGACTCCCATATATATACAAGTTCTCTCTCTCTCTCTCTCTCTCTCTCTCTCTCTCTCTGTGTGTGTGTGTGTGTGTGTGTGTGTGCACGCGCACGCGCATGTATATGCCATGGAACATTTGTGTTAGTTGGAGGAATCAATATTCCTTTTCTATCAAGTAGGTTCCAGGTACTGAACTCAAGTTGTCAGTTTGATGGAGCAAGCCCATTTACCCTGAGCCAACTCACTGGCCAAACAAATAGCTCACTACAGCTATATATGTTATTATTGTTAATAGTTAAAAATTTACTTTAACACCAGGTGAAATTTCCACTGTGAACATAGTAATTTTGTTGGTGGTCCCGTCGCATTTAAATTTTTAGTATTGTACATTTTTTTTTATTTGTGGGCAGAATGTGGAGTAGAGTTTTCAGTGTGTGTATTTGTGTGTGTGTGTGTGTGTGTGTGTGTGTGTTATGTACTGACTACTGAATCCAGACTTACACATACTAAGCATAAGTTCTAAATATGTGTTATACCCTTGGCCCTTAGGAATTACTCCAAATATTAAAACAGAGGATCTTCTTTATTCTTTATGCACATTAACATACTCAAATTAAAAAACAAATTTAAATTCCTCTTGCACATAATTTGCCCTAGTTTCTCCTTTGATTAACAAATGTAGCAGATATGAAGCATATCACTTCTGGGCAGTACCAAGAATGGGAGCTATAATAGTATTAAAGGCAGCTGCCATGTAAAAAAGTCCAACTCCCTTGAATATCACTTAATATGAGGAAGCTCAGGCTAATTATGCTGTGGGTGTGGCAGGGAAGAGGAGGAGGAAGAAGACAAAGATGAAAGGAGAGACAAAACCAGCTCAACTAGTCCCTATAATCCTGCTTCTAAAAGCATGTGAGTGGGGGGGGGGGGGAAATCATCTCAGACACTCTAGGCACAGAACAACTGCCTTGTAGAACTAATATACACAAAATATAAAACAGGTTAGACTAGTTTTCTTAAGTCATCACTTTTAGTGGTGCAGGGGCTCTTTATAGAAAGCTTAAAGAACATGTGCCTACATAATACAATTCATGAACAAGCTCCAAGAGCAGTTCCTGTTATTCTCATTTCCACGATAAGAAAACTGAGGCCCTGAGAAGTTAAAGGAACAAATGTTGAGGCTTAGTGGCTCTAGAGTCCTTGTGACCTGACGATGATGTTCACAAGGCGAACAAAGCTATGATTGAGGATGGGCCCTTCCTGCATTCTCCCTCAAAACATGCAACCTACCAAGTTGTGCAGCACAAATCTATAGCATGTTTTATGGTTTTATGGATGTGCGACTCTTGGAAAATACACAAATAAAAATAAAATGTAAAGGAAACTTTGCTCCGAGTCTAGAACTCTGAGTCAGAGTTTTGTTCTGAGGTATTGGCCTTTAAGTTGTGTTAATAGGGGTTCACTGGGGTTCAGACAGTGTAGAAGCAGTCATTTTTTTTTCATTGACAGAAAAGGACTGTGAAAGTGGAGTTCTACTTATATTCCCTAAAGGAAACACTTAGATTTTATAGCCACAGAGGTTGCTTAATGGTGTTACATATGGACTGTCAGGGTGCCCATGATTTATGCACTGAAAGAAAGGCTTTTAAAATCCAAGCCAAACTCAAGTTATTCTTTCTACGAAAAGCAACAAGAGTATAAAACCAGCCTCACACTGTCACAGCCTGGCATGGAAATACATTGAGTGAGTAAAGTCATGATTCATCTTATTGCCAACATTTTGAAGCTAAAAGCTGTCCTTTGATTGCAGTCTGTGCCCATACTGAACATTCCATCTAGAGTCATCTACATCATATATGTTTGACCTTCCAAGATGTCTCATAATACATGCCAATGACACAGTCCCTCATCTTCATCCAATTTTTTCTTATTTTTAATGTGGAACTTCAAGGTTTTGAGGAGTAATGTGCTAAGTTTGGAATGTAGGGCTCTTCTTCAAACAGCTAGTATAGGAAAAAAAAATGTCCTCCTATTGATTCATTTTCAATACCCATCATTTCCAGATAACATCCCCTGGGGAAAGATGTGAAATGAGCTGAAGTTTCCTAGTCAAAGAAACTGTGCATTGAATGGATTCAGCTATGCTTTTATGTCTCAGAACTATCCAGGGAATCTCTTTAATGCTACCCTAGAATGTTCAGTATTAAAACAACAGGGTAGGTTTTTGCTTTACCACAGACATGCTATGTTTAATACATATTTATTAATATTTCTTCCAAGGGAATTCTCAATGTGTAAACGCAAAGAACAGCTATACAAAGACTTCTCTGAAGTACAAGTTTGGTAAAAGTTGATTGCTATGGGATCTAAATGTCCCATGTATGACTAACAAATTCAATATTCACAACTGAAATAACAGATACTGGAAAAGCTAAGCAAAAAGAAACTTCCGAAAACACAGACTTTGCAAGTACATATTGTAATATTTGAGGTTCCAGTATTTAGAAATAGTCAATGATATGAGAATATTAATATTCAGTTTATAGTCCTAAGCTAATCACTCAAAACTCACTCTCTCTCTCTGCCTCTCTCTCTCTTTCATATAGAGCTTATTATTTAGCTATTTAAAAGCTTCATTTTCAATCTTAAACACAGCTTTCCCAACTAATGAACCACTGTAGTTCCTGAAGTGGGTAAACAGATGCTAAAAATAGTCCTGCATTGGGGGGAGTTGTGTGTGTGTGTGTGTGTGTGTGTGTGTGTGTGTGTGTGTGCGTGTGCGTGTGTGTTTGAACCTAAGTGGTAGGCAATATATTTTTCATGAAACCCCAAATAAGAAACTTAATAAGGTTACTTTTACAAGCGAAACAGGTACTGGCTGCACAATCATGAGAAGCTCAGTTGTGACCCTCAATATCCATGAAAGGAAAAAAAAAAAAAAAAAGGAAGGAGTAGCCATGAATATGTATAATACTTGCATTAAAAAAAAGTAGGACAAAGGCAATAGGTGTCTAAGGTTCCCTGGCCACTCAATACAGCCAAAACACACCAAATGAGAGACTATCTGAAAGGGATATGGTCAAGACAGATAGAACATGCCAACCTCCTCTTCTGTCACCTTACATATGCCTGTGGGGATGTACACCACACACACACACACACACACACACACACACACACACACACACACTGGAAACACATTAACCTAGATGGTGTTGGTATTTGCAGACCTCATCAAAGAAACCATTTTCTACTGGTTATCAAACTGAAAACCTAATTTATGTAAGAATATTTTTTAGAATATTTAATTCTCAGTTGGGCAGTAGTGACACATACTTTTTGTCATAGAACTCGGGAGGCAGTCTGGTCTACAGAGTGAGTTCATGGACAGCCAGGGCTGCACAGAGAACCCCTGTTCAAAAATCAAAAATAAGAAAAAAGAAAACAAACTAAAAGAATATTTAATTCTTTAGATGATGAAGCTGTAACTTACTCAATTTGTACAACTGATGCCATTTTATCTCCAAAACGCAACTTGAATAATAATCACCAAATATAAAAAACGAATTTACTACTCCGGAAATGTGGTAAATACATCATTCAAGCAAATTACCTACCAGGGAATTTGATTTTTTATTTGAATTATACGTTTCCGCTTTTGACCTTATTATAATTTTGTATTCTTTTATTCTCCCCTTAGAAGAAACATATTCATGTGCACTCATAATTACTCTAGAAATAATTGCAATGAGATTATTCTAAAATTTAATCTTTAAATATGCATGAGTAATATATTAACCATCACTTACCAAACTAAACAAGATTTTCTGCTATATGAAACATGGCAAGTACCTTTTATAAAGACATTCTCACAAGTACAAAGTCAAAATCAATGTCAGAATTGGTCTGCTTCTTAGTCAGCCAGTTTGCTATAATTCTTATTATACAACCCTTAGTTAAGCAAGAGCCTTTGGTATTCTTTTTTAATACATTCATATTATCTTGGGCCTCCTCCGTTTAAAAACTGTGAGATCTCTTTTAGGGTCTACTCACAGAGCCAAACAGTAATTAAGCTTCACATACTTATATGAACACATAAGGTTGGAAATTATTCTCCTAGGTGTGCTGAGTAGATTCCCAGCAGGGTTTCTTCTATTATTACGATGTTAATGAATAAATGGTGCAACAAGTTCAAGAAAACCTTGAAGTGTGTGTTGAAATAAGATGCCATAGAAAAATTACTCTGTGTGTGTGTGTGTGTGTGTGTGTGTGTGTGTGTGTGTGTGTGTGTGTGTAAAGGTAACTTCTAATTTGTATAGAAAGCAGTGGAATCCCAGAGGCTGTGCGAAAATCCCCATAGTGCTTTCTGAGAGAGAGAATCTAAAGGATAGCAATTACTACATTATTTGTTGTTGCAGTGCAGTTAACCTCTCCTTGAAGTATCCTTAGGCATAGACAGAAAGCCTATGTAAGAAACATTTTAATGTTTTGCTTCTGTTTTTATATAACATCTTATCCTTGATCAACTTATAGTATGGGCACTAGAGACATTTGTGAGTTTGTTTCTTTGTTTGAGCATACCCAGGTATATAATACAGGATCTTGCACACTTTAGGCAGGCAGTACTATGGTTTGTTTTGTTGCAATACTGGACAGAGAAATAATGTCAAACAACCTCTTCAATTTGAGTAACACTAATTAGAACAATGCCCAAAGAAGGCAACCAATGAGAAATAATCAGACCTAGAAAAATCCCCTGCCAGCCTTCTGAATATCAGTCTTGGTACAGGTTCATATTGATAAAGAGATTTCTAAAATCCCAGTTTTATCTCTCTTTTTTGATGGCTCTGCATTTTGTGGATTCACGACCAAACTTTTTAAATCAAAGGTGTTTATGAAGATACTAACAGGATAACACAAACTTACACAAACGTTTTCATTATGCAGAGGATGAAGAAAATTTATTCTACATTAAAAGGACACTCAACATTTAACTCAATATTTAACAGCAAAATTTTCTACACCAATTTATTCATTTCTGCAATATCATTTCAGTGGGCTTATGATTGTCTGTAGTATACTGAATGTCAATCTTTTGCTCACATTATACATCTTCTAAACAACACAGTTTTGTGCATTCTAACTTTAAACTCTTGTATATATATTTAATTAATCTCTTATGATAAATTCCTAAGAACAAAGCTACTGAATTCCAATGGGTAATATTGGTGATTTGTTAATACCTTTGTGGCATAATTGGAAGTACATGAGAAACTTCCATGTGTGGATGTTCTGTCCACCGCACGATGTTAGACAGCCTTTCAATTTACTCTGTCTAGTCAGAGCAAGTCAGAGCTTCACAAATGCTTTCAGCAATTAAGCATGGCACACTGATATGGGAGCAGTGGTAGGTTCCCATTATGAAAAGCTTTGAAATAAATCACAATTACATGGTGCTGTAAATGTATCCGCTAAGTGTAGGAGCACAATTAGGCATCTAATTATATGGGAAAACGCAATCACATCCCAAGTAGGATCCTAAGCCACAAAACCTGTTCTTACTTGAGTCACTTTGCTGTGCAAACCCTGGGGCTTGACAGTGGTTTCAACACTTGCAGAACTTTCTGTAAATTTTCCCATTTTTACCTCACACCTTTCCCCATTGCGAATGTGTCTGTCTGATTCTCTGACACACCGTCTTCATCAGATTTCATTTATGAATGTTCTTGATTTGTTTCAAACCATACGTCAACAAACATTTATCTGTCAAAATCTCCCAAAAGTTACTCAAAGTTTTCCCTGTCCTCTGAGACAATTACACTAATTAAGAAAGTATAGATGATTTAGCAGAAGATTTGATGTCAACCACATCATCCTTCCAAAGGTCCTTTCTTCTCTGCTAAAGTGAAACCAACAATGCTTAATTGTCTTTAAAGTTTTCATGAATATAGGGAAGATATAAAAAAACACAGATGTACACATGTACTTCTCTATTTGTAGTCCCTTTGAGAAGCTGTAGCCTTACTTGCATCAGGGTTTAATTTCGGAATATGATGCAGAGCCCATGGCGCTTTTGTGCCGATAATTACAAGCATTCAGTTCACATTATTCCCATATATCAGTAAGCCTATGAGATGTTTTAAAAAAATGATTTTTATATAAAGTATGAAAGAAATGCTTAAAAGATCAAGTGAATGTAATAGTCAGCATTATCTATTAATCACACGCTTCTCCACCTACTGCTATTGGAATCGAGGCCTGGAAATAATGGTCCATGACAACAAGCATCTAACCTCAGCCCTTAATCTGTAAGATTCCATCTTCTAAATCTGGATTCCTAGTTCTCCAGCTCCATGAGCTTGGAGTCATAAGCTTTGAATATGTCTCCTTGTCCCATAAGCCATTGATACCTTGAGGCTCAGGACTATCAACATGGTGGAATTATTAGTTATTAGTCCTCAAAATCCACATCCTTCTGAATTCAGCATGAAGCTCACTGACCCTGACCACAATGCATTGTCTTCCCACTGCCTTTAGACATAGAAAATGCTTTGCTTTGATTTACTCAATTGAATTATTTTGTGTTTATTTTCTGTCAAGATGCATACAAGTTATGAAAATCAGCTTCTTTTTACATAAGGATCAAGCTTGTCAAGTGTCTATGATTTTTAATCCCCATCTGTTTACTATGTTTTTCACATGAATTTAAAGAATCTATTCTTTTAGACTAGTGGTAGAATCTAAGGTTGCTTTTAAAATTAAGTCAGTGCTAATGGTTGAGAATCCCAACCACCTCTAGAAGCCTATTAATATGAAAGTAATTTAATATATAGGATTCCAGTTTAATAGAAAAGAAGGAAGAGGAGAAGGAGGAAAGAAAGAATAGAGGGAAGAAGAGAAGGAGAGTTAGGTAAAGGAGAATGGAGAAGAAAAGAAAGGGGAAAGAGCAGGGGTAGAAAAGAGATGAAGAAGAGGAGAAATGGAGGGCATAGTATGTTTTTGTTGTTGTTAAATCCAGGACTTTGGTTTAGGAGTAATAACTTTATTATACCCAATAATCAAAAAAAAAACAAAAACAAAAACAAAAACAAGAGTATAACTTAGGGCTGAATTTTTGCCACGTAGGAGAATAAAACCCATATTGTGCTGTATGACTGAGTCCAATAGTAGAAAGCTAATTAAGGGAAAGGGTTATAGAAAATTCCAGGAGAAATTGTATGAAGACTTTGAAGATACAGTGAGGAGCAATGAATTCTACTCTACTTTTCAGTAAAATTTTCAGAGAGAGTAATAGCAGAGAGATGACTTCAGGAATATATTTTGTTGAAGATACATGAACAAGAGACATAAAAACCTGTGGCCCAAATAAAGACTTCATTTAAAAAATATAACTGAAACCCAAAATGTAGATAGAAATATGGTTGCAGCACACCTGACTTAATTATAGAAAGAAGATATCAGAAAGGTAACAGCCATATCTACCTTACCAGCAGAAGTAGCTAAGATAGAGGAAATCAAAGTTAAAAACATTAAACCAATTTCAGGCAACCCTGAAAGCCAAGGAACAGACAGACGGGGTTTTAGATTTGAAAATGACTTGTCTTTTGTTATAATAATTTTAAAGTCTACATCCTTGCTCATTTTCCTCTGGTATCCATAGTGTCTCTTAATATTGTTAAAAAAATTATAAGTTGTTTCCAGAGTATTATAAATAGTGAATTTTAATGTAAAATTTGTTAAATCATTCATTAAGGTGTATTTAATGTAAATGCCATACAAATTCTAAATCACACTATTTAAAACAAGATGAACTAGCCCCAGACAATGGTGGTGACCAGCCTGGCCTACAGAGCTAGTTTGAGAACAGGCTCCAAAGCTACAGAGAAACACTGTCTCAAAAAAAAAAAAAAAAAAAAAAAAAAAAAAAAAAAATAGATGAACTAGTGAGCTCTTCATCAGTAAGGTTTTCTACAATCAATATTTTTTTCTTTGAACTTAAATCTCTATTGTAAGGATAGTATAGAATTTAATCTAGTTTAGTTGATTTATGTTTAATGTTTTATGACTAAAACATGCTGTTAAATCAACTTATCATAATTCTCCATAACAAAAATTTACAAGCAAAATACAACTTTATTTTTTATCCTAATCCTTTGAGATTGTAGAGCCCCATGCTTTTTTTTTATTTCTACATTTTTTTAATTTGACATATCAATCCCAGTTCCCTCTCTCCCTCACTCCTTTCTTCTCTCCCTCCATCCCATGCCCCTTGACCACCCTCCCATCCCACCCCCTACTCCACAGGGAGGGTGATGCCTTCCAGGATGGATCAACAAAATCTTTGGAGTCATTTGGAGTAGGAACTAGATCCTCCCTCCTGCTTCTAGGTTAAGGAAGTATCCCTCCATTGGGGGGGGGGGGTCTCCATATTCTAAAAACCAGAAGAGAAGGTGTTATCTTGGGAAGCCCTGCTAAAATAGGAGACATCACTACAGTGAAATACTATGTGGTATAATGATGGTTCTACTTTCCTTTAATAATAGGTATCATAGATATGTTACAGTCATTCCTCCAAGCCCTAAATGTATATTTAATTTTTTATAAGCAAAATAATTGTCACTTGAGGTATGTTCAGTTGGATGCTAGACAAATAAGACACACTTGAACAAAGAATGGTCACTAAACGTAATGCCTAAAATTTTTTTATTTCAAACCACATGACTATTGATATGCATTTGTCTATATAGTTGTAACTAACTTCATGACAAGATAATCATATTATAAACATTCATGAATAAGTGATATCTACAAAATGTATTTAAATAAAAATACATTACCAATGAGATGAATGAGGTAGATCCCTCCATGTAAATAAATGTTATTTATTACTATAGTATATTATTATAATTACTTTTATATTCTATTTTTCATGTTATCTGCTGAGAAATGTCCATGAATTACAAGTAAAAAGTAGTAAGGCAGTGTCATCTGGTCATTTCAGTCATTCTAATTGTTTTGTCTCTTTCCAATTATTTTTGCCAAAACCTTCTTAATCATTCTAAAATTTCACCTTAATTAGATAACATGATATATGATTTTGTATTTTGCTAATAATGCAGAAATATGGACAGGATTTAATTTGGGAAATTACATTACATGGTTGTTTATTTGACTCATTTACATTTCAATTTTGTGAAAGTAATAAAAACATGGCAAAAGTACCTAAAAGCAGTTATACATTTCTTGAGGACATCTTAGTCCTCAAGACTAAAGAAAAAATTGAGGAGTAGCATTATTGTTAATGACATTGTCTACCCAACTTCACATTTGCATTAAAGTGGTTTCATCTTTTTAAAAATTTGAAATAAATTCTGTTTGGAACCTTGGAGTTGGTTTATGTTTATTTAAATGTCCACCATATAAACATATAACATAATTAGAAAAGCCTGTCTCTATTATCTGATGCACTCGTTTAGTATAATTACCTTCTTACAGAAATCACCTAAGGACATTTCTAGATATGCTTCCTGACTGTGGATGCTGTGTGAAACAACAGCCCGTCTGCCCAGCTCCAATGACTTCCCCCTCACAGACTATATAATCCTCAAGCCATGAGCTCAAATAAAAGCTTTCTTCCATAAGAAATGAAATACAAGTTCTCATGACCACAATCTCCTTCTAGCATTTAATTCTGAAACAGATAAAAGCAGAGCATCTGGCCTGGAGATTTTTGTGTAAATTGGGTGATTGGGAAGCAGAGGCTTGTGCCAAAGCTTCCTTTGTGTGACTTTTACTTAAGTCTCATTCATCAGCAATTAATTATTCAATTATAGACATGGTAGGGGGTTGAACCAACAGAAGCTCATCACTCTGCTGCCTCATAGCACCCTTATATAAATCAAAGGACAGGACTTCTCTTGTCATACTTCATTTTTATGTGGTACACACAGGAAAGGAAAACATAAGAGATTGTGGCACAAATAAGAAGGAGATGTCATAGACAATACCCAAAATGTCCCTCTGCTTGGTGCTACTAGATTGTGTATAACCAGAAGCAAAGCACTAATGTAAAACTCAATATGAATTGTGAAAGAGGCATTATATGCAGAGACAATTGCAGGATGTTGTCCAGGTAAGCTTAGAAAAGAAAATTGGAAAATATTTCCTTAAAATTTCATTATTTCCCTCTGGAAGTCTTTAATTTCATTTTAAATTAAAACATATCTGTTTTCCAACAGGGGTGGGAAGGGGGAATGAATATGTGTGCCTCAGCACCCATGTGGAGATAAGAGGACAGCCTACGAGAGTTAGTTCTCATTACCTACCTGGTGAGTTCTGATGGCAACAAGAAAAGGCACATTTACTTGTAAAATAAGTTCTTAATTAGTCTAAATAATTAAAAGTTAGAGTCAGATATAGAGGGAAATGCTGAAAGATCAGAGAGAAGGAACAAGCCACAGTACACCTTACCTCCTAAGCATCTCATCAGAGAACAGTTTCCTGTTTCTCCTTGCTTACATCCTGTTTCTGCCCAGCTACATCACTTCCTGTCTGTCTGAACAGACCTCCAGACCTCTATGGTTAGCTAGTGGCAAGCCCCATCCTCTGACCCCCAGACAGGCAAGAAACATATCAATACATATCCCCCTTATTGGCACCCACACTATCAGAATAGTAAAGGCAGGATAGGGGAAAATTGCCCTGGGAGGGTCCCAGTCTGGCCCTAAGAAAGCTGCCAGCCATGAGCTCACTCAGACAAGTGGGCCATGCCTGATTCCCTGCTACTCCCCTCCATCCAATGCCAGTGATTTAGACAATCCCTAAAACCCTTTTGTTTGAATTTGGTGATTTCACCCAGCTATGTCACTTTCTGTCTGTCTGTACAGACCTCCAGACTGCTGTGGCAAACTCCATTCTCTGACCCCAGACAAGTTTTATTTGTGCAATAAAGGTAGCACCACATATATTCATGAAGCCAGCGTGCCAGCCCCTTTGAAAGCTCTAAAATATCTTGAGTGGTGCCTATCTCTGGTAGCTAACCCAATTTAGCATTCTCTGCACCTAGGAACAGTATGAACCATATAACCCCAACCCCAGACTATGACTAATCAGAACCTTCCTCTTGTCTATGGGAAAAAAAAAACTGAGTATTTACACAAAATCCATAATGCTTTCCTAAAAGTGTCTCACAGTAAGCCTGGATTTAGGGATAAGTCCACATGCTGAAATCAGTTGCTGGCACTGTGACTAACTTGAAGAACCTATAGCTAGGTAGGTCATAGACCTTAGGGGAGAACCTACTGCTATTACTATGCTGATCACCATCATATATATATATATATATATATATATATATATATATATATATATAGCTTCACTAATATGGGTTAACCCATATTAGTCATATGAGTATAGTGATCCATCATTATAAGACACCGTTACATCATGCATACACACACACCCTTTTTTGACAGTAGCTGGTGATTCACAGTCCCACAGCTGATGGAGGTGAAGAGAATTAGAGACTCTAAGGCACAGCTCTAAGCAGGGACATCCATATGCAAACCCTTCCTACCGAGGATTAGGAATCCCTGTGGAGGAGAGAGCAGAAAGATTCAAATAGCTTTGGGTGGAATAGATGCTTTTTGGACAAAGAAGGGAAGTTGCCCATAAGAATTTACAGTAGCTGAGACAGAAGGCATGGGACCTGTACACGTTCAAGCCAGACGGAATTCCGGTTTAGAAAGGTGAGGTGGTCACAGAGTCTCAACCCTAGCTAAGTAACTACTGGCAGTTGATAGCTGTGGAGAGTCGATCTTCTTTAAGCCTGGGGCACCAGGTAGGTAGACCATCCTCAAGTGAAACATAGAGTACAGAACAAGCTAGGTTTGGTGTGCTCGAAAGAGGAAGAAGACACAAAGCAGGAGGACTAGGAAACGGTGACCAGATCTGGGAGGAGCAGGACGGGAGGGATAAACGTGACCAAAATACTTTCCCCGCTGTTAGAATTCAGGCATTTGTCCTGGCCTGCCTTTGGTATTCTAACAGGATACACCCTCAGCTGCAGCCACTAAGAGCACCAGGTGTGCCTATTCACTACGTTCCCTTTTAAAAGGGCCCTGCCCACCTCCCTCTTTCTCTCCCTCTTTTTGTCTCCCCCTACTCCCTCTCTCTGCCTCTGTTTCCCACTGCTCTTGTTCTCAGAGGCCAGACTCCTCTCCCCTCTTCCCCCTTTATGACCCTTTTCCCTTAATAAAATCCCCTTCTGCTTGAACTCTGTTGCATGCAGTCTTTCTCTACGGCCACTTTTTTTTTAATTACAACACCCACTGCATCAATGCTCCTAAATAAGTATTTGATATAATTCCCAACAAAGATGTGGATTGACAGTATACACATATTACACCCCATGACCAGTTAGTTATGTATACATCATACAGATGGCAATTGTAAAAATATTTCATTTCACCACAAGAAATAAAAATTAAACTTCTCTGTCTTCTCATTTGATACCTTCCTTCAGATCTATTCCAAACAACTTACTTTAGATTATGCAGCAATGTACTACTACTTAAAACACATAATATTTCTAATTGCATTTTAAATGCCTATTCTTATACCTACAGATTAGTGTAACGTATTCCTAAAAGAAGTTTAGTTTTGCAACAAGTGCAGACATTTTAAGAAATCAACAACTGAGTAAACTTACAGAAAATAACTAACCATGGCTTTACAAGACCAAGAAAAACATCTGCAACATGATCACCTAAGGCCCAGGGAAGATCGTGAGATACAAGGCAGAGATATTGTAAGAGCCAGAAGGCTGGGTCTGTGCCATGAAATGTCTCCTATATATGACAGGAAAGGTAAACCCAGGAAGTTACAACAGTGTGGTTGCCAAAATGAGACTAGCTCAATGCTACTAGATATGCAAATGTGGACCCTGGAATCTCAGCAGGCCTGACCCCTCAATGAGAAGTTACAGGCAAGTAAAAGCTTCTGAAAGATGGAACATTAGTCTTCTGGAGGGACAAATCCCAAGCAGGTCATTAAATCTTAAGTGGTCAGCCCTAAAGACACATAAACACGCATGCACACACACACACACACACACACACACACACACACATACACCACATATATACATACACATACACCACATATATACAACACACACACAACACACTTTCAACACACACAGCACACATACACATACAACACAAACCTAACACACAAAACACATACACACAAACACACATACACAACATACATACGCTCATGCTCACATACATCTATTGATTTCACTTAATATTGTTTATGTATGTACATGTAACAATAACAATTAAAGGAAGAGCGATCACAAAATCAAGAGTAATTGACAAATAAAGACCTAACTGGAGCGGGAGAGTAGTAACTAAAATTTATGTAAATACAGCACTCATGTATAAAACCTTACACAAATTAATTAAAAGTAAAATTTAAAAACTGAATAAAAATAAAAGCTAAATTGCATAGATAATGGTTAGGCAAAAATTATATAACCTTCTTTGACTCAGAAAAAAATTATGTTAGTACAAAATTAAATTTCTAATAAAATTTTCCAGAAGGCTGAAGAAACAAATTTTAATCAGAAGTAACTTCAGAACTGCCTTGTAAATACTGGCCCCCTATATAAGCAGGAACCCTGTGGACTCAAAACCTCAATACTATTGTAGAGTCTGAAAGATGACACCATTGCTAGTCCCACTCAATCTAGTGCTCACATGATGACAGGAACAAAAGGTGCCCCCCATACATGTCAGCAGGGGAGGGCATAGATGGGACAAGAGGAGCTACACAGAACAGAGAGAAGTCCATCACATCCACTGAACAGGTGCTTGTGTGAATGAATGAATCACCCCAGAAGCAAAAACAAAAGTCACTCTGTCACAGGGTTGCGCAATTGCTCCCAAGTAAATACCTCCTCAAGTTTGATGGGTTTTCCTGAATTCTGTGGGTCTGGTTTGCTTTTAGCTGTAGCCACTGTGAAATTTTCCATAAGACTCTCAACACTCATGATCCTGAAAGTTCCCCCAACTCCCTGAGAAGACGCTGGATATTGAAAAGCCACAGAGGCCAATAAAAGCAGCCTTTGTGCACAGAGCTCAGTATCCCTGAGAATCCTCTGCCAAATCGGGAAGGAGCCAGCAGGCAATATATCAGCCAAATGCTTCTTGAGCCTTATGAAGAAGAGTTCCCTTCCTCCCTGTGATGTCCTAGCCACAGAGACCAAGGTATACCTTTTTTTTTTTTTTTTTTTTTTAAGATTACAAATTCAATTGTTTCAGCAATGCCAACTTTCTGTAAGAGATTCTGAAGTGGGTCTCTGACTTTCTGAACTTGATCCTGTCTCAGTCACTAAAAAAGCATTCTGGGAACCCTTGTGAAGCCTACCTGTGCCCTTCAGGACAGCAATTTTCAGACATTGAATACTTCAAGGTTATCTCCTGAAATCAAACTGTGCTTCTCACAATAGGGGTGTTAGCATCTGACTCTTGCGTGGACTTTCCTTCCTTCTCTCTCTTACTCTTCTCGCTCTCAGTGCCGGCCTGTGGTGACATATTATTTATGATTTATTAAAGCTTGCCTAAGGATTCAGAAAGCAAAGTCAGCCACAAGTCATAGAAGTCAGGCACACACCTTTAATCCCAGCAGCCAGAAGCTAGGAGGTGGTGGTACACACCTTTAATCCTAGGACTCAGGGTTAAGAGGTAGATGGATCTCTGGGAGTATAAGGCAACCCAGATCTACACAAGATTGATGCGGTCCTAAAAAGAAATAGCTGACACAAAGGTGATCTCAGAACCTGGGAGCACACACCTTTAATCTCAGCATTAGAGAGGTATATAACACAGGAGCAAGGTCTCAGTATGAGGCTTTCATTCTCCAGTCACATTGAGAACAGGAATGCTCAGCCCTGTTATAGGTAAGAGCTCTGGTAGTTTGGCTGCTTTGCTTCCCTGATCTTCAGGTTGAACCCTAATATCTGTCTCTGGATCTTTTAATTTATTCATCTTAAAACCTCCAAGAAAGAAAGAAGACCCGGTAAGACTGATCCCATGGTCTAAATTCTTTGAACCCACATAACAATAAAAGGATGGCATCATGTCAAAACTTCAATATGAAGAAAAGGTTTGGAAATAGATTGCTAAATAGAGAAATACTGCAGGTTAGTCATTAGTTTTTTCTTATTATTTCTATTTGTATATATAGAATATTTATTTTAAAAGGCCTGGCTAAATATAAGTACTACTACAAAATGAAAAACAAAATTGAAATTTAGGGACAGGTTTCTCTGTGTAGCCTTTGTTGTCCTGGAACCAGCTTTGTAAATCAGGCTGGACTCGAACTCAGAGATCTGACTTCCTGTGCCTCCTGAGTACTGAGATTAAAGGTGTGTGCCACCACTCACCAGCTTAAAATGTTTTTTAATAAAATATGAGGTCTTTTAATAATCCATAAATCTCCCTATGTTTTCATTTTAGTCTCTTGAAATGTGTTTGATATCATGCACTTTCTGTATGAAAAAAGAATGAAGTAAAGCATTGCCTAAATTGCTTACTAAAGTTAGATGTTTAATGATTATTATTTCATCTATAATTGCTTTTCTTTTCACTCATTATTGTCCAGTTGTACTAGTCATCACTGATCCAAATTTTTTTCTGGTTCTGTCAACCTGAGATATTTTCTACCTTCCAACAATCCGCAATCTCCATTAGTTCTATATTAACTATACATACTTAAATAATATCTGTGACTTTCTAAAAAGGGGGGGTTGTCTGATTTTTGCATAACATATTTTCATTCTTGCCCATATTTTTTTCACAACTCACTTCAACCGAAATTTAATTTGCATTCTTCTCAACAATTCTCCACAATATACATGGAGGACGACACTCACTAAATATTTCCCTCTTTATAATATAATATGTACAACACAGTAACTCACAAATATACATTATCTATCCACATGGCAATGTTGTATTTGCAGATACATGGTTCCACCACAAGATAAAAGGTGTTAATATAAGAATGAGACTTACAAAGAATGGTCAAAGGGAAATACGTGGGTGTTGCTCATCTACCATGTAGAAAGCCAATATTAGATATTGGAGGAGAAGAGCTCTATCTTTAATTTTAAATTTGTGAGAACAAATTCATAAATACGGAAATGATTGATACATGCTTCCTAGTGTTTGAGCATGTACTTGCTTCTGAAACATATCACAGAAGCAGCATGGTGAGAAACTGTGGCTAGCAACTTGAGCTGTGCTGTGGGGGTAAATTATGATTCCTTGAAGGTCAAAGGTAGGCTTATAATATGAGATACAGTCAATGGAAATTACTAAATATATCATAATTTGATCACTCCTAAAGGATATATCCATGAAGCATACAGCATGGTGTGAAATGAGAAGAGACAATTAGTCTACATTACAGGAGCCTTGAGTGTAAGTTCTAATTGGGGGAGGTATACAGAGGCCATGAGTGGTTTGTAAGAGAACAGTTCAAATGGAATTTTTTCCTGTTTATGACATCTCCATTCTTCCTTACTGATTTTCTAATCTTGAAAAGATGGATGCAGAAGCACAGCTATACAAGAGGCATGCAGTAAAGAGAAAATGGAAAAAAATCAATTGTCTCAATACATACTCTGTGTATCCCAGCCTACCACAGAGGCAAGCAGAGCAAACATCATTTCCCTGTAAGTTCAGACTTCTAGTTTTCCCTTATTATACTAAAAGAGTAGTAATAAAATGAGACATTTTGTCACTAAAATACCAAGAGGATTTTTATTATGTAGAAGTGGTGAGACAAGTAACAAATTCATCTCAAAATTTCCTCCATGGTCTTAGAAAGAATAAGGCCAAACTGGAGATTTTAAACCTTCATAGTGGGAAGGAATACAAAAATCATTTTCTAAGGTGGGTCTAAGAAGTTACATTGTATGGAGATGTGATCCTTCAACCAGATGCAGAGATCCACAACCAAGAATCAGGCTGAGTTCCAGGAATCCACAAGAAGGGAGGGAGGAGGGAACATATGAGCAAGGAAAGTCAAGATCATGATGAAGAAATCTGCAGAGACAGTTGAACCAAGCTTGTGGAAACTCATACACTCTAGATCTACAATTGTGGAGACAGAACTAGCTCCTCTGTATATGGGAGACAGTTGTTAAGCATGGACAATCAGAGAGGCCCCTGGCAGTAGGACCATGATAAAAACCTGGTACATGTGCTAGCTTGTTGGAGCCCATTCTGTAGGGTGAGATGCCATGCTCAGTGGTAGTAGGACCATGATATAATCCCTGTACATGAGCTAGCTTATTGGAGCCCACTCCCCATGCTCAGCCTCAGTGCATGGGAGAGGGGCCAGGCCCTGTCCCAACCTATCATGCCAGACTATGTCGACTCCTTAAAGGGGCCCTTATCAGTAAGGAGGAATGACTTGTGGGGGGAAGAGAGGGGATGTGAATAGGTGAGATGGGGTGGGAAGTAGAACTGTGGTTGGAATGTAAAAAGAAATTTAAAAAATGGGGTAAAAAAGATATGTGGTCTTTCAACATAATGCTGCCTTTTAAATGAAGGGACAAGTTATCATAAATAGTCCATTATTAATCCTAACCTCTCTCTGGTGAGTAGTGGTACTGTATGGGCTTTTAACCAACTATCAGCCTATCCCTTGTGTTTTAAGATAATCTGTAAACATTAACAGAATGTATAGTTTTTCTGATCTTATTTTAAAAAGGACTTTTGCACTTGTTCCACTCATGCTGAAAACTTGCAAGGCACTGAAGTGTATGAGTCTGAGAAGAATTAATAATTTGACTAACTTATGCTTAGTTTATATTCCATGACACATTGTAGAGATCTAGAAAACTGCTCCAGCCTCCATTAAAGTTTTAAACAATTATGAAATAGAATCCCACCATAGTGTTTAAATATTTTATGCAGCATCTTTAATCACCTCTTGATAATTTACGTTGGATTGTAAAATCATTGCAGGCATACATTAATAATTAATAGGCAGTATTATCTTCTTATAAATATGTTACAGATGCACTTAAATCCTTTGGCTGCAAGGTGAATAATGGATTTTATTTTATGACCAGTACCAATATTATAGTTTTATTGTAAATTTCTGTTTATGCTTATCTTTCCAAGTTGGATTATTGCTAACTCAATAATTTAAGAATGTGGCTACCACTCTTTGGATTACGTAGATACTTTGTCTGCAATATTTGCTACAACTCTTCACAAATACTCAGGTTTTTCCTCTAGATGGGTAGCTGGGTTTCATTTCAAAGCAGAAATATGCCACAATTTTGTGATTTGACTTTGAAGAAAAAAAATGATAAGCAGAACTGATGTGACATTTCTCGGTACTCTGAGTCCTGGAACCTTGGAGGAGTGACCCCTTTCATCTGGGCATGTAAGTCAGCATGAGTGAGAAATGGTAATCCGTACCTGATTGCTCTTTTTCAGTTTGAACATGGTTTGTGATTATATTGTGGTTTAAACCAGGCAAGGGCACACACTTTCTGAAAAGGAGTATCAGGAGGTCAGTCACACAACTGTGCCACTGTGGTGTGAAAGCAGCCATGAGAATATGTAAAAATAGGTGTGATGACTTCCAATAAATTTTGACATGTAAAGTTGGCGATGATAGTGAATGAGATCCCTGCTCTGGCATGTTCCAACTGAGAGAATATGATAATAGCATATGTAATATATAGATTTTTATTGATTTATTTTTTATTATACCCAAATGATCCACATCCATGCAACAAAGACATCTGTTCAGCTATGCTCATAGCAGCATTATTTTTAATAGCAAGAACCTAGAAGCAACCTAGATGCCCCTCAATTGAAGAATGGATAATGAAGATGTGGCACATCTACACAATGGAATACTACTCTGCAGAAAAAAATAATGGTATCTTGAAATTCGCAGGCAAGTGGATGGCACTTGAAAAAAACCATCCTGAATGAAGTAACCCAGCCACAAAAAGAGGAACATGGTATGTACTCACTCATATATGGATTTTAGACCTAGATTAAAGGATCACCAGCCTATAATTCACACCACCAGAGGAACTAGGATACAAGGTGTATTCTAAGAGATTCATATAAAGTCCCTCACAGAAGCGGGAAGGGACAAGTCCCCCAGAGCACAGGGGAAGTGGGGGGGTGTCAGTGAATGGAGAGAGAAGTAGGAGAAAGAGTGGGGGAGGAGAGGAAAACACGTGTGACTAGGAAGATTGAGTCCGAGTAGGAATAGAAGACAGGAAAGAAAGAGAGACAAAGACAGAGACAGAGACAGAAAGAGAGACAGAGAGAGAGAACAAAAAGGGAGCCAATATTGGTTTGAAGAGAAAATTGAACCCAAAGAAAGGTCTAGAGACCTACAAGACTGCTGCCAACTAACAATTTGAGCTTCCGTGGTAAGGCAAAATGCCCTTCCCAGATAGTGAGATCAACAACTAACTTATCCATGGAGCCCTCATCTAATACCTATTGGAAACAGAAGCAAACTAGAACCCAGATGCAGATGGAGAGGACAAGACCAGGGGTGGGGGTTGGGAGGGGAGGGTGGTTAGGGTGCATGTGAGAGGGCAGAGAGGGTAAAAGGGAGGGAGGGAGAGGGAACTGGGATTGACAAGTAAAATTATAAATTAAATAAAAAAGTAAAATATTTGAAGTGCCTAACTTCTTTTCAAGAGAAATACATCCTCTAAGAGATTATCCCAATAATAAATTCTAAATTATGCCTCATAAATTTCAATGTTTATTGAAATTTTCAATTAGTTGGATCAACAATTTGAACTAAATTGGGCAAATTTTTAAGTAAGTAGCATGTGCATGTTGGTTTCATAAGTACTATATTTCAGTGAACACTTTACTAATGCTCTCAGTTACTATACATGTAAAGAACTCATTTTTTTGCAATTGATACAATTCAATGTACACATTATTGAGAAGACAAACCGCATAACTTCCTTTGTAGCATGTGTTTTGCTTTTATTTAATTCATTTAAAACTCTTAAAGTTTTAAGACTATTATCTTTTCTAATGTTTCTTAAAGGTTAGTGAATTGATGTGAAAAAACATTCATGTGGTTAAACTTTTTTCCATTCATTATTTAACTCAAGCATAGACAAATGTTCCCCAAATTCTAATGTTCATCCTGAGAGATGTCAGTGACTGACAACAGCAACTTAGTACAGTGAGCTATGCTCGTGTGGGACTCTTGCTGACAAAGTCAACCTTCTATAAATGAGCACCTCACACTTCCAAATGCTATGATTCCTCCAGGAATAAATATTTTAAGTTTATAGAAATTAATTAGTAATATTAAACTCTTCTATGTTATCTGTTTTAGAGGAAAAGTTACCTAATCTTTCATGTACAACCTAAGCATTTAAAGATTTACAAATTTGTGATTTGTTTTAACCATGCAGATACATTATTCTCACCCATTAGCAAAACATCATATAATGTAACACAAATGAAAAAATGCAAAAATGTCCTCCAGCAGGAATGTCAGAACACACACAGATCTCTCTCACGGGTTTTTTATCAGGGCTCATTTGGTCTCTAAGTATGCTGTAACCTTATATTTCTTTTCCAATTATTTGGCTTAATCAGATATTTTTCTATATACCAAAGTAAACAGTCAACCTCTATCTGTAGATTATTATTGTTTTTGTCTCTTTTGATATATTTCCCCCCTCACAGGCATTATTTGTTATTAGAATAAAGTAGCTAGCAGGGTGGTCTTGGGAGAAAGGAGCCTCTAAGAGACAGACTTTGGAGAGGAGCAGGGTGAGAGGGTGTGTTCTGCATGGCAAAGGCCTGAGACAGTCATGTACTCGAAGTACCTGTGGCTGCCTGCACATGACTTAACAAAAGACCAAGCCAATCACCATTCCACATGAAAGGAAGAGGGACTCACAAGCCCCCATCCCTTCATGAGCTTGGGAGACGGCGTGAGTTTATGGTTGCTAGGGAAATGAGAGTGAGCTGTCTTTAGGGATGTGGTCCCTAATGAGACTCCATTACATACTTTCAACATAAAATAGGCAACACAAACTGAAAGCAGTGGTTTTGTGTAGACACATTTTTATCCTGTTCAGTCCCGTGGCCATTTAGTCCCAAATAAACACAAAGAGGCGTATATTAATTATAAATTGGTTGGCCAATGTTGCAGGCTTCTTATTGGCTAGCCCTTTCTTAATTATTAACTCATTTCTATTAATCTGGGTATCTCCACATGGTCTCAGCTTACCTGAGAATGCCCTAGAGTCTTATCTTCCCATTAGCTACATGGCGTCTCCCTAGAGACTCACTCTCTGCATCCCTCTTCCCAGCATTCTCCTAGTATGCTACCACCACTTATGCTTCCTTCCTGGATACTTTCTGCCTGTCCGTAGGCCAAAACATATTTAGTCCTCAACCAGTAAGTGAAGTATATATTCATAGCACACAGAATGACATACCCCATCAGTTTTATTTTGTTTTGTTTTTAAGAAAAATAAAAAACACACACACACACAAAATTGGTACAGGCAGTGGATTTCAGGGAAGATCCTAAGGAGTTAGGAGTATGAATTGAGACAGGGTGTAAACATTATCAAATTGTATAGTGTGCATGTGTGAACTGCTCACAGAATTAATAAACATACTGTGTTGAAATTCTCTCATTAATTTAGGTAATTGTGTATCTAGGAGCTGTTAATTTACTTAAAACTAATCATCCAACAAAGAAAACATCATTTAAAAATGTAAAGCCTTTCACATGTATTGATTTAAAAAAAAAAACACACATACACACATCCATGAAGTAGCAAATGATCTGCTATGTGAAGAAGAAACTCAATGGTTATATAAATTCTCTCTCCCCCTACAAGTTCCAATTTTTATTAAGTAGAGTAGATCATATGTTTCCATTGATTATTTAACTTGACCTGTATCTGTGCTTCATTGCAATAGCCGTGACTTTAATCATTCTATTTTATTGAATGCTAAAATAGATTATTCACTTCACTATTTTAGTTTATATAGCTTTGCTTTTCCTTCTCTTCATAGTCCTGGCTGTCCTGAGACTCACTCTGTAAGTGAGGCTGCTCTCCAGTTCACAGAGGTCACCTGCCTCTGCCTCCTGAGTGCTGGCATTGTATGTGTTTGCCATCAGAACCCAGGCTTTTCCTAGATACTTCCCATGGTTGAAAGATTTTTGTTGTCAAAATTCTTTTCAGGGCTTGAGAGATAGTAAGGCAGTTGGTGTGAAAGCATGAAGGCCAGGGTTTGATCCCCAGTGCCCTGTCCCCTAAACGCCAGGCAAGAGTGACAGCACCAGCCTTGGGGATGTGGGGTGACATAGAGACAGCAGGTAACAGGTACAGTCTGACTAGATAGACTGCACAATTCCCTTAGGTCTGGATTAAAGTGAGAGCTCCTGCTTCTGTATGTAAGATGGAGAAACCAACACCCACTGTCATCCTCTGCCCTCCACATTTACACACATGCAAGAACATAGATATGTCAGCCTATGCTTGTGAGCAGAGCAATACACATAAACGAAAGAAATAGAATACTTGACTCTGGTTTAAGAGAAAAAAAAAGAAATTTTTCAAGAAGCATTTTTCTTCTGAAAATGTTGTGTGTTAGTTTTTCTGGTACTGAGTATGGTGTCACAGTTTTGATTATCAGTCTAGGTCCTTCTTTACTGCCGGAGTTCTGTAACCTTGTACATAGTACACTTTTGTTTTGATAAGCTATTGTCTTGGTCAGTAGGCTCCCTGCTGCTGAAGGAATAGCATTGCTTCTCCCCCCCCCATGGCATCTTGAAAGTGTCGTTATCACCATGACATCTTGCAAGCTTCTTCATTGCAGGAAGACCCAGTCATCTGTAAGATGCTATTTGCCTGATTAAAAAATAAAAACTAATAGAAAAAAATTACTCCTCTATTTCCTTGCCTTTACACCTTCTGTTAGTACGTTTTACTGAATTGATATATTGTTTATGATCTCATAAAGCTTGCCTGGAGATCAGAATGCAAGGCTAGTCACAGCCATAGAGGCCAGGCAGTGGTGGTACACACCTTTAATCCCAACAACCACACTAGTTAACCATAGAATCTGGGCAGTGGTGGTGCATGTCTTTAATACTAACATGAGAGAGATAGGAGCAGGATCTCAGAGCTGGCATTCATTCTTAGGCAATTAGGTTACAGCCATGTGGTAGAGGATTGTTTCAGTCATGGTAGAGGTAAGCGCTCTCTGGTGGCCTGGCTGCTTTTCTTTTTTTACCTTTAGCTTGAACCCCAACATCTGTCACTGGGTTTTATTATTCATGATACAACTGAAAGATCCTTGAAAGAAGCAAACAGAAATGTAAGACTGTGGATTGCACTTACAGTGTACAACTTCATAGGAATCCAGGAGAGAGTACAGGGAGGGATACCAAGGCAGAACAATAAAATTACAAACTTGGTAAAAGCAGCATCCACACATAATCCTAATGTTTGTTCCTTTTTAATTAAGTTAAATACAAGAGTAAACTAGGGATCAAGGAACTTAATTGTGAAGAGTTTGTAAAAATCTGAAAATAAGGGGGAGTGGAGGGGGCGGAGGGTATGAGGTAACAGGATGGTCTAGTTGGTGGAATGCCAGAGAGGGAGAGCAGGGAAAGAGATATCTTGATAGAGTAAGCAATTATGGGGTCGTTGAGAAACCTGGCACAGGGAAAATTCTCAGGAATCCACAAAGCTGTTTCTGGGTAAGACTCTAAACAATAGTAGAGTGGGTGCCTGCACTGGCCTTCCCCTGCAATCAGATTGATGACTACCTTAATTGTTATCATAGAACCTCCATCCAGGAAATGATGGAAGCAGAAGCTGAGAACCACCGCTAAGTAAAAACTGGGCAGAGCTCCTGGAGTTCAGCTGTAGAGAGGGAGGAGCGATAATATGAGAAAAGGAGCCAAGACCATGATGGGTAAACCCACAAAAACAACTGACCCATATTACTGGGAGCTCACTGACTGATAGCTGGGGAACCTGCATAAGACCAAACTAGGCCCTCTGATTGTGGGTGACATTTGTGTGGCTTAGGTAGTTTATGGGACCACTGGCAGTAAGGCCAGGATTTATCCCTAGTACATGATCTGACTTTTTGGAGCACATTCATTATAGAGGGATACCTTGCTCAGCCTAGATACAGGGGGGAGGGCCTTGGTCCTGCCTCAACCTGATATGACACACTTTGTTGACTTCCCTTGGGAGGCCTTGCTCTCTCTGAGGAGTGGTACAGTGTGGGGAAGGTGCGAGGAACAGGAAGAGGGAAAGGAGGAGAAACTTGGATTGGTATTTTAAAATTTTAAAAGAAGATTGTGGTAAAAAAAATTTAAAAATCTGAAAATAAATATAAATACAGTGTAAGTTATCAAAATTGTTAGTGAAAAATTTTGATGATGTAAGAAAATGTTAGATTTTAGCATGGATATAATGGCAAAATAACTGGCTAAAATGTCTCCACTTGAATTGTGTTGATAATGTGAAAGATATAGGTAACCAAATATCTTGACTTTTATATATATACATACATACATGTATGTATATATACATATATTATGTATATATAAATGTATGTATGTATCAGAAATTATTTTGGGTATTGTCCTACAGATGTAAAATTTAAAATTGGAAGTTTTGTGTTTTATGTGTCCGGTAAGTCTAATTGTGGTTTATTTTAATATTAACTTCATAATTTGTTGAGGATTTGACCTTTAAATTCAAAGCTTATCAGTAGAAATGGGACAAGGTGGACACAACTATACATATAAATTAAACATTCTGATTGACTATTTCAGTAACATTCAGAGTAGGAAAGCAACTGGAACTCATCATTGCTAAGTAACAGCTTGTACCTACTCTAGATTTTCCATTGCTAAATCATATAAATAAACATTTGACATTGGACATTAAACTTTTATTTCCCCAAAGATAAATATTATGTAATGTATCTAAATTTATATCAGGCTGTGGTAACCTACTGATCAGAAAATAATGTTGAAAATTACAGCCAGAATGTGTGCTTGGAGTGATGTGGAGGAATAATCCCAATGTGTGTAACTCATTAACCAATGGAAGCAAACTGGAAAAAAAATTAAATTAAGATTTTTACCTTGAAATACTTTTAGTGTTTTCTTAGGAAAAAATAATATATATCTTTGAGCAAATGGGAAACAATGTAAGGAATAATAAGTTAAAAGCTAATTTTTACTTCTGATGAAGAATATTTTTTTTTTACTTCTTGTCTTGCTTCCTTTGACTTGTATTTTCCCCACAGGGGTTTTATGTATCTGAGTTAGAACCAATAGTTCAGCACTGTTTATTGAAATTTGGCAACAACTCTCCATTCCTCCTTTCCTCACCCGTAACCCATGCTTCTTAAGGTTTCTAGATGGCAAGAAAAAATACTGTCCAATCATTAAATATGTTCATTGCCCTATATCCAAGTCTCCTTTATGAAAAAAATGGAACTCACCAAAGTGTCCCATGCTTTTTCCTTTAGAGGACTCTTTCTGATGGAAAGAGGAAATCAGTAGAGAATTGTGTTGTACACTATATATGCAGCAATAACTGTTAATTCACAGAGTTGTGATTTTTCTATGCTGGTGACTAGTGAAAGTCAGTCTAGTGATTTGTCTAGTCAAAGATAACAGAAATGGCATATTGAGTCCAAATTATAGGTTATCCTCAGCTCCATCATGTTCTTCCAACTGGGTTTTTATAAAAACAGCTTTATATTGCAAGTTAATCGCACCCCTTGACTTCATTGTTCTAATACATGGAATCTCATAAATATATTTCATGCTATAGGTTTCAAAAATGCGTATTAGCTCATAGCATCTCCTTGTGTTTGAATTTAAATCGAATAGTAACATTATTCAGTTTCACATTGATTTTATTGTACTGTTTCAGATGGATAATATATATATATATATATCACTGAATAAATTATTTTATATATTATTTCTTTTGATTTACTTTTGTTTTTTCTGCACAGATTATTAGTGACTATAAAATATATTTTTCTTCACCAATAATAGTTTTTTCAGGTATTTTACATCACGTTTCTGCGTGTTTCATAATGCATAATAGATCATGTCTGTTTGCATAAGTGCCTTGTCCTTTGCCCTTCTGTACATACTAAAAATCAATTCATAAATAAAATGCATTCTATGAACATAGAGTTGCCATTTACTTCACAGATTATTAATTATTTATAAAAGAAGCATTGGGTCAATTACACAAGATATATATACATATATATATATATATATATATATATATATATATTTGGGTAAAACATATTTTGATAAATTTCACTCCATACAGTTCTAATAGCATGCAAGTACAGTGTTAATAACATGCATGATAATATGTGTTTGCTCTCCAGAGGCAAAGACTTCTTTAAATTCCCATGTTTTTAAAATCTCTTATGTGAACATAAATCTGTTAGCTTTTACAATATATTCAATAGCAGAAAAAATGGTATTAGTTCTCAGTGAGCAGTTTAATGAGATAGAACTTCTGTAAATAGGTGAGAATTGTTAGAAAACCAATTTTTCTCAAAATAACAAGAGTCTGGTTTAATTTAATTATGACTAGAAGCCACAATTTTTAACTACTTGATTCCTATGCTGACAAAAGCTCAATAGTTAGATTGCATTTTGTTTCTGTATGTTTTTTCAGATTTTATATAAATAAGAAAACATTGAAAACAAGTTGGAAACCTAATAAAATATCTCATTAAGAACTTATTATATTGAAAGATTTGCCTTGGATTTTCTGTATCTTCATTCGTCTTTTAATTGGTTCACAGTAAAGGTAATTTTAAATCACTAAATTACAAACAGCATACTTCTGCATTATTTTACCTTCACCTAAAGTCATTCCTAGCCACGCTGTCACCAGCAACCACTACTGAGACAATCCATTGATGCCAAAGGAAAGATTGGGACTTGAGGTTCAGTGCCACATATTACTAGAGAATTCAGTTGTTATTCTTCTTCTTTAATAAAAGAATTTAAGAATGGGCCCAAGAAGAAGCTCAGATGTCTTTTTAGGGTAGAATTTAAAAGAAAAACTCCATGGCTACAAACTGTAAATCTTGACAGCTTCCTGTAAGAGACAAAGAAGGGGCAAAGCCTTGCCATATGATTAAGCTGGTGCATAGGGTCATGATGTGGTAGATAGACAGCTGTATGGCAGGAAGCAAGACATTAGAAAAGAGGTTAAGAAGCCTCAGGACCAAAGACATGTAAGTTAGACCCTGACTTGCTTCTGAAAGAAAAGGACAAGTTATGCCATTCTGCGTCATGATCCTCTATACAGTAAAGGTGAGGCTATCATTCAAAGTGTTTATTTCCTCACTTCCAAAGTTTATTTTTATTTGTGACACCTGCTACTTCTGACATCATTGTTGCACAGGATCTGGGCAGTTACATCCCAGATGGTGTTCCAGTACCAAGAAGGGAAGGGGACACAGGCCTCCATCCCTAACACCAAAACTATCATTGATAAACAGAAAAATGCTCTCAAATGAAACACTGGCTTTCACCAATAGTCTATCACAAATGGGTAAACTCCAATGGGTACATAATCCACTCTTAAGGGCAAGTTCAATGCCAAACAGTAGAAGGCCAGCACGAGACAAACTCAATGACATTTTTTACAGTTTCCTTGTCTCATCATGCTTTGTCAGGCTTTTTTCATTTACTTTAACCTTATAGGTTCCTTGCATATGTATCATGGTTTCTAGTTTTGTATTTTTACTGGACTTTTATGTGTGTGATTGTGTATATGTCTTTGCCTATAGTGTTTCAGAGTTTTCAATATGTCCTGATCTAGTTTGTGAGCTTTTATTTTTATCGTCATAATGATCATTATTATTTATTTTACATGCTTATTTGTATTCTGATGAAAGAGGAAAATGAATAGTGTAGATTTGGGTGGTTAGGTAAGTGGGAAGAACCTGGGTGGAATTTGGAGAGGAGGAACTACAGTCAGAATGTAATGTATGGAAAAATATTTTCAATGAAATGATTAGAAACAACAAAAAGATATTATCATTTTTAACTGTCTCAAAACACATATTCTTAAATGAGCTTTGCCTAAATCAGCTTTTCCTAAATAAAAGCATACAGTTATTTGCTGAAGTAATTACTAGTTCAAGTTGGGTGGTCTTAAGCTTTTCATGTAAAAGTTACAACCAGTTCTGACTTTGTTCATCAAATAATGTTTGGTGTGGTATATACACACATATATGAATAACTAATTAACATTATATACTAAGCCACAATAGTGTGCATTCCTTCATAATGAAAGGCACAATTCACTGTTTTAAAGGGAAACTAAAATAAACAAACACAATAAAGACACTTATCCCCAAGTGTAACTTCTTTGTGTAATTTGACTGAAGTCCAAGATTACTTTCATTTTGTTCTTAAATGCCCTTGGGTTTCTTGAATAAAGTTAATAATAGGTTTTGGGGAGAAAAAGTCTTAGATCCATTTTAACAATACATGGAGGTTGTACAAATATATTCATTAAAAGATAATAATATTTCACACTGTTTAATGACTTAAAAACACTTTTAAAAACAACTAAGATGCATTTTAAGCTAAAGACTCTGAGATTACCTGATGAGTCATTTTCAAATAGCTTATGGGAATATTTAAGTTTTTATTCTTGTCAGGCACATGTTTCCTTTCCATTAAATAGGAGAATTTGAGAATTCCTTGTATATGAATTTATGAATTAATTTTCATAGCTCTAGAATTTATGAAATTAAAAATACATGATGAAAATGTATGAAATTATAGACATATATAAAGTAATTCCTGGGCCACTCTGTTTTCTTACAACATAACAACATCTGAGAATGCTCAGAAAATGTGTAGTGTTGCCTCAGTTCAATAAACTGGTCCTCACTTAATGATGTGTTTATTTAATGGAAGCTTATTGTTCTGTCTGGCAAATGTAGTACATCAGAATAATATTTGTTGAGTCTAGAAAAGCCTTGACCCTCTCTGAACATTAGCCATTTACCAGTAATACATGCAACAAGCAGATGGATAAAATCACAAACTCAAGCCATTAATATTGGGAGGAAGCATACATATGTGGGATTCAATTTTCTCTTTTTAGAAGAGGCTTGCCAAAGTTTACACAAGTAGTTTTAATCTGCACAGGCATTAAATCTCATGTGTTGAACTTTATAACTAATAATATTTCCTCCAAATGATGAATACATCACAAGAAATACACTGTTTTAACTTATTATTCGTTCTAGAAAGTATAAAAGATAAGTATACTATTGCTTCAACAATTTGGGACAAGTTGCCTATAAGTAGCATTGTAAACACTCTTGTTAGTTTCCAATTTTTAAGATACCATAGGTGTTATAAAGACAATAAACTTAAAATGTTATAAATTATTTTTCCCTTTTTTATGATTATTTTTTTCATATTTTACATATTGATCCAAGTTCCCTCTGCTGCCTATCCTCCCATGCTCCCCAAATCCCCCCTCCCATGTGCTTCCCTACCCACTCCCCAGGGAGGGTGAGGCCTTTCAGGAGGGATCATCAAAATCTGTCAAGTCCTGTGTGGTAAGTCCTAGGTCCTTCCTCTTTTGTCTACCTTAAGGGAGTATCCCTTCATGGGGAATGTGATCCAAAAGTCCTTTCCTGAACCAGAAATACATCCTGGTTCCACTGTCAGAGGTCCCCTAGACTACCTAGGCCTTTTAACTGAGACCCACGTTCAGGGAGTTTGGGTGGTTCCTGTGCTGTTTTCCCAGCTATCAGTCTGGGGTCCATGAGTTCCCCCTTGTTCAAGTCAGCTGTCTCTGTGGGTTTCTGTAGTTTGGTCTTGACCCATTTCCTCATCAATCCTCCCCCTCTGCAACTGAACTCCTAGGTTTCAGGAGTTCAGCTCTGTTTTAGCAGAGGGTGTCTGCTTCTGTTTCCATCACCTACTAGATAAAGGCTCTAGGAAGGCATATAAAGTAGCTATCAATTTCTTTTTATTTATGTATTTATTTTTTTTATTTTATATAACCAAGTCCATTTAAATGAAAACATTTATAGACAATATTTGGGAATTTGGGCGTTGTTCTTTCCAAACTACTTCATGCTGGTAACGGCGGCTGTCATGGGGGATTCGAAGAGATTCAGAAATCCTGGCTGTAGTCTGTCAGGCTGCTTTGTCCAGCTGTTTTGAATGTAGGATCACCTGATACTCTGTTTCAGGTGGTCTGGCTTGATCAAACCACATTAGTCTGGAAGGAATCCACAGCTTTTCATTTTCTGTGGAAACAAAAATAGAAATCCTTTTCCCCAGTAACTTGTCCTTGAACTTAAATTTTGGAGTCAAAGCATTTTTTTTTAATTTAATTTATTATTTTACATGTCGATCCCAGTTCCCTCTCCCTCCCTCACTCCCTCCCAACCTACCTCCCTCCTTCCCTCCCTTTTACCCTCTCTGTTCTCTCACATGCACTCTAACCACCCTCGCATCCCCCCACCCCAATTCCATATGTAGGGGAATGTCATTCAGTAGGGGTCATGTAGGTCTGACAGGTCATGTGAAGTAGGGACTAGGGCTTCTCTCCTGTCTCTAGATTAAAGCAGTTATCCCTCCATGGGGGATGTGTTCCCAAAGTCCTTTTGTGCTCCAGGGATACATCCTGGCTCCACTGTCTGAAATCCCTTAGACTGCTCAGTCCTTCTGGCTGAGACCCATATTCAGGGGGGCCTGAGTCAGTCCCATGCTGGCTTCCCAGCTATCAGTCTGGTGGCCTGTTAGTTCCTCCTTGTTCAGGTAAGCTGTCTCTATGTGTTTCTGCAGCCTGGTCTTGTCCTCTCCCTCTGCATCTGAGTTCTACTTCGACTTAGTGTTTACGTATGGGTGTTTGCTTCTGTTTCCAACAGGCATTAGTTGAGGGCTCCATGGATAAGTTAGTTGTTGATCTCACTATCTGGGAAGAGCATTCATGATAGCCTTTCCACGGAAGCTCAAATTGTTAGTTGGCAGCAGTCTTGTAGTTCTCTAGACCTTTCTTTGTGTTCAATTTTATCTTCAAACCAATATTGGCTCCCTATTTTATGTTCTGTCTCTCTCTCTCTCTTTCCTGTCTTCTATTCCTAACCAGGCTAAATCTTCCTGATCGCACATATTTTCCTTTCCTCCCCCTCGTTTCCTCCTACTTCTCTCTCCATTCGCTGCCCCCCCACTTTCCCTAAGCTATGGGGGACTTATCCATTACCAGTTCTGTGAGGGACTTTATATGAATCTCTTAAAATACACCTTGTATCCTAGTTCCTCTGGTGGTGTGAATTATAGGCTGGTGATCCTTTGATCTAGGTCTAAAATACATATATGATTGAATACATACTGTGTTCCTCTTTTTGTGGCTGGGTTACCTCATTCAGGATGGTTTCTTCAAGTGCCATCCACTTGCCTGCGAATTTCAAGATACCATTATTTTTTTTCTGCAGAGTAGTATTCCACTGTGTAGATGTGCCACATCTTCATTATCCATTCTTCAATTGAGGGGCATCTAGGTTGCTTCCAGATTCTTGCTATTACCAATAGTGCTGCTATGAACATAGTTGAACAGATGTCTTTGTTGCATGGATGGAAATCCTTTGGGTATATGCCTAAGAGGGGGATTGCCGGGTCCTGTGATAAACTAATTCCCATTTTCCTGAGGAACTGCCATACTGATCTCCAAAATGGCTGTATGAGTTTGCACTCCCACCAGCAGTGGAGGATTGTTCCCCTTTCTCCACATGCTTTCCAACATTAGTCATCATTGGTGTTTCTAGTTTTAGCCATTCTGGCAGGAGTAAGATGTTATCTCAGTAGAACCAAAAGGCAGCCCACAGACTGGGAAGATTTTCACCAATCCTATATCTGACAAAGGGCTGATCTCCAAAATATACAAAGAACTCAAGAAACTAGTCAACACTACACCAAATAACTCTATTTAAAAATGGGGTACAGAACTGACGAAAGAATTCTCAATAGAGGAAATCAAAAAAGGCTGAAAGACACTTAAGAAAATGCTCCACATCCCTAGCTATCAGGGAAATGCAAATCAAAACAACTTTGAGATAGCTATCAATTTCTTTATCAGGGAAGGGCATTTAAGGTAGCCTCTCCACCATTGCTCAGATAGTTAGTTGAGGTCATCCTTGTGGGTCTCTGGGCATTTCTCTAGTGCTAGTTTTCTCTACAAACCTATATTGGCTCCCCTATTATGGCATCTCTTTTCTTGCTATTGTCTATTTGTCCCCTAACTCAATCATTCTGGTACCTCCCATTCTCCTCTCCCCTCCTCCCCTTCTCTTTCCTTAATTCCCTCTACCCTCACTGCCCACCTCCTGCTCCCAATATGTTCAGGAGATCTTGTCCTTTTCCCTTCTGTGGGAGACCTTGTATGTCTCTCTTAGGGTCTTCCTTGTATCCTAGCTTCTCTGGCCGTGTGAATTGGAGGCTGGTGATGCTTTGCTCTATGTCTAAAATCCATATAGGAGTGAGTACATACCATGTTCCTCTTTTTGTGACTGTGTTACCCCTCTCAGGATGGTTTCTTCTAGTTCCACCGATGTACCTTTGAATTTCAAGATTCCACTGTTTTATTCTGCTGAGTAGTACTTCGTTGTGTAAATATACCACATCTTCTTTATCCATTCTTTAGTTGAGGGGCATTATAAAAGATGCTCCATTAACATAGTTGAATATATGTCTTGAATATTTATGGAGAGACAGAGAGAGAGAAAAAAACTGAATACATATATACACACATATATTATGTGTTGTCCTGAATACATTTACACACACACACACACACACAAACACATACTCACACACACACACACTATATCCAATGAATCTATTGGACCAATGGTAGAATGTTTTAAGTGTGAAATTACCCCCATATGTGAGTTGCTCATGTATGTAACCACTTGTGCTCAGCTGGTGATATTTTCTTCAAAGGTTGGGCATCCTTAGGAGGTAGAGCCTTAATGAAATGATTCACTATAGGTAAGCCTTAAGGCTTATAATCCGGTCACCCTTCTTACCTAGTTTTTGCTTTATTGGGATGTCGAGGTGTAAGGCTACCAACTCCTGTTGCCAGGAGTTTTCCTTCTGTAATGACCTGTATCCCTCTTTGTGTGGGCTTTAGTAAATCTTCTCTATCTTAACTAATACAAAGTCCTTCCAGTTTATTTCAAGTGTTGGTCACAATGTCAAGACAGCTGTGACTGGCAGAGTCTTAATTTCAAGTTTCTGACATTGCTAGAGTAGCATCTATTCCCAGGGAGTTGGGTTAATCACTAGACATCAGTATTGGTATGCCAATTCTCCCTTCCACATACCTTATTTCTTCTCCCCTTACAAAGCTCAAGATAACATTCCTATACTTTTTTTGGACTTCCTCTTGCCCCCTATTTTTCTTTCCAGCTAGATTAAAAAAAAAAAAAAAGAATACAACTACAGTATTTCAGTTATTTGTCTCCTATTTACCTTAATTACCCTTCCATTTATATTTTGAGATGTTCATTCTTCTTGGTGGACAAAAAGCTATATAGATGAGACAGCTCGAAGCAAAGTCTTCTCTTAAAATGCTTGGCTTGTGATCAACATTAGTCATTGTATGTGCTTATATGGTCACCATTTTAATGATAATTTTGTTTTCTTATTAAAGGAAAATAAAAATATATATCCAGACAAATTGTACTGCATTATATGTGTGTGATAACATATTTCCCTTTTATATGTCTTGATAATATCACACACACGTACATGTGTAGAGCCTTGTATGTGTGTGTGTGTGTAGAAACACTTTTGGTATTGGATGATTAAATTTATTTGACACAGATTAATGGCATGACATTTTAAAACCGGTCTGAGTTCAAAAATGATTGATCATGAATTTTATTTCTGAGGCATCATTGGAAACAAAGTAAACAATATATACAAATTATAAACCACAATCTCTATTGCTTATTTTCTTTATTCAGTATTAACAAATGCTTATTTATAACTGACTATATATGAGACTTTATAATGTAAATTCAGAGTACAAAGAATGGCATGGCCCCTGTCCTGAAATATCTCCTAATCTGGACAAAATAAAAATAGAAATAATGTGGGTAGCTACTTTCATAAAACATATTACAAGAGGAAGGTAGTGATAGTTTCAAAATCAAAAGCAATGACTTAGAAATGTAGCAAAGAAGAATGAATGTTCCAAAAAGGACTAAGGCATTGCAAATAGAAAGCATGTTATCTGTTTACTATTCCTGCAGCATAAAGTTTGGATCTGAAATAACTAGGTAAACTTGAAAAGAAAAGAATGAACAACACTTTTACAGCTTTCTATTCTATGCTTTGAGTTTACTCTATAGACCAGTCATTCATAAATGGACAAAGACTCAGTAAAAAAAAAACATACAAGTTGCATGGCAACCTTTCCCAAATACACATGGTTACCACATGTGTTTTGAAAACTGTCAAAAGTGATTGATACAGCATCTTCTCCTTTCCAACTGACTTAAAAAGTCCCTGCTATGGATTATGAGTAGCCACTGAAAAATCTTGACAAGAAAGTAAATAAAGAGATTTGTCTGATATCCAGAGGAAGAGGAACTCAATGGATACTACATCAATTCTAACCAATGTCTAAATTTTAACCTACTTTACAGCTATCACTGGTAACCAGTCCAGATCTCAATTTTACACCATACTAACTGCAAAGCAACTATTTGACATGAAATTTTGTTAAGAAGTACAGAAAACAATTTTCCCTCACAATAGAACTCTAATAAAAGATTTTCACATTAGATATCTATGGTTCTTGAATTACCAGTTTCTCATTTTTAATTTCTTTCCTGGTAGTTTTTAATCTCCCCCTACCACCCTAAACAGTTAATTTTGCTCTACTCATTTTTTAGACTACACCAGCACCAAGAGCTCTACAGTCTGTCTGTGATATTCTTCAGTTCCTTCCTGCAGTGAGTCTTGCATTGAGGTTCCAAGTCATTTAATAAATGATTAAATGTTCTTAGATGAGATGTTCCAAGTAGTAAAACTTTGCTACACTTTCCCTTAAAATCACCAGCAGATTTGTCCATTCATATCAGGGTTGTGTCCTGCACCTACTATAGATTAGCCTGTGTTATTTCATAGCGGTTTACAACTGACACATATTCTCATCTTTACTCTCCAAGTCATAGAAATACCCTCATATTAGTGAAGGATGATCATCAATACACATTAATATATTTTCAACTATGATTCACTATACTGTGAGCCATTAGCCTTTGCTTTCCCCTTCCTGACTTAAATGTTGAGAATCTATTTTCTGACAGCCTTTCTACCCCATCAGCCTAGAGATGGGAAATGGAATAAGTAACATTTTACTCTCCTGCCATAAAAACAACAGATTTCCCCTTCAATTATATTCAGACTAACTTTAGTTTAAATATATTTTGATTCCTTCCTACATGTAAGATGATGTGTCAAATAAAAAAGATTTTCTTTTCTTTTATGTTTTATTTCAGATGCTTGAAGTTTGGCAATTTTGTAAGCAGAGCAAAGCCCAAAAGCATATCCTGATATGACTGCTTTTCTGTGAACTGAAGGTGATTGAAATTCTCCTGGGTGTCCCATTTCAAACTGCTACACTGCCATTTTTAAAACTAATTTGGTGAACCTCAGTGTACGACAGAGAGAGAAATTGCATTTAGACCCAACTGTTTCCTGGCAAAATTGTTTAGCTCTCCAACAATAAAAAATTACAGGAGGACATTGAATTACTTGCTACTCAAATCTGAAGTTCCAGGGCAGAACATTTTCTTAAGAAATGTATTCAGCCTGAAGCATTTTACATGAATATTTTTATTTATTTAAGTTACATCTTAGAATAATAAATCCAAATTCTCTCTAAGACAAAGCACTGTTTAAAAAAAAAAAAAAAAAAAACCTCTCTCCAGATCTTCAGATCTCATATTTTAAAGTAGTTTTCTAATTTCTCATGATATTTAATTCTATTTGAAGATAGTGGCTTTGAATAATAGGCAATATTTCAGAGATCTTAATTATTAAAAACTGGGTTTGAAAGCCCCATCTTAGATGGTTCTTATTGGCAATATGCAACATATAATGAAGACTTTAAAATTATAAATTAATTCAGTGCCATTAAACAAAACAAAGGCATTAATGCAAAAAAGCTGACATCTTGGTGTGTGTGCCTCTTAAACGTAAATATGCACTTTTTTCACCTTGATCAAAAGTATGAAAAGTGAAAACAAAGCATTCAAAAGTTAGCTTTGAACACCAAAATCTGATTTGAAATATAATTGTCTTAAATGGTTTGCTTTAAAAATTTTTAATTATATCACATTAAATTTTTATCTCTGTTTACGAATTACATACATATTACATGTGAAGTCTCCAAACTAAGAACATAAATGGGCACAATGCCCACCTGATTTTAAATTTTAGATAAGCAGTAGATCGTTGTCTATTTTTTGAATATTTGGAACACAAATTTTAAAAAATTATTGTGACACACTCTATTGTATCTGACTCTGTACACACAGAAGCTAAATAAAGCCATGGGTATTTAGAAAGAATTAATTGGATAAAATACAAACTTTATGATACTTTGATGGGTGCTGAATTATTATCAAATAGAGAAGTCATTGTGCTTATATACTTTCACAATGTATGTATGATTAACTTAAAAACTTAGTACCTGGATATCTGAATATTCTCATGGTTCACAGAATTGAATGCAGTAGACTTCTATACTAGTTTTAAATGCAAAGCATTAACTAAGCTTCTATCATGGAAAACATGACAGTTTTAAGTTCATGGTCTTCATTCTCCATTAAGGATATACATAATCAGATTTGCCTTTTACTATTAAACTTCTGTGTTTTATTTGTTTGTTGTGTTTTTTGTTTGTTTGTTTGTTTTGTCTTTTCAAGACAGGACTTCTCTGTGTACCTTGACTGTCCTGGAACTTCTCTGTAGACCAGACTGTCCTTGAACTCAAATTAAAGAGTTCCTCCATCCTCTGCTTCCAAAGTGCTGGGATTAAAGGCATGTGCCACCACCACACACCAGTATTAAACTGTTATTACAATTAATTTATTGTGTATATATGTGTATGGTGGGGTGATGGTTTCATGTTAGGACACATGTGTGAGGGTCACAAGACTACTTGTAGAAATCAATTCTCTTACTAAGCCTGTGTCCTGAGGATTTAATTCTGGTTGCCAGGCTAGGAAGCAAACATTATTATCTAAGGAGCCATCTCAAAATCTTGAATGCAATTTTAGACAGTTCAGTTTAGCTACTGGTGGTGCTACCTCACTTTCCTCCTCTTTCATATACCGTGTCTCATACATTTTTTTTCTATTCTTTAACACAGTCCTTTTCTGTTTCTCTCTCCTGCAGTGTCCTACATTTGTTTGTCTAACAAGTAACTACTGAATTAAGGCTCACTTAATCAAGCCTTTTTCAATTACTTTTGCTAGCAATATTATTCTTTTTTTTTTTTTTTTTGACTTTTTGCCAAGGGCACTATTGTAATCATATAAAAATCACAGCCATGAGAAAATATAGAAGTATGTGAATGCATACACAAATTTAACTATTCTGCTAAAAATGTCATAATGTCCTGCTTTCCTTTCCCTTATTTTATAACAGTTTGTATAAAGCTATTCTATGAAGTATCCATGAGTTTTCAACATATTATAGTGGTAAACATATTATAGTGAATACCATCTGAGTCTATCCCCATTTAGGGTACCTTGCAAGTGATACATAAAAGATGCAAGTCAATTACACAATAGTAAGTTATCTTCATTATAACACTACACCAAGCTTGTAGTAAGTAGCTGTCTACTTTTATAAAAATTGAGTTTGGTTAAAAATTTAATAACCTAGGTAAATAGTCCTGCGATTATTTATGTGTAAGTAAATAGTACTTTATGCTCTCTACATATTGAATCTCATTCCACAGCTAACTGTTGTATGAAGTACACTGTAACTCCATTTACAAATAATGAAAAACTATTTCATAGATTATTCATGAGTTTTCCAGACTCAAAGCTTCTGAAAGTATGTTGTAAGCAAAAACAAATGAACAAACCCACCAAAAGAAAAAAACAAAGCAAACAAACAAACAAAAAACTGCTAAATACCTGGAAGCAAAGACCTCCCTTGGTCCTCAGAAAAATCTTTTTTAGAACTGTCCCATCCCACATCTTACCATGAATACTGCACTGATTATAGGGTAGCCCTTACCATAACCTTCATAAACACTATTATATCCGCAGTTAACTAATAACTGAAAGCTCCACTCAAGAGCAAAGAAGAACTATGATATGGTTCCTGTTGTTCCAACAGTACATTAAACATAGCAGGGGCTTAGAAGATTCTCAATGGACAATGGACAGAAGTTACCTACCAGAACAGAGTGCAGTTGTAATGAATATATATACTAAAACATTGAATGAAGACTAATTCTTTGAAACCAAACAACATAGTCACTTAAAAACATTAACTGGACATAGAAATCAGTTAATACACTTCCTTAGATAGTTCATATGTCAGGTAGATGTCTCATTATCAACCCTGGCCTTGTCACAAAGGAGAGTTAATGACATCCTTTGACATAAACAGGTCATGAAGATAAATTAACTTTGAAACACTAAGGTTATTAGGAAGTGAACTGGGACCTCTATAAATTGTACCTGGGGCAATAGGATGCTAGAGATCTCACCAAGTTGGCCTTTAGGTAACAGAGGGATAATCAGATGTAGACTGTAGTTTTAACTTTAAATGACACCAGAGATTCACAGAAATCAAAAAAAAAAAAATCAGTGAAAGTTAACAGTACTGAGATAAGTATTCCCTTATCTTTTTAAGATTTTCTGACAGCAGCCTTAACCCTGTTCCTGCTAGATGGATATGCTAATTATTTCTAATAGTCTGTAAATAATAAAAGCAACCAGTGTTAACTGTTTTTATTTAACTTTAAACCCAGATTTATTAATTCCTTTGAACTTCAGGTTTGCATCTCTTTACATTTAATTTACTTAATGATTTATCTGTTGAGTGTGTGCTATGTAACTACAATATGTTAGGAAAGTAGCCCTGACAATAGAACAGCATGTAATTATATTTTGCTCTCAGCAAAGTTGCACTCAAACAGCAAAGACAAACTTGGAACAATATGTTGCAAATGTGATGAAAACTCCTGAATTAGTGGGCTTGGGTCTCGATGGGCATAGTGATCTACTCTTAGACTTGATTTAGATTATAGAGGAACAAAACTCGGTGGATGTTGGCAGAAAACAGCTGACCCATCACAGTGAGTGGAGAGGAAGCTATCCTGATTCCACTCTACCTTCCTGTTTCAGAGTTTAAAGGTTTAAAAAAGAAGAAAGACTTCCCACCACCACCATATGGATAACTTAGTCTTGAGATGTTTAGGAACAAAGGGATAGACAGGTTATTTCCCAGAAGCTCTAAACATTATGTGACAGCTGAGACAATGAAGACACTGTGTAGTCTTATAATGGGTCACAGGATTACACAGTACACAAACAGCAAAGATAGCACTCAACCCCAATTGTGAAGTCCAATAAAAGACTTCTCCCTCCATGCTTCTATCTTGTATTCTACAACCAAGAAAAAAAGGCAAACGATTCCTCCATTTACTGCCCTGATATTTAGCTCACTGTAAACTATCTTGTTATTCCAGTAGAGATTCTAAGTCATGATTTTTCAATTATGGAACGCAGAAAACGGAGGTGAAGGTCTAGAAGTTCTGAGTGGAAGGATTTGTGATGGAAGATGCATGAAAAATGAGGCTGTGAACAGAAATAGACATACTTCAAAGAAAGACACTAACAGTCCAGCTTGGTTTTTTTGTTTTTTGGTTTTGTTTTTTTTGTTGTTGTTTTGTTTTGTTTTGTTTTGTTTATTTCTTCCCAATTTCTCTAACCACTGGTGGCAGAGAATGGTGACAGAGTAGGAAACATGAAGTTCTCTCATCTTTCCCACCAACCGCTGGTGTGACCTTAATAGAGAAATCTAGTCTTTGTGACTAAAAAGACAAGTTCTCTGCCGCCATCCTTTTCCCACAAGATTCACATTCAGTCCACAGCTTTCTTAGTTTAGACACTTCTATTTGGAAATTCTAGAGGCTCAGGTCTGTACTGGGGTGGAGCGGGTGAGATCTGGTTCACTGGTTGACCTATGTCATTATTCACCTTGCATTCTGCCTCAGTGGAGGTCTTCCTTTTATTGACCCACTCAGTCACTGCCTACTTAATTCTTCACCCTGGATGACCCCCTTTGCTGACCCAGACTCCACTTTGGAGAACAAAAAGCTACCAGTTTAAAGAAGAGAATCATTTTACTCTCTTAATATGAAAGGTAGTGTTCAGCCCATGTGCAGTGGGGAAGTCTAGGAGTCTTTTGTCCCTTGGATTAACGTTTAACCTTTCTCTAGTATCACTTCCTTTAATGATCTTACACATCTTCCCTTTGATCTTTCTGCTTCCTTTTTTGAGGGGAGCAGCTCCGCCTCTCCCCATCCAATTCACTACCCCTCCTCAGCAACTTTTAGCTATTGGTCTTAACAGCTGCTCTTTATGGTACTGGCACCTCTTCAGAAAGTGCCCCTGAGACTGTCACCATTATGCTTGTCACCTTCCTGATTAACACCTCCAGCATTCATGCCCAGTTTTAAGTACTCGTGAGAGCTTTGTTCCAAAAGAAAAGAGTTACACTTTCATGAAATTTCTCCCCAGTGTATAGTTTACAGACAGTCTTTTACCACACTTCCTTCAACAGCAAATACTCTTCATCCAATAGCAATCAGATGAGAAAATCATATGGAACCTCAATGTTAGGCACCTTGGGAAACTACCTTATTTCAGGCCATTAAGTGTTACTTGGTACACTGAGGTAAAATTGTAAAACCGGGATCTTCATTGATTGCTACTAGTTTTCATATAAAGTGCTTTCACAGACATTGTTTTATAGCCTGTGGAGTATGCAGACCTGAAAAGAAGGGGAAACTAACATTGAGAATGGTCCACTGATTGGCTAAGGTAAATCTCCCCATTCCACTCATTAAAGAGCTAAAAAACAGCAACATTAGTTGGGAGATAGCAACAGCCTTCAGACTCCCCCCCCAAAAAAAAGTCCCTTACCTGTTGCCTTGTGATTCCTCTGTTACAGGCCACCTTTCCATGAGTTCAGAAAAAATGGCAGACATCCAGTTTTAGCACAAGACTCAGTACTTACTGTTAACAACCTGTATTCATGGAATGTTCAGCATCAGTATAGGGCCACCAGAAGCTAGCAGGGAGTCGGCGGGGGATGTGAATAAGTGGAAGTCATTTACAAGCACAGATTCCACTGGAAATTTGTTTATATGAAAACCTTTCATTAAAAGGTTTCAACAGGAACCACTTCCTGTGTATTTACAAAGAGGAAAGGCTGAGATAGATGAGCAAGCACAGACCTTCTTGTGTGGGAAGATATATTCCTTTGAGAGCTTATTATTCTTTGATGTCCAAGTTTTATGTAAGATTTGCCTTGTTAGTTCCCACTCAATTAGGCTCTCCTTTTCATGTTCTGTCTACTGAAAATGGACACCTATCACAATACATGTTCTAAAAATTCAGCCATTGGCATTAAGTGTGTGCCAGAACTAGCACTTGTTTACACATCTGGATTTGAACATTTCTGGATATTGATCAATTGATCATTTCCATTCTCTTACTATTTAGGCAGGATTCAGAGGTGTGTGTGTGTGTGTGTGTGTGTGTGTGTGTGTGTGTTGGTGACATTGAGAGGGGTTTCTGAATATGTGGCCCTCTAGAATCCCAGAAACAGAAGTCATTGACGACTCATGACTTGTGATTTTCTCCTTTGCCACCTACCACAGACACCATACACAAATCTCAAAGAAAAAATGAACTTGCAAAACTGATGTAGAAATGGGCAGTTATACTTCAATGTTGTACATGGAAGTTGATCATAGGGGGGCAAGGAGTCACAGAGTTCGCTGAGATTGCTATTATCTGTACTGTGAGCCAGAAACATCGGTCTGAGAAAAAGCTAGTTCACACATGTTCTCTCCTTCAGGAGAGAAGGCTTTTCCAGAGTTAAAACAGCAGCTACCAGGGGAATTCTATTAAAAGTCCACTGAAGAGAAAGAGGGTCTTGGTGGGACTCAAGCTCCAAAAAATTGGGAGCCACTGCTCTGGAAAAAAATGTTCTCATCTCAGGGGGAAGTATGGGCCCATTCTCTCTCTCTCTCTCTCTCTCTCTCTCTCTCTCTCTCTCTCTCTCTCTCTCTCTCTCTCTCTCTCCCTCTCTCTCTCTCTCTCGTGCCAAAGAATACATGTGTCCTCAGAGGCCAAGAGAGAGACACTTTTTTCCAGACCCATCCATAGCCACCTCTCCAGCAGATTTATTCTCAGCCATAGGGAAGGAGCCAGCTGCAGCTGCAAGGAACACAGTTTGCCTTGTAGCTAAAGAATTGTGGCTGTTATTGTTGTTAAACTACGATTTCATCCTGTTTATAACTGGGAAAATATTCTAAAAATATAGCAGGGAAATGTTATAGAGGATATATCCCAATTGAAATAGGATATAAAATACAGTTAGCAACAATGAGGAAAAAAAATAAGAAATCTATTTTGCTTAACAATCCAGTACGTACACACACTGTATATGAATGCTATCCCATGTTTGAGTCCTTGAAAGTATAAAGAAATAATGGTCCTAAAGATAACAGAACCTACACTTTCTATCACCAGCCAAATTCTCATGCACAGGGAGACATAAACTCACAGTAACTCATTCATCCAAAAATATTTATAGAGCTCCTGAGATGTGCCAGGCACTGCTCTAACAAATTCTTCAGTGACCAAAACACACATTACTATAGTTGATAAGTAATGTGTTTTAATATAGACCTCTGAGGTTTTCTGTTCATTCTCCTCCTCCTACACTTTACCACTTTCCCTTCTGGGATTTCCTGGGGTTTTAAAAACCCTTCTCTGCTCTGGATATATGTGCACCCTTGTGGGTTATTTGGTGGAAATATTTGACAGGATGCTTCATCCTATACGTAACTGTATGGAAAGGAAAGGGCCATATTCATCACACATGGGTGGGCCTTTGTGCCTGCGAGCTTACATTCTCCCCAAAATGATGATCCAGGAGAATGATTCTGGCACATTATCTCATTAGACATCCTGATACTAAATGAAGAAGACAGTTGAGAAATAACTCTCCATTTCACAAGAGAGAAAGCTGGGGCAAGCAGAGGTTAAATAACTTCTCTAAATCAAACAGCCAGCAGTCGGGCTGGGACAAGGGCAAAGATCTTTAAAATTCATATCACGTTCTCACAGACCTTAGATTAAGTTTAAAGAATTCTGACTGAAAAAAAAATGAAAGAAGATAGTATAAACATCACATGAGATTTGTGTTAGAATATTGCTAAAATTTTGGCTATTGTCAACACTAGTCTGAGCTTGCAAAAAGGAAGTCAATCATCCCTTTGGATATATGTTTATACAATTAATTTTTATTTTCTTTGATTATATATGGGTGCTGGATTATATTTTTAAATGTTTACCTTCTGTATAATTGTGTTTCTCATAATCTCAATGATACACATACACACACACACACACACACACACACACACACACACACACACACACACACTGCCAGAAACAAGTTTCACAATATTTTGTTGCTATCTGAGGCTTTAGAACACACACTCAGGAAAGTAAAAGTGCATAAAGGAAAAAGCAGAGGGAAACACATTTGTAAATAATCTGGCAACACGAAGAAAAGAGATCAAGCTGAAACGGAATATCCAGCTGTGTAAACACATTTAGATGCTTTCAAAAAAAAAAATCTCAAATTAATGGCATTCAAAGGGCCATCCCCCTGCCAAAATAATATACTTGACATTAATTCTTTAGTGATTCCACGTCCTTTCCACACAGCATCAACCTAAACTGTCTGGTTCAGATGGAACCACTTGAATTCCATGAATGTTTTTGTTTAATCAACTGGACAGTGTAAACTGTTGTTCTTGGTCATACATGCTACTCTTAAGTAAAAATAAGATTTGAAAGATGAAAGATTGTGGTGCAGGTGCTAGAGATCTGCAAATACTCCAGTGACTCCCAGGGATCTGAATTAGATGTTGAATTCACATTGTGAAAATGGCTCCATATTGCTAGTTACATTATAAATGATTACATATATATATATGTATAATATTATTTATATTTCAGAATGATGAGTACTCTCAATGACTGTTACTATACTGCAGATTAATTAAAACCTTTCATACAAATCTTCACAATAAAGATAAAAATATTCACTTTGATGAAATTGGTTACAGACAATTCTCTCCTGATCGCTAACAGTTTAACTACAATTTAACATCATCCACAACTCTCCAGCCACAGTAGTCAACAAGAACATGCTAGTGCATCATATGTCTTATTTGAGAACTAACTGTAAACCTTTTATTTTATGCATTAATTAGTTGTGTTAGAGCTTCACTTCTACTGATAAATCCAGCTTAAATCACAGAACTAATTTGCCAAAATTGCTGTAATAGTGAGGACTTTGTTTCAGATGATGACACCCTTAGTCATGTAAAAAAAATGTAAATACTAGAGGTGTTCATTTTATTAACACATAAAGATAGGATTGTAAGTTTAAGCAAACAAAACTGCATACTGCCAGACAATCTGAATTTCAAAAAAAGTCAAATAATATTCTAACATTTATCATATATGATTTTATGTTTTGTTTTGTTTTGTTTTTACTGAGAATCTAAATATGTTTTACAGTAATTTACCTGGCAAGTCTGCTCAAACCATGGTGCTGAACAATTGTACTTGTACCTATAGAGGTGTGAAATCCTGGATGAAATAAGCTTTTTCCTAGATGTGTATGTACTTCCTTAATTCTTACTTGAACAAAACTTTACTCCTTCCCTCCAGATCTGTGATCACAGTGGAGTGTGTGTGTTTGTGTGGGTTTGCATGCCAAAAGTAAAAAGGGGTATTTACAATGAAGAAGTAGACATAGAAGGGTAGGAAAGAGGCATGAGAGAGAATGTGATCAAAGTGTATGGTATGATATACTTGAATGAAAATGTCATTATGAAACTAACGATGACATCAATTTACAAAATCATGCTCTTGGCCTTCAGATACACAGTTACATTTATTTATGGTTGAAATGGATTTTGCCTACTAAAATGAGTTTAACTGAAGGATAATTATTTAGAGAAGTTTCTAATTATAGTCCCAATGCATAAAGTATGGGTTTAATCTGAGAAATGAGGAAAACTCTAATTGAGTGATTTTTTTTCCATGTATAAATAATGGTCAAATTGGCTTAAAATAAACTCTTCATTCTAATATTGAGAATATGGAATCTAAAATGACTTAAAGTAGAATGAAGGTGGGGTTTAAATGAGTTCACCAGACGCAAGATAAATTATAAATAGGTATTTATTAGGGAAGCACTTAAACAGATAAGAGTAAATAACCGCCACGGCCCTCATGCTACAGAAGATGCAGTTTCTGCCCTTCCCATGTCCTCTGAAACCCAAGAGAGCTTGAGCCAGCCCCTCCTCTACCTGAAACCACACCCAAAGGGTGTGTTCACTACAAGTTCACTGGCAAGGCAAGATGCCATTATAGTAGATAGTATTTTTTCAAAATCACAGAAGCTACAGTTTTAGTAATTGATATTATCTCAAACTCTTCAACCATTTTGTAATTAGAAGATGGATTTCTAGATTAGAAGTTAAATCTTAATTCTGTTTTGATAAAATTTGCTGAGTGTATGCATCTAGAGTAAAATTTATGTTCATCAGTAAGATGATGGGATATATAATGTTAAGTACAGACAGAAACTGACCAGCCTCCATTCAAAATTCCAAAGCTTTGCTGGAGCTGACCTGACCCAAGTGGCAAATGCCAAGCCTGAGTTCATAGTGGCTTCTTGGAGGCAAAACATAGACACACTCAAATCTTTTATATAAAAGTGCCTTCAGGCTAAACATACAGGTATACATTCATGTACCAGAATTTCATGATAAGACTTAATTCCCATCCCCAAGCTATCTCATTAAGTGTGCAGAAATATTCCAAAGCCCAATGAAATCATCAATCTGAAACATTTTTAGTTTCAAACTCAGATAAACATTCTCTAAGTATGAAAACTGTTCCTAGTCTTTTCTAATTTTAATTGCATTATAAAAGCAATCCAGGCCAACAATACTAAATGCTTACTGGATGCCAAGCATTTTCAAATATGCAGTGACTCTTAATAGCCAATTATCTTTAATCTACTTTTCACCTGAGGACATTGAAAGCAAGCAGGCTATCTGACTTCTTTGGTCAATTTCAAGTCTTCTCCTATCTCCTGTCTACCATATCTCTCCAGTCTCCATATTTATTTTCCTTTTCCCACTTCTCTAGAGTGCACAGTTTCAGAAGAGCATACATCAAATTTGTCCACCCTCTCCTATCAGGCCTCTAAGTTTCTCACTTCTGAGCTCTTCTGGTGCTGTAATAGGGTCCACCAGAACCAATTTATTCATGCTCAGGTAACCGATATGCATGTGGAATCCATGTCCTCGTGGTCAGCCTGACAGACCTCCTGGAAAGAGGGCTGCTGTGTAAAGGATGCCCCCTTCCACCCCCCAGTGAATATGGGTTCTAACAAGCATTTCACAAGACTCCACTGAAAAATCAAGCATTAAGCAGTATACTCCAGACGACTCAGTAACACATTATCTTATTTGATTTACATTCTTTTACTAATTTTCATCCTTCTCCTTTTTTCCTTTTCCTCAATTCATATTCTCCAATAAAATACCATGTCCAAGGTTTTGTCTCCATTATACTTGGGCTGTAATATTAATGAAAACAAAATGACAAGCAACATTATCCTGGCTACTGAGCTAGCAAATGCATTTATATTTGGGCTATGTTACTCCAAAAGCATAAAGAAGGAGAATAAAACTCCAAATAATTATGTTCCTTATTGGTAGAATTTTGATTTCTACTGTCTGTTGTATTTTTTTTTTTTTTGCTATAAATTCTCATAAGAAATGTATGGAATTATATAATAAAACTACATTTTAATTAGTATTACAAAAGTTCACTGACCCCAACCTGATCTCTGCAGAGGTCTTTGACTAAAGAGAACCCTTGCATGTAGAGCTGTATGTGGTATACAATGTACTGCAGCTTCCATGATGAGATTTTCAATTCCTTCCCTTTTTTGTCTCTTGAATTTTGTTTTATTCAAGGGTGGGGGTGCATGGACTGAGGACCAATGCAAAGGGACAGGGAATGAATAGGATAAAGATCCATGATGTGAAAAACACATAGAATAAATAAATAGATAAATAAATATGAGAGAGAGGGAGAGAGAATAACCTCTCATTCCAGCCCACCTCTGTTTCTGACTCCCAGCCCTAAGATGCTTTGGAATGCTAATGACAATGAGGACTTAGGAGTTTTACATCTTAACACAGAACACAGCAGAATTTATTCTAAACACAGGCATAATTTTCCTTCTTCCAGGAGTTGTCTCTCTCCTTCCTTCCCTCAATTACTTTCGCAGTAATGCATTGTTTCACATAATGGCAAGCACAACTCCCAGAGGAGTGATACCCCTCTAAAAAATGTTCCTTAACACTTCAGGAAGCAAAACAGCATAGTGAGTAAAACAATTAACTGGGAGTTCACACAGCTGAGCTGTAGCTCTTGATCTGCTTCTAACTACATGTTTGACTTTGGATAAGTCAACTCCAAGTTGCTGAAGCTTTCTTCCTCTGATACAGCATCTCTTTGGACTCAGCAATTCTTTGGGTTCAGTATCTCTATGAATGCAGCATCCCTTTGGATGTAGCATCTCTTTGGAAACAAAAGAATCGTCTGCAAGTTGCTGTAGAAAGAAACAGATTATTAGAGTTTCTCTCTCTCTCTATCATTTATTGGCCCCAGTGCAAAACTTATAATCATAAATACTAAAGAAACAAAGAAGAATACTTGGATTTTTATATTTTACTGGGTTTTTTTTTAGAATATTCACAAAAAAAGTATGTGTTTGGAGAAACACGTTTAAAATTGAAAAGTTTTTTTATAAAATACTTTACAAAATATTCTCAAAAGTATACATCGAGGAGTTCACAAATTTTATATTTTCCAATTTGCCCATTTAGCACTTCTTCCCAAATGACATATTCAACTTTCAAGTGAGAAAGTGAGAAAGAATTCTCAAGGACAATTAAAACACAGAAAACATAATTTTGTGCTGAGATCTTATATAGTTAGTTTAAGAACTACACAATGCATTACCATGGGTTCTTTAAATTAAATTCTTGTACTATCAAAATATCTTTAAGTAATGTGTTAAATACACAGGACCAATGAATCAAGTATTTATAATTACTAACATTTTAAAATTTATATTTAACTTTAAATATAATCTTTGTTGTATAATCTTCCAAAATAATCTGTCTGTTCTGCTAATTTAGCAGCTGGTCCTGGTATTACATGTCACTGCATGTATGCCTTATACAGAAGCATGATGAAATATTAACTGACTTTAAGCAATACATACTTTGTGTTGAAATTGGATAAACCAATAATAACTGAAGCCTGGATGTCTGCAACATCACATCATGTGACAAATATTCACTGTACATTCTAGTGCTAAAGAGATCCTTGTCTTAAGGGACCAAATAGATCTATAAATGGTACCCTAGTTTACTTTCTATCATTGTGAAAATGCCATCATCAAAAGCAACTCAGGGAAGTAAGGGTTCATTTTAGCTTATAGGTTACAGTCCATAATGGAGGGAAGCCAAACAAGAACTCATGCAGGATCTCGGAGGCAAAAATTGAAGAAGAAACCAGGGAGAAACATTTACAGTCTTTATCTCCATGGCTTGCTCAGCTTACTTTCTAATATGTCCACTAGTGGCACCACTTATAGTGAGCTGGGCCCTTCCTACATCAATCATTAGTCAAAAACTTGTCCCCATAATTTGCCCAGATGACAACCTGATGGAAGCTCTTCCTCAACTGAGGGCCTCTCTTTCCATGTGACAACCACAGTAACAAAGCCACACAACAAACCTATACCTTATTTCAAATATGAATAAATTTCTCAGAGGAAAACAAAACATTAGGAAGGGAGCAGGGTTTATGGCATCAAGTAGAACACAGAATGCATCCCTTTGGAACAAAGGCTTGAAATAGACAGGGTGATGGCAAGAACCAGAGCAGAAGTACCTACTGTTTAATGAGGATTATATGGGTGGAGCAAAGGAAGGCATGATAAGACATGAAGTCAGTGAGGAAATGGAAGATCATATTCAACATGCTCTTTGGTGATGCTAAGTGTGTTATTTATTTGTTGCTGGGTAACAAAGTATACATAAACTTAGAAGTTTTATAAAATGTTTGGTGTTATCTCATGATGATTCTGTGATCAGAAATCTAGAATCAATCAATGGCTGCTTTATTTCCGATTCTCACTGGAGTTTACTATCAGATGTTGTCTATAACTACAGTCATTTTGAGGCTTGACTGGAATGAAAGACTCCATTTCAGAGTGGATTACATATATACCTAGCAACTTCTTGGAAATTCCTCTTAAGAGGCTTCAGGACCTCACTAAAAGGATCTTTCCATAAAGATACTTAAATGGATTCACAAACTAGAAGTTGGCTTCCTCAGAGAGACTGAGTGAGCTAAAAAGTCAGAAGGCAGAAGCCATTGTCTTTTATGGGTCACATGCTACCATTATCACACCTTTCTGATTCTTTAGGTAAGTCCTGTTTGATGTGGGAGGAAATTAGAACAGATCACAACACAAGAAAAGAATCATGTAGGGCCCTATCATACACTACTCTTCCAAAGGGGTCTTTGGATTTCTTCTGCATTAGAAATGTGGTTATCAGAAGATTACTAGCACAACATTAAGGTGTCTTAAATTTTTAAGTATTACAGTGACTGCTGAACAGAACAAAAGAGAAAGCTAGGAAGTCAGTTCAGAAGCATTAACAACATTATCAACAGGAAGGCAGACTAGAGGTTGGAATGATGGTGTAAGATATAGTTAGCTTTGGAATGTGTAGATGTTTAATAAAAAAATATCAGATGGGTCTTTGTTGAATTTCATGTTAAAATATGGAGTAGAACAAGAACTAAAATTGATAAGAATAATCTCAGCACTTGGGAGACAGAAAGAAGAAACTTGCTGCAAGTTCAAGGCTATTTGTGTCTGCATAGTAAGTTCTAGACTAGCCCTAACTGCAGAGCAGACCATGTCAAGAGAAAGCCAGGGACATGGAAATGAAAGAAAGGGAGGGAGGGAGAGAGAGAGAGGGAGCAAAAGAAGCAAAAGGATGAACTAAGAATTTTAACCTTAGTAACTGGGGATACATTTGGATACAGAAGGACTTATTGACTATTCATAGAATACAGGGATGGACACCTTGTCCAGTCTAGGAGAAGTTTCCCCTGGATTGGTAAGTCTAAATAAAATGAATAAATCAGAGTTAGGCATTCCAAGTGAAGAAAACTGGAAGCAAAAGAACAATCTGAAGGTTGGTAAAGAAACCAAAAATTCCAAGAAGTGGATGCAAGGAAATCAAGTATTTTTTAGTTGTTTATTGAAACATATTTGATGGTAGAAGTTTTTGAAATGATGTGTTTCCTTTCTATTTGTCCTGGTGGGTAGACACTCTGTTGGCTACCAAAGTTAGGAATGAGATTTGACAATGTATGTTAGATGGTTAAACCTAATATAAGGCTAATTAAAGGATTCTTGAATGATTACAGGAAATTTACATATTATATAGCTGTATAATTTCTTTTAAAAATAGTTCCATGAATAGGGAAACCCAAAACAAAGAAACAAAAAAAAAAATCAAAAAAATGGTGTGAACATTGTTAATTAGCATTTGATCTGTGTTTAAATGGTATGCATATGTCAGTGTGTGAGATAGGAAAAGCATGGCTGATCTTATAGGAAGCTAAATGACCTATAAGTCAACTGTGGAGCCAATATTAGTTAGTTGCTGGCTTACACGGTTGTGTTGAAACATATGGCATTTCTCGAGACAGTACATCTTGGAAAAGGCCCAAGTTGGGGTTAAGTCAGAGATCATGAGTTTGATTTGACAGAATGAAGGTCAATATGTAGCCTTTTTTAATCCTTAGTAAATAATTACTAATTAAATTAAAAAAGAACCTACAATTGCTTAGTGTCTCATAAACACATTCAATGTCTGATAAATATAACCCTGTTTGATACCACTGTTTTGATGAATGCAGGATAATCACAATGAAGAGAAGATAACTTGACCTAGGTTTTACCAGTGAGGTATGTGTTCTGTGCTTGTCAGACTAAACGTGATATGGCTGACCTACATGTTCTACAGCATGCAGGTCTCATGCACCAGCATCAGCTTTAGACTGCACAAGTGCACTTATATTTACCCTTAGCTACGGATGGGAACTTTATGTGTGGTGATATTTCAGATAAAGTCTACAGTTGAGACTGTTTGTTCACATCCCTCTTCTTAGTATTATTGATTTGCAGACTTAAAGCCACTGAGAACTGTACTCCTCTCTAACAGGATTATATAAAAGCCAGCTAGTTAAAGCAATAATATAGCACATGTTACAACAATATGGTCAGGAAAAATAACTGTTGATGTTCCAATAAATCATTTTCAAATGGCCTTCTATCTTATAAAAATGTTATTGTTATATCCTGGAGACTCATTGGTTGATTGTTTACAGTACTGAGTGGTGAGGATGGTATACCACATGAATAATAACTTATAAAATAAAGTTGTTTATTACCTAAAGCAAAGGAGGCATGGATGGAGGAGTATAGAGTGGATAAATGTAGCAAGCCTTTCTATGTCCCTCCAGCCAGTTCCCAAATAATGACATGGAAACTTATTATTAATTATGGAAGCTCAGCCTTACCTTAAGCTTTTTCCACTAGCTCTTATAATTAAACTGACCCATTGATATTAATCTACACTTCGACTCATGGTTTTTTTGCCTTATATCTGTACTGCCCACCATGCTTTCTCTGCTCACTTCCTTTTCCTCCTCCTCTTTTTCTCAATGCCTAGAAGCCCTGCCTATACCTACTGCCTAGCTATTGGCTGTTTAGCTCTTTATTAAACCTATCACAGCAATGTATCTTCACACATTATACAAATAACTCACAGGAGCTAAGGAAACAGCTCAATGGGTAGAAGTGCTTGATGCATAAGTCAAGTTCAATAAAGTTCATTCCCAGGAACCTGTATAAAGTGATGGATTTCTGGTATCTACACCTGTACTGTGGCATGTACATGCATGCATACACATAACAATAAATTAAATAAATATGAAGATTAAAAACAAATGCTACAGGAGATAGTAGTAGACTTTCATAGACTGGTTGAAAAGAAAGGCCAAAGGTAAAGATTGACATTGATTCTCTCAGTGTAGAGTAGAAATGATTTTGGGAATTTTGGGAATGAACTTGTACATGCTAGGTGGTAAATATATATATATATATATGTATATATATATATATACACACACATACACACACACACACACACACACTTGGGATTTTCTACACACTTGTCAGTCATGCCTTTAGCTCTAATATCATGGAGAGTATTTTTTGTTTTGTTTTGTTTTTGTTTTATGGTTTTGAAGTAATAAAACAAATAATGAGTGAACAAGATGTCCCTGAGGTGCTACTGACCAGCAAACATGGAGTTCAGAATTTTACTTTCCATGGAAAACATTTTCTTGTTTTCCAGTCTCTACGCTAAATTCAATTTCTCTTACTTTAGTTCTTTTCCAGAGTTCCTGATCAAAGAAATCATACACAATGAGTAAAAAACCCTGAGAGGTGAAATATTGTGCCAAACATACAGAGGCAGATTAGTATTCTGACACAGACATCCCCATGCCAGACTGCAGTGAGTCACCACCTACATTTAGCCCAATTGAAGCTTCTAAGTTTTAAGAAATAATAAAATTCAGGCAAAAAAAGTCTAAATTGTTTGACTTAATGAGATACAATGAAACAACATATAAGCAGGATTGCAGATACTTGAGCTACTGTAAAAAGAATTTCTCAATAAATTGAAAACTAAACTCACATGCTGTTTTTGGGGAAAAAAATCAAAAAAGATAAAGCTAAACCCACACACATAAATGTAGCAAGTTAAAAACAGGCATTCAGAATTCAGGTTGCCAGCTTTCAAAAATTTCAGCCTAGACTGGGTATTGCAAACTATGCCATGCTTTGTTCCAGGAACATAAAAACAGTTTTGATGACCTGGCAAAAAATGAAGATTTGTGTATCATCAGGAGAATGCAAAAAACTAAGACCAGAAATCAAATGGAGGCACAGGAAGAGTTTTTCTAGAAGCTTTCAAGTTCAGAAAAGTATGGGGGAAATGACAGGGGCAACATTATAATAGTGACAAATTGACATCATTGATTATGAAAATAATAAAAGCAGGAAGAACCTGTCTTTGGGCCTTTTCCCCAAGATTTCAAGTATTTTAAGAGTCCCATGGTCAGTTCTTTCAAAGAAATCTGATAAATTGAGCATTATAAAAGCACAGATCAAGACACTGTCATTCAACTTTCTAGGATCATTATGCTTCTCCCTAAGGATGCCCTTTCCACCATGATAGAAGCCTAAGACTGACAGCCATAAAATATTACATGGTCTCTAATAATCCAAGGATGGGGCAGCTCAGCTTCTAACCCATCTTTCCAGTGATTTCCTGTGCAAAGAGAAAGCTAACTTGGCAATAAATAACCTATTTGCCAATAGCCATGGAGGACTGCTAGACAACTAGATGAATAGAGATCATTTTGAAAATAGAAAAAAATATCACCCTTCCCTAAGAAAAGGCATACTGATAAATGACATGCTCACACTGGCCTCAGTTACCCATTTAAAAAGCAAGAACATCAGGGTCAGGTCAGTTGATGGCTAGGCATAATTTTCAAACCATCTTTAGTGTCAAGCTCTGAAAAATCCATGAGTCACAGCAAAGTAGAGTGCAGAGAGTATTCGTGTGGTTATGGATGCTTTCCATAGCAGAGTACAGTTTCATATACTGGGATCATTAAATAAGGAACCCAGAAGAATTACATGATTTCCACAGAGGCCAGGACAACATTGATCTTATGCTCATCATTCTTTAAGTACCCAATCTCCTAAAAAGATAGATTATTAAATTTACTTTTAAACAAAAACAAACTACTAGTCTCAAATATTATACATTGCTATGGATTGTGTATGATACAAATTTAAGGTTATTTTTGTTATACTGTATATAGGTTACTAGTCTTGTTTAAAATACTGTACTTATGCAACTCATTTTAGAAGGTAAACATCTAGTCCTTGAAAGATATAATTACAAACTATTTAGGATAATTAAGAAATGTAGATTAGTATGTAGTCATTTATAACAACCAAACATGCAGTCATGTTAGGTAAGTTTTCAAGGTCAAACAGAGATATATTTTTGACAGGTGGCCATCAAACATTTCAGAGATCTACAGAATATAGCACCTCAAATGTGTTAATAATATAAGGCTTTTCATGACAGTGAAATACATATGCTCTTGGCAACACCAATCTACTTCAAAGAAGATGATGCACAATGAAGAAACTATATGGAGTTTGCATTTATTGTACCAAAGCTAGCCACTGAAAAAGATACTACCCTTGCCTTGACTGCTGACAGTATGCTGTCCAAAGTGGACAAGCAGGACACATAAGAAATTGACTGCCAAACTTTACCAAGAAAAGGTAAGCCAGTCCTTCAAAATGTCTGCTTCACAGATGAGTCTGTCAGATACTCTGAGCCTGTAGGCCAAAATGGATGTCCCAACTTTGCAAAAGAACCTTGGGTCACTCTCTAGGCAGGCAGTTGTCTCTGTATTGTTTGTTTTGCACTTCCTATCTACTCAAGCAATATTTTAGTCTTCTCAGGTCTCTGATTAGGTTAAAGTTGTAATTTTACAGTTTTCCATGTTACCAAAATCAAAAAGAGATGTAAAGTTGTAAAGTTTATAAAGATTGATTAATAAAGGTTAAGTTATTTAACCTAAGGGAAAAAAATATAAAGTCTAAAAAGATATTTTGAGGTTGATAACACAAGTTATAGAAAGTGATTTAGGTACAAAACTTTGGACTCATCAAGATAGGATAGATAATAAAATAATTTCTTCAAAGCCATCAAATACAGATGAACTGGACAATATGAATGTAATTCTTACTTGATAATTGTTCTTACAGCATATACATTTACTGTGTTAGAGTTAAAACCTTTTCTTTTTATGTAAATATATCTTGGCTAGAAAGCCAAAGTACTGAAAATTCCCTAATTATTCCTTATGTAAGGAACCCAGATGAATAACCTGATTTGTTCACTGTAATAGAAACTCCATAACATCTTGAATTGTACCTGTCTCCTTCACTATAATACAATATCCATTGCTTGGACAATGTTCAGAACATGATGAGTGGCTGTTGTCCATGTTGTTGATAAAATGAATTATAGTTAATATTGGGGTTGGAGTTTCTGATATTGGGAGAAGACAAGTAATTTTGTAAAATAATTCTAGCGTGCACGTGTGCGTGCGTGCACGCATGCACACACACACACACACACACACACACACAAGATTCATGATCACAAATATATTCTTCATTACTGTAGGGTGACTTGGACACCCCCCCCATACTATTCCCTCTCTCCCTCCAACACTCCCTTCACTCCTTCATTTATCCCTTACCCCCTTGCTTCTCTCTCTCCAATTCTCAATTTTAGTTTTAAAAACAGATCTTTATTATGGAGTTGTAACTAGCCTAAAACTTGTGCTCACCTCCCTCTGCCCTGCTCAGTGCTATGATTACAAATTTGTAATTGTGCCTGGCCTGGGCATCTTTAAAAATATTTTGTGAGGGAACAGCCAATTTTATTTATTTGCATGAAACTGCTTATCCCAGCATTATTTATTACAAAGAATATTGATTATTTGGATACTACTGTTGAATATCAGTTGACTATTAGTGTAAGGGTTTTGTTTATACTCTTCTTTATCGTGCTTGCTCATGACTATCATTGTCTATCCTTATGACAGCATACCACTGCCTTTTTACTCTATCTTTGCAGTAGTTTTAAAATTAGAAACATGTGGCTGGGTGTTATGAGGAGGTTTTCTCACAAGCCTGGTACCAGAGCCGCTCCAGCTCCAAGTATCACACAGAGATGCAGTATTAGAAATAAAGCTGTTGGCCTGTTACTGCATTTCTTATTGGCCAGTTCTGTCTTAAATATTAAGCCATTTCTATTAATAAGTGTTTCCACATGGTCTTATCTTGCCAGAGAGAAGGTCTAGGTTCTGCTTTCTTGGTCTGACATTTTGAAACTCCTCCTATCTCTTCCTGAAACCTCTTTCTTTCCTAGTCCCACCTATCTTGCTTTCCTATTGGCCAACAGTGCTTTATTTATTAACCAATTAGAGTAACATATTTGCAGAATGATATCTCCCATCAGCTTGGCGGGGGGTACATTCCTTTAATCACAGCACTTAGGAGGCAGAGGGCAGGTGAATCTGTGTAAATTCAATGTCAGCCTGGTCTACAGAACCAGATCCAGAACAGGCTCCAAATCTATACAGAGAAACCTGTCTCAAAAAAGAAACAAAAACAAAAATTAGAAACATGTGGATCTTTCAACACTTGTTCTTTTTAGTGATTGTTTTTTATTATAGATTGTCATATAAATTTTAGGATCAGTCTATGATTTTCTTCAAATATTTCATCTTTCATTTTGCTAGGATTTACAGAGAATAATATATCAAAACTTGGAAATACCATAATCATAACAGTATTATGGCTTTCAAATAAACACCATAAACTGATTTTTCCAATATATTTAGGTATTTATTTTCTTTGATGATGAATTTTAGCTACAGAGGAACAACTACGGTTTTATTATTAAATTTACTTGTAGATGTCCTATTATGTATTTTAAATGGAATATTTTTTGATAAATCATTACTAATGTTGGAAGACAACCATTTTGTGGTTTTACTATGCTTTTATAATATATGTTCATTATAGTAATTTCAGTGTTCTTCGTTATTTTATATATACAAGGTAGCCTATCCATTTCAGTCAGAATGCTTTGTTTTACTTCTAATTGGCCATGCTTAAACTTAAGTACAAAGAAGAATAAAAGTAGCAGGGGTGCACATGATTAACATGTTCTTGATATGAAAGGGAAACACTCAGTCTCCCATTTGCAATAGGGGAGAGTCACAAGTTCCAAGCTAGTCGTAGCTACATAATTGTACTTTAAGCACTTGAGATAAAGATGCCATGAGACAGAGTTCAGGCAGAGGGTTTTTATTAGGGAAAGGGAAAGGGATCATAAAAAGGGGAAGAGGGTGGGGAGACTGGCTTCTGGAGACAGTAGCTAGAAGAGACAGGAAAGAGGGGAAGAGGAAAAAGGGAGAGAGGGGGAGAGAGACCAGGAGAGCAGAACAGAGAGGGAGAGAGAGAGACATAGGGAGACAGAGACAGAGAGAGGGAGGAGAGGGAGAGGAAGAGAGAGGAAGAGGGAGAAAGAGAGGGAGATGGAGATGAAGAGGGAGAAGGAGAGGGAGAAGGAGAGGGAGAAGAAGAAGGAAAGGGAGAGACAGAGGAATAAGACGCAGAGGGAGAGAATGATATAGGAGGTAGGCAGGATCCTTTCAAAAGGGAACGCAATGAATATGCACAGGTGATGACGCTCTTAGTGGCTGCAGCTGAGGGTGTATCCTGTCAGAATCCCAAGAATCCCAAGTACAGACCAGTAGTGATGCCTGAATACTAACAATAATAAGGATCTATTTCAAAAACTAAAATGGAGAAATGAGAGAGATACAGAGATAAAAAAGAGAAGGAATGATATAAAGGGACAAAGAGGGATAAATGAAGAAGGAGATTGAGGAAGGGATTCAAGAATAAATATGTTTAAAAATAAAAGAATATCTAGAAATAATTAGCTATAATAATAGATATGATTTTTTCATACATGTCCATCATGAGATTGCTAGCTATTTTTCCTAGTTTGATAAGTGATTTTATCCTTAAGAGATCTTAAACAGATATCAAATGCTGTATTTCCTATCTATAATTCATACAGTTCTTCCTTATATTCGGTTGCCCTAGTACATTATGTAGGTTTGGTTTTGTGTAGAGATTCACTCTTGTATTTGTGAAATACATCTCAGTTTGTTTTTATTACAATAGATTCTCAACTAGATTCCTCCTTCTCTCAAGTCCCATTTATTGTTAAAAAATATAAATGTGATTTAGTCACAGTTTCTGCCTAAGCTTTTTGTCAGTGTTACTTTATTGAGTATGACATTAGGTATTTCTTGACTTTGCCTACCATGATCACTAAACATCGTAATCACCAATCTGTTATACGTCTACAGATATAAAATAATACCTTAGCTTCATACCTCTTTGACTTTTCCAGTTGGAGCATTTTATTATTGTTTTTACTGTTTTGTCCATTTAATACTGATTTGCCTAGCCTTATTCCATATTCTTTCAAAAAGCATTTAACTTCTCAGTATCAAATAGACATTTGATGTGGGTGCTCAATTCGTACAAATCACAGCATTTGCTGTAAATTAGCAAAATTTTTTTTATTCAGAAAACTAAATTGGACACTGTGAGCTCTCTGAAGAAAAAAATATTAAATTTATGTGATGGATAATCTTGACTGGATCTGAAATCAGGGGAGATGTAGTTCCGGGCATATCTATGAGGACATTTTCAACAATTATCATCTGTGGACATAAGTGATATCAAGATGTCGGAGAGAGAGCAGCGTTGCTTTGTGTAATCACTCTTCCAAGTGAGTGCATCCATTTTATTGTTGCTCTCATTGCTGCCACCACCATCCTTTGCTGAAATAAAGCCAACGTTTCTTAGCCTTCCAACGTCGACTAAAGGTAATTTCTCTCCAGGAGGCCTCCAGGCCTATGGTACCAAATAGGAACTTCTGAGGTATCCAGTCTCATGGATTAAGGAGCTACTAGGATCTCAGCTTCTCTAGAATGTTGAAGGCCTCCAAGGGGCCAAAAAACTCCTGTTATCTAAGCCCATTGTGCTGGATAGTTTCATGTTAACTTGACACAAAAATAAAGTAATTTGGGAAGAGGAAACCTCAGTTAAGAAAGTGCTTGCATGAGCTGTGGGCAAGGATGTGGGGAATTATTTATTATTATTATTATTATTATTATATTACTATTATTATTTTGGTTAGTGGTTGATGGAAAAAGGGCACAACCCATTATGATGGGTGGTAATTCTGATGTGGTCATCCTTGGTTCCGTAGGTGGGCAGGCTGAGAAAGCCAGTAAGCAGCATCCTTCCATGTCTTCTGCATCAGTTCCTGCCTGTGTGAAGATGTATTACTCTTATTGGAGTAATACAAAGCCGAAAAGCCAATAACTAGGCAGGAGGTAATAGGTGGATTTCCAGGGAGACAAAGGAAAAAGAAGAGGAATCTAGGAGCACAGGATACACAGAGAGGACAGGAGGTACAAGAGAGAAGTAACACACACATGATAAAACATAGATTAATATAAATGGGTTTATTAAATTTATAGGTACTACTTGGGAATAAGCCAAAACTAATGTCTTATTATTTTGGAGCTGGCTGGCAGAACAGAAAAAAAACTTGTTACACTGTTTGAGTTCTTGTCCTGACTTCATTCAGTGATGAACAGTGATGTAGAAGCCTAAACCAAATAAACCTTTTCTCCCCAAGTTGCTTTTGGCCATGGTGCCAACTAAGACACAAGTATAATAAATCTCCTTTCATACTATGTATCCATCCCATATGTTACATTCATCTAGTGAATGTGATGTACCCATACTTTTCTGTATTTCTTGTGCATCAGCCAGGCTTGTACCCTAAAAGTCACAGATTTTCTCCTTACTGTCTGCATGATGGATGAGTACTTCGATGGAATTTTCAAGGATTTATAAGATACAGCAATGTTTATCATTAATTTCATGTTATATTTATGCCAATAATAAGTGGCTATTGGCAGACATTTAACATCATTAAATCATTTATAAAGACAGTGGCATCTTCTAAAATGCTTACTATACCTTAAGAATGTATAGTCTCTATGTATGATAAATCTTCAATAAATACCTATTGAATGTACATGTAAACAAATAAATGGCATTACTCTTCAAGAAGAAAGTATAATACAATCATAATATCTATTATACCTTCTTAGCATCCTTCCCTTCTCAAATCAATGGGCCTTAGCAAAGTTGAAGTCCCCAAACCTTTTACCTTGACATGAAATTGGAATGATTTGAGATTCATATCATGTTTATCCTCTTAAATAATAACGATATATTATTATGTGCCCTCTTCCAAAACATTTTTTACAATAACTATCAAGGTGATGGGTATAATTATTATAGCAGCCACTGCAAGCTGACAATTTACTATTTATGATTGCTGTACCTTTTGAGCATCATCTAGACCTGCATTTCTTGACCTTGACCTGGCATCTGAACAGTGTTTGGTGTTAGTGATATAGTCAGTTTTGATTAAGTAAGTATTGAAGCCGAAGGGAGATGGTACATTGCTCTTTCTTCTCTAAGTGGTGTATTAATCACAGGTGCAAATTACATGAGAAACGGAAGAAAAACAGGAGTGGGGAAGTTGCAAAAGCTCATGGTTTTAGATGCTTCACTCATGTTCACTTGGCTCTGTGCTTCCCAGGCCTGTGGTAAAGAAGAATATGTGTTCCAAGTGTGTAGTAGCTGTTACAGAACAAAGCTTTTCACATCAGAGAAAAGAGAGACAAGGACAGACACATCCCCACACACCCACACACTCACAGGGAAGGAGAGAGAGAGAGAAACTGCATTAAAGTCATGTCTTATATAACCCACTTCCTCTAGTTAGTTTTTACCTCCTTATAGCCCATTCACCATAAACTCATGGATGGATTATCCACTGATAAAGTTACATCCTCACCTTCAAATTAGGACTCAGTGCCATAAAGATTTGAACATGGCAGCTTTGACCAACATTTCTCATTTCAACCACAGAGCAGAGTATGGTGACTAGTAATATTCTAGGTGCTGACCACAGTGATTAAGTTCTTAGGGAAGAGTAGAGGCCTGCTGGGAAAAAAGCAAGCAATGTCCCCAAGGAAAAGTCTCTTTGACTTCATAATGTCCAGATTTGGAGGTCTTTGCTGTGCCTTAATGAAGTTCTACAGAATGAGTCGAATTGTCCTTCTCATTTAGATAGAAGGAAACTGGGTGGGCAACTGAACCCATCTTCACCCAGCAGTCAGCAACAGACCTCTATCCAGTCAGTATGCTGCAGAATCGGCAGTCTCCACTCTGTTATACTGCTCTGTACTGGCATTAGCCATCTTCAGCCCGGGACACAGTTGCTCGCCCTTAGAAGCACACAGCTGTGTACATTCAAAATGTGAACTGGGTAATAATAGAAAGAACCTGTTTAATAGGGCCAAACCTCAGAGAACCATTTTTCTCTCCTGATTGAGTACTCGGTCATTTTAATGGGACAATCACAGTTTCACAAATCATTTAGTTAAGACAATTTCTGGGATAATTACCCTGTCAGATAAATTTAAAAATACTGAAATTAAGGTTGAATTTTGAAAATTGTGCCCAGACTCTCCTTTCTTCCTCTTTCATAAAACCACCAATAAAGTCCAGAAGTACATGAATCCTCTGATACTGTAAACCTGAGATCAAATGACGTGTAATCAATTTTTCACAGTGGTTTAAAAGGTCTGTAGAGAGAAGCGTGTTTTAGCTAGATACAGAACCACGGACTTATTATTATAGAGTAAAGTGACTTAATATGTTTGCCAAAGTAAATTATTTTTTACAAAACCTACACAGTCTATTTTTCTATGACTTTTTAAATGCACATAGCATTAATCTACATGACTATATGTTTTTGATTCAAATATCAAGGTCTTAACCATAGAATAAAGGACAGGAGGTGTTGTTAAGATGATGGAGGATGTAATACTGAAGGTCAGTCCTATCAGGAAGAGACTGGGGATATGTTATCTGATATATTAGCAACTAGATGCATGTGTTTATTTAATTTAAATACCAGAAGAGAAGTAAAATAAAGTGAAGGAGAGGACAAAGGAGAGAGAAAAAGGAAGTCTGAAGAGACACAGAGAGGGAAGGGAACAGGGAAGAAGAGGAGAGAAGAGGAAAAGAAGGAGAAAGGAGAGGCAGAGGTGGAGAGGAGAGGAAAAGGGGAGGGGGAGAGGAAATAGGAGAGGACAGCAGAAGGGGAGGTAAGGAAGTGAACAGAGGGGAGACGGGAAGAAAAGGCAGAAGAAGGGAAAGGATGGCAAATAAAGGAAATGAAGGGCTAGTCTCACTCTCACATTTCACCTGTGGCCCATGTAGGTATTCAGGTATTCGGGCTATTTCAAAATGATGTGAACAAGATAAGCATGCTCCAGAGAGGCCACAGGTCAAGAATTTCAGGCCTCTGTTCAGTGAAGTCACTCAAGGAAATGATTTCACATATGAACATTGATGGCTCAGTGATTAGAAAGATAGGCAAATGAATGTAGGAAGGGCAAACAATTAAAATCAAGGGAAATGCTAGACTAACCAGAAAGGAGATATGCTTGTGATATTATGAACAGTCTGGTTTTTAATCAAGGAATAAGAAGCTTTCAGAAAGCAAAGTGGTAGTGGTGTACATTTCTAATCCCAGCACTCAGGAGATAGGCAGAGGCAGGCAGTTCTCTGTGAGTTCAAGGCATGCTGGTCTACAGAGTAATAGCCTGGGGGCCGTACAGAGAAATCTTGACTCAAAAAAAAAAAAACAAACAAACAAACAAAAAAACACCAAAAGCCAAAATGAAACAAAAAAGAAGAGAAAGGAGGAAGAGGAAGAGGAAGAGGACAAGAAGAAGACGAAAGAGAAGAAGAAGCCATCAGAGTTTATGGGAATGGCCATTGAAAGTTTTACAAGGTAAACCACTTCCATTCTAGCCTATAAACTGTATAAACTGATCAGGAAGCACAAAAACCTTAATGTAGGTCACCCATGAGGTTGTATTTGTATGTTAGCAATTATATGGAAATGATATACAAGTAGGAGAACATATTTGTAGGTTATGGGCTTGTTCTTGAGGAAAGATACCCCAAGTAGATCAAGAATAAGGAAGGATAAGGGCAAGAATAAAAGGATGCAGAACACATAGTTTATATGGAGTAAAATGAGCAGATCGCCTACAAAGACTGGACACGAATGGTAGAAAGACTACCAGTACCTTAGTGCCTAGGTTTTTATGGAGATGCTGTCAGTTATTGGTATGCATACTACATGGAAAGATAGACAGTGTTCATAATGAAAATGATAAATAATTTTGGATACCAATCATAGAAAACTGACAATTACAAAATACTCACCAATTAATAAAGGTGGGGATTTTTCAAAACTTTTTGCGACCTTCCACATCCAAACCATGAGGATATGTCACAGGAGAATTTGCTTAAAAATTCATTCTTTTTGCTGGACATTTGTTGACTATAAAGCAACCTTTAGGCTCATGTCTTTGCATTGCTATGAGAATATACTGTGGACTAGCTTACAAACAACAATAAGTTGTTAACAGCTCTGGAGAGCAGGATGCTAAATACCAAGACATTGACAAATGCAGTTTCTGATAAGAACCCACTGCATGGTTCAGACATATCCGTTTTCTATGTCATCACACCGAGTAAAGGACCGAGTAAAGTCTGAGGACTTTTTAATAAACTAAGTCGTCCGATATATAGGGTCAATTCTGGTGACCCAACAATGTCTCAAGCATCTGACCATCTAATATTTTCATCTTTCAGACTACAATTTCAACAAAGAAATTTTGGAGGGGATTTTGAATGTCATCAAAGTGACAAGGAGAGAGGAAACTTGGATTAGGTAATTTTTCCTATGGACATTTTAGTGGACATCACGATCAAGTCAATAAATATTAGATAGCTATAAAATGGTTTCAATGAGTATTAATGTTCAAAACTGAATTACTATAGAATTATATCTTAAGTTAATTCTCAAATGTTGCTTCCAGTTTTTTTTTAATTGGAGGGCAGTATTAACAAATAATATTTTTACTCAAAAAGGTATTTATGAAATTTCTATTCCAATTGGACATGGTGTTAGAAATTTAAAACAGAAAAGGATGCTCCTACATTCCTGATGTAATATCACAAATTTGCTTCAATATATGTTTTACATTCTCTTCACTTCCCTGCCCTTTTCTTATAGTGAAATAAATGTCCCCTTAATTAGAAGCAAGTAGCTGGGGAATAAATTTATCTTCAGTAGCATCTGTATCTTCTCTGTGTAACTAAAAGGCCAGTGAGTGGACTTGTACAGATAGACATAAATACTGATGTCTCATTTTGCTATGTTTCTCTAAACAGAAATCTTGGGAAGATCTTCCACCTGCTGGGACTTTTTGATCTGCCTTTCCCTGCTTTGGGAAAGAAAGAAGCTATAGAGATTCATAAAATCTTGAGAGGAAGTGGAAGGAGATTTTTCTGGGCTTTAGAGACTTCAGGAAACATCCATCACTCATTTCGGTGTGTAAAAAATGATAAGTTTGTTTCCTTGTAAATGTACTTTGAGTACTCCAGTTTTTAATCTCTGTGTTTCCTTACTGTGGCATCTCTTACTCAGTACAAACTGAAAGTAGATTTCTTTCTTGAGTTACCTGATATTTATATTGTGGTGAATTTGATTACAAATATAAGTCTGGAAAACAAAATCTTATTGTGTTCCATAAAAAATGAAGAGCATTGGTGCTCTTTTATGTAAGGGTAACTCATAACAGAACTGACAGAATTAACTTTCACTTTCAGAACGTATGTACTGTGGAAAGATAAAATGCTTTAACATTTGTTTCAGACTCATCTATGATCCTAATTTTATTAAGAAATGATTAGCAAATACAGAAATATAAGAAAATACAATGATATTTTGAGTTTCAGTGCCCTGCTAAGCAAGATCTAATATTTATTTAAGGATCACTTTATATGCCCAGAAAATATAATGATTGTTTTATATATTCATGAAGTTACCCATACGAAAATGATATGTTACAAAATGTAGTTTGCCTAAAAGAAGTGCAAATGTTTTTCATGCAAATATATATTATATATTATATATATGGTAATAGCTAAAAGAACATGTTCATTATTGTTAGTAGTTTATGAAGTGTGTTGTATCTAATTAAATGATATAATTTCAGTTATTTTTTGTGGGGTAGGAAATTAAATCCAATAATCCATTATACCAAAGCCGTTATAACCATATACCATGCATAAGGAGTCCATATCTGAATAAATTATGAATGGCCCATACAATATGTAGAAATGTCAATGGCTAAGGTCAATTTATTTTAGCTATCCTAGGAAATATTGCAAGGTCCCATACTCAAGTCTGACTATAAGCTATGGTCTTTCAGACTTACATATTTAGCTTCATGGTATGACCATGTAGATAGTATCATTTAATATAAATTCTGCATATTTAGTAAAACATAAAGAGATTAAAAAGAAGTAAACTTACTTGGTAAAAACAAAAACTCTCACCATGTATTAATTTCTAGTAATATTATATAAACTAAGGACTTTTAAAGGGGGAAGGTAAGATTAAAACAGAAAAATGAGGCATGTGGACAGCAGTGACTCATGAATTTAATCCCATGACTTGGGACACAGAAGATATATGTGAGTTCTAGGCCAGCCTGGTCTACAAAGCAAGTTCAAGGGCAGCTACAGCTATTAGACAGAGAAAACCTGTATTGAAAAATCAAACCAAAACACACCCAGTCAAACAAGAAAAGATAAAAAAAAGAAAGAAAGAAAGAAAGGAAGGAAGGAAGGAAGGAAGGAAGGAAGGAAGGAAGGAAAGGAAAGGAAAGGAAAACTCCACTTGGGTTTTCCAGGGCCCAGCACAGGGATTACTGACGAAGGTGGACAGCACCTTGGCTGACTGAACCCAGTGAAGAGCAGCAGCCTGACCTCTGGGGACCTTTCTAGTGGCTGATGCAAATCTAAGTACTCATTGGTAATTCTCAGAATTGTGTGATGTGAGGTATATGTATGAAACAATGATGCTTTTGATCAAATTAGAAACCAACTTAATAAAACAACTTTTAAGAACTTGGCTATACTTTTTCTTATTATTTGTCATTGTTTTCCCCAAGGAACAGAAAAATTTAAAGCATATCCCAATATGTTAATGTTTATATCATGCTGATACTTTTATTAGTCTAATTTGTAAGTGATTTATTTCCGGAAACCATACTGGACTATGTTTGTACAAATAGCCCTCAATACCTTGGGTGCATTTATTTTTAGAAAAATGAGATCCTCTAACTGAGTTTAGGATCGACAGAGTTTTGTATCAGCATTTGTCATGAAAAGCCAACTCTTGTGAACTGTAAGATATGCTAGTGTTTGTGATTGAGGTTAACTTGCTTGAGACAAGAAGTTTAGGTGGCTTCTAGGCTTCTGCTGAGTAGTCAGAGAAATGGGCATGAAGGAGTTCTCTTGGTTACATCAAAACAGTCTGTTTTCAACTTAGGTGAAAACTGATGCATGTTCTCAGAAAATGATTTGTAGTAAATGATGTGCTCTTGGAAGTTATGCCTACAACACATTTTAATAAGAATATTTAAAATATTCTCCTCTCCAAAACACTGCATTAACTAGAATCAAATGGCTTCAAGACCAAATGACAATCCACTTCCTTTAGTACCATAAAATGTTAGGCATTTAAAAGAGAATGTACTTTAGGTCTAGGGCCTAAAGACAACACTTTCCAAAGTATCCCCATGTTTTTCTTATGGACAACATTAATTGAAGGTAAAGCTTACATACAGTTTTTAAAATATGAGACTGTCATGGAAATAATGACCAGCAGGTGCCAATTCATACAAAGGAAAGATAAGAATTTCCACTATATTTGAGAACACCAAAGTCTCTATTGCTGCCACTGTGCACTGGGGTAACAATGCCCACTGTAATTGTGCTTTGTAATCATGGAAAACATGTGTCACTGACTTTGAGACTTTCTACACTTCAATGTTTGTGTTCACAGGGGAAGTATAAACTTGGGAAGCAAAACAGGCAAACCTAAGCAACTTTATTCTAAAACTTATGTGAATTTTGTGAAATCCCCTTACAATTTTAAGTTTTGTCTGTACTTCATTAACTATAGGAGATAAAACATTGTATTTCTTTGCTCCTTGGTATTATTGCTATGGGTAAAAAAAAAAAAAACCCACTAAAACCTTTCTATTTAATATGATAATTCTTTTCATTTAAGGAGGCATAACTGTCATATAATTCCAAAATGTTCAATAAAATGTTATTGGAAGAATGAGGATGATTTTTTGCTATTATTCAGAAATATATAAAGATATGATGAAGTGAAAGCTTCGTAACATATTGTTGAAGATTCATAGTACAGATATTTACACTTAATTATACCTGTGTAGAAGAATAAAAGATGCACCTCATCTTAATATTGTGTGTGTGCAAGAGCATACAAACATGTGTGTAGGTGGGTATGCATGTGTGGATATGTGCGTGTGTTGGTGGGTATGTATGTGTTTGTCTGTGTGTGCATATGTTTGTGTATGTATGTTCTACTCCCCTTTTCCAATTCTGAGTTCATAGTCAGGGCTCATCGAACAATAAACAAAGATCCCTCATCCAGAATCCTAAGGAAAGCAATGGAAACTTGCATTTGGGTGATGTATATTTTTTATAAAATATATTTAGAATACGCCTGCTATACTCCCCGTGGTTATCACTGGCATAAGAAAAGTGAATATTTATTAAAAATAAGTATTAGAAGAGTATTAGAAATAACATTTCCATCTAAGTCATCAGAATAGGCATGTTGGGGCTAGTTTTGTTTTTGTTTTGTTTGATTGTGTGGTTGCTTGGTTTTTCAAGGCCTATGTCTCTGTTTAGCTGACTGTCCCAGACTTATCCTGTAGACCATGTTGCCCTCAGGTTTGGAGATCTGACTTTCTCTGCCTCAGGAATGCTGGGTTAAAGGGATGAACTACTGATGCCCAGCACGGAGGGAATTTCATATTAAGCCTTCAAAGCATGAAAAAAGTGTTAGTAGCTTCTACTTGAGTTTTCTTTTTTTATACCTTACACTAGTTTGTGCATTGTTACTTACGTGAAGAAAAACAGGATGTCCATAGAAACAGTGCTTGCTTCACGAATAGATCCCTGTTTGACACACTGCTACATTTAATTGGTGTCACATTTAATTGATGGCTATCTTTGAGTACAGATATCCCAATCAAACATTGAGGTAAAACTGTAAACCCGGTTTCACTACAAGTACCTTTGCTTAGAAATGAAAACACTTTTAATTACCTATGTGATAAAGTGTAACCCAAAATAGTCCATTTGCTGTTAGGTTTGGTTGTCTCACTCTTGTGAGTTTCATTCTAAATTGTGATGTGGAAAGGGTACAAGGACATCTTAGGCACTGCTGGGTATGACTTGTTTTATCTACTGTTGACGCTTCTTTAAACGAAAATGGAGATGTGTTCATCACATTGTGTTAAACACAGGCAGGGATACAGAAAGATGGAGAGCAAAATTATAAAGTGTTGCGCTTCAAAAACCAGGAATTATTTGTCTTCTAAGCATTTCTCCCCATCATCCAGGCCAGAGGAGGGACGAGACAGATGTTTGTAGCTGCAGGTCTTTTGGGGTTTGGATAGAGCTTGTGATTCTGTGGTACCTGGGGCACAACCTAGGAAGAAAGCCATAGCATCTTTGTCTAGCTTCATCCCTGCCAGTTATCAGGGTTCACTGTGGTTCAGGCTCTAGAAATCTGACTTTGGCAACCTAGTGGTGGAATATGTTCAGAGCAAGTGTTTTGTTTGGCTTCAAGTATAAAGGAAAGAAAAATATGCTACAGACATTTAAACAAATTTGGGGGTTCCATATTAAAAAAAATTTCTTTTGTCCAAGTTTTCTTTTCCTTGAATACAGAAAATCTGTGAACTCGAGTTAGCACTACCCCTTGCAATGTTAAAGTCAGAAAAAGAGTTCCTTTGCCCACAGAAAGGCACCTTCCCTCCTGTTCACAGTCTCACCCAGCCTTTATCACAACAGGCTTGTTCCTTCTTTGCTCCTTCTAACCCCACCCCACCTCCACTGTGGCTGGAGACTAGAGGTGACAGAGGGGAGGCAGTACTGACTCCCCAACTTCTCTATCTTCACAAATGCTGAAGAGCTGAGGGTTGCAGGGTTCTCGTCATTTGGAGCCTGGAGAGAGACTAGTGCTTTCACCTTTGTCTGAAAAGTATTACTGAGTGGAAGAGTCAAGTTCCAAATAAGGAGAAGAAACGGTATTTAATGAAATTCCAGCACTTATCTAGAGAACACTGCCTACAACTGGTAACCAAACTGTTACCCTTGGGAAAGCCCCTCAAAGAGGTTCCACTGTTGATTCCAAAACAAAAGAATGAAGGAGAAGAAAAAAAAAATGAAAGATTGTTCATTAATTTGAGTTTTCACCAAAGTGAGCAATGAAGATTGCACAAGGGAGGTAGATACTAATTATTTTAAATCTTTTGAAACATCCCCTGAAGCAGAAGTTATTTATTTATTTACTTTATGACGTGCTTTGCAGTGATTTTCCTTTTGGTTAAAAAACACAGGTGAGTCAGCCCACAACCTTTCCTTGTTTGGATTTCATCTGCCTCTTCTGTCTTTCAAAACTGTCCTTCAGGGAATCTTCTTTGATTGATGCTACTATAGCAAACAATGTTTTAAAAATAGTAATTTAATTTTGAGATATTTATCAGGATCTTCACATCACATGCATATGGACATATGCAATAGAATCAAAGTTCTATTTCTTTAAAAGGAGTATTTACACACTCCTTCGATACTCAATGGCCAATATTCAAAAAGTTTCTGCAATAAACAAAAATGTATCATAACCTCCCTAAAAATCTAGCATTTTTTTAAGCAGAAAAAATACATCTATTGCATTGTTTAAAGAAAAAAAAGTTGAAAGAACCCAATTTAACAAATCTTAGTAATATATACTTTTAAAATGGTGACTTGGTTTCAGTTTCATTAACTTCAGAGTCCATCTATGTGTTATAATGATCTGTAGCTCCTCTTCTTTCAAAAATGGAAGTAAATCCATATAAACCATACCAAAGCCGTCATGGATATCTGGTGGTAAAACTTTATTATTCAAGTTTAGATGTAACAGACATCTTTGCTGCCTGAAGATTGTTTGCATAAGAAATACACCAAGAACATGTTGTGAGTAGAAATGAACATGCACTATGAAAACAAAATAAAATAAAATGAAAAAATTCCATGTGTTGTAAGAACAGAACTATTATATCCCACAGTCTGATGTTCAAATCAGGACTACAAATTGAATGCTTTTTCTTATCAACATGAAATCATTCCATATGAAAGACATTTCTGCTGGTGAATATTGCTGTTAGTTTTACATTGGCATTTTGAGATGTTTTCCGCCCCCACCCTACCCCCAAGATCAATTGTGTTGTCAAATATTACACCCTAGAGAATTCAGCATTTGTTATTGTGATACGTGCCTTATTGGTAGCCATTAAGAAACTATGGTCTTATCAGCCCTGTTATAGTCTTGCCTCTTCATAGCCAACACTATAGGCTGTTTAGTTAAGATATTTACAGCTCATCTTTAATAAAATGATGCCAAACTTTCTTGGCCCTCGGGAACCAGAGTTTCAAATAAACCCCCTTGGCCACATAATAATACTTGACACTCCTATGGTGCCCTCCAACCAAGGATCTCAAAGTGCTTTACAAACAAGTACTACATTACCATTATTATTTTAATATTAATATTATTATTATTAATATACTTTTCCATTTTACAGCTGAGGAACCTGAGGCACAGAATGAAAGTGTGATATTTCGCAGTCATTGTATTGAAGAAATAATGGGGGAAAACAGGATCTAGTTTTGGGACTCGTGGATATGAGGAAGGTTAAACATTCTTTTTATGGTAGTTACTCTTGCTTTACTCTGGTGCAGTATGGTGTAAGCTTACCACACTAACTTTTCTTTCAAGCAAAACATACTTTTCAAGAGAACCTGGGAACGAAGTTTATCCATTTCTCTGAATGGATTACTGTTGATTTTTCATTTTATTCATCCCTGCCTTGGCACATGTATGCCATAGCATCCTTCAGAGGGGCCAATGACTGTGAATACGGGGAAATTCTATAGATGTTGCTGCCCTGTGATCAGAAACACATGAGAACATTATGAACGAACAACTGATAACCAAAAGTCAGCACTCTACAGTGATGCCAATGTCTCTTGCCCTTGGCCAAATCTGTGAGAATACTGTTCTCCATGGGTCCACTTCTAACCATTCTTAGTTAATACTCAGTGGCCTGGTCCACCTAACAGTACCTCCTTTTGGTTAGTACATTTAGTTTCATAGTCAAGGTGTCCAGATCTTCAGCTCCCCTTGTCTAGCAAGTTCAGCAAGCCTTTATCTAGCTAACCAAAGATACCATGTGGTCTTTTGGGGGGCATGATCCTCATCCCAAGGGAAGGTAGTGTAATCCATCTCAATTATGGGCAAGAGGCTGGCATATGGCCCAGAGGTGGCATGCAGCATGGACACCAGACCACCAGCATATTGACTCCACGATCCCAACTCCAGATATCAGATGTCTCCTCTTTCTAGAAAGCTGTGACAATTTGTTAACTAAGTAGGCTGGCAGAACATGAATCTCATGGCAGGTCACTTTGTGATTTTTGCAGCCACGTGAAAGAAGGTAGTAATTATTTTGATAGACATATAGATCACCATCAATTTATTAAGGAAAACATTTCCCCAGGCATTTTATATATGAATGTTGTTTTGGAGCTGTATTTTGCATTAAATCATAATAGATTATGTGCACATGTGCAATCACAAACAGGAGGTGCTACCACAGGCTTCCACAAATAACTCTTGAAGATTATCACTGTTTCCTTCTCACTATTACCTTAGAAAGAATCCCCAGGCTTGTTTCCTAAAATCTACCTTTACTAAAGAGAAGAATTTAGAACAGAACATCACTATCTTAAAAGTGGATTCAACAAAACAAAACAGAACAAAAAAAAATCTCAATATGACATGTAGAGAGAACTGGGCAACTCGTTGTCATCTGAACAACAGAGAGAGTATGTTAACTCTGTAAGCTCCATCCCTTTCTCATGTACTTAGAGGCATGTAGTGTCTCTCTCGATCCACAATCTTCCGTAGTTGGCTGGCTCTTTATGGTTTTATATCCTAAACAACAGTACTTCCCTAGGGATGAATGAAAATGAGAGAAATGTAAGAAAAGGAAGGGTGTGCATGAAGTGGTTCTGGCCCAGTGTTGAAGCCAAAGCTCAATTTAGAATTGACAAATAATTTGAAAAGAACTGCCCGTTTGAAATGGCATACCGCTTGAGATGATGCATCCGTGAAGACTTCTCCAAGAGAGAAAAGTTCCAAAATCATCTTGAAAGTCCTTCAAAAAGGTTAAGTACCTAAATAGCTCACTTAAAATCCTTCACAATTTAAGACAAAACAATTCAAATGTCTTTAAAAAAGAAAAGCCATTTTCCTAATACATTTAAAAACATGGAATCAAAACTTCAGGTCATCAAAAAATGAGGAGTATTTTAGTGTTACTATGAACTTCCATCTTTTTTAAGCCCCAACTTTTCTCTACCAAAATATGCATAACATAAACAAACATGAAAATAAAATAATTAATAATAAAGGAATACGGAATAAGATCTAACATACTGATGCTATCCAAAAACAATCTACCGTATGTAGACTGACCATAAATATTCCAAGCACAATGATATGTATTTTCCAATGCTAGTCATTGCTACTATGTCTGATTGAGGAAAAAAAATAATGGAATGAAAAACTAAAGGCATACATGCCAACAATGAAAAATCTACTTGTGTCTAACACACTGGAGAAATCGCATAAGGATATCAAAGATGTAATGTGCAATATTGCCCACATTGACCAAATTTCTGGTATTTTGCTGATTTGGCCAGTCCATGTATAATGAGCTAGAGAATTGGTACAGTGCATTATAATGATCTTTTTACTAAGGAAATTAAATATTGTTGTTTGGGAAATCTCCTTTTTAGATCTTTGTCACCTCTCAGATATGCCACTATATTCTGAGATGCAGCCACCAAAATTCCTAAGAGTGATAAATTATATGAAGTCATTTGAATGTCAAAGCTCCTCATTCCACCTCTTTATTTCCATCCTTGTGAATATTAGAGCTATGCCCCAGACAAGTGAGATCAGAGTAGTGTCCAGTAACAATGCAACCAGAGCAGAGGACTTAGTCCTGATTTTCTTTCTCTCCATCTTCTTTTTTTTTTTCAGTTTTTTCATTTTTTTTTTAAACATGAAAACAAACAAAAAAATATGCAAGAATGAAGATGAGAACACAACATCAGGAAGGTCTTTTTCACTTCCTTCGCTATAACAGTCACGGATTGGTTAACTCTACCTGCCATCCAACTCTAAGAAATAAGACTCCTGCAGTGAGAGAAAGAAGCAAAACCCAACACAACAAAATGATACAAAGCAACTGCAAATTAATGTAAAAATGGAGTGCAAATGCGACTACAGAATGCAGTAAAACACACAGTGCTGCAGATTTCTGCAACACGTATCAAAACAATTTCTGAAATGTTTCCTCTGAAACATAGACAAAGCAATAAAAAGAGGATATATGTTTATCATTGTAAGCATAACAATGGGAGTTAAGAGCTTAAAATTAAGAAAAAAAAAAAAAAAGGACTTGGAATGAATAGTACTACCCTTGTATCCTAAGTAGGCATAAAAATATTTTCATTTCCTTCTTGTTTTCCACACCATTACATTGAGAACTTCCTTTGTTTCATGTTACGGTTCACAATTTCAATGCACACACACACACACACACACACACACACACACACACACACATACTAAAGATACCTACTGCAATAGAAATAGTTGCTTCATTACCTTCTTTGCTACATTTGCAAATGTAAACAGCTAGGCAGAGCCAGAACTGACTCTAATGCATGATGGAATATCTTTGTTGCATACGTACACTGTAGAAAATAATTATTCAATATGTCAGGCACCATTATTTGAAATGTAATACATTAATATTTACTAGAAAAATAAGTTTTTTTTTCCTATTTGTTCTCCCAACTTCTTTAATGAAATAAGTTAATCTGACAGTGCATCCAGTAGCTTGTAATATCTTCTACATCTCCGTGGCAAAAAATAAACTACTGGTAGGGACAATATAATGCAAATTATTAAAGTCAGTCCTTGTACATACATCCTTGTAGCAAGCATTGAGGCTCGACTAACAGCACCTTAAACCAATTATTTAATGTTCAATTATTAGCCCTATTTCCCTGAGCAGTTATGCTGAGGAGCTCTCCCTTCATGGATAGATTTTTTTTGTTTTTTTTTTTGTTTTTGTTTTTGTTTTTGTTTTTATTTTTTTACAAAGCCTTAAGTATTAAAAGTACTATGAAGACATACTTCTAAGAATCCTATTTAATGCTACTTAACTAAACCTGTATAAATCTAATGAAGGGATTGATCGGTACATACACCAACTGTCAGTCTGTGGTAACGTAACCTTACATGCTGCCTGACCACAAAGTTTGGAAATTATACTTAACCAAAAGAAAATAAATAAATACAGCAGGTTACCTTGTTCATGCGTTCTGCACAAATTAAACTCATGGCCTGACATTTATATCCATATTGTCTTTTGAAGTGAGGGGGGATTCCTTTAGTTACAATGTGCCAAGTGAGAATATAATGACCAACAGGAGGCTTAAAAAATTCCAAACCAGTTCATCATAAACAAGAAAGAAATATCTGGCTAAAATAAAATTACTACATAAGCTTTGAGGACACTGTTTTTAAGAAAGGATATATTTGGACAAAATGAGTCTAAACTGCAAACAGAATGACTACCAAGTACTGGGACATCTAAAGGACAAAAATATCAAAGAGGGTGTGCATGTGTATGTACAGGCAGGGCTGGCCCAAAAACATTGTGCCACCAACTGTCACGATTCTTCCTGCTCTCTCAACATGCCTAACCACAGCTCACATTTCGAGGTCTAAATCTGAAACATGGTCAATGAGAGGAGACTGGTTTGAGAGGGTGCTACTTTCCTTCCCTTGTTCTGATGATGTTTTCTCCTCATCTGGTTGGGATTCCATGATGCTTTAAAACTGAGGCAAGCTTTTAGAGAGTTTTGAATGAATGGACCAGTAGCCAGCCTAATACTGCTTTTCATATGGTAGTATGTAAACTCTTTCAAACTTTAGGCAGCATTTGTATCTTTACCAACAAAATAGCTATACTTTGGTGGGCTTCTGTAAGGAGATTCCCCGGTATACATTAGGCAAGATATTTTTGACTCACTAGTTTCTGTTTTACTTTATGTTTGTCATTTTCCATTCTTTCTCAATGACCATATGTTTCATTTTATAATCTTGGTAACCTACTCATCAAAAGAAAGAAATTAAAAAAAAAAAAAAAAGAGGGTATTTCATGTTGGATAAGGCAGGCTCTATGAAGTATTTTTAATGGGTCTTCATAAGACATTACAAGCTATTGAATTCCCATCAAGAAAACCTATTTCTATTTAATTGTGCTAAGTGCTAAGGTTTTACTCTTTAGGCTTTCCATTTTTTTCCACTTGTGCATTGTTCCTATGCAGGCCCCTCTGGATATGTGTTGTAAAGTCATATTTGTCCGTGCAAAGATGCTGGCATATGCTGCACTGGAAAGGTCCACTGTCACCATGGCAACTCATATGCAAAGCATACATCACTTCATCCAGAAAGACAATGCCACAGTGCACACATTTTGTTGAAAGTTCATCTTGAGTGCTTCTGTCAACTTTCTCCGTTTTAACTACATTCAAGGGACCTTCATTTTTTACATTTGGTGGCGCCTTTGTTTTCTCCTTGGAGGCACCATTTGCAGTTGGCCCAGGTCTGGAATGCTTGATCGCCAAATCTAGAGGAATGTCATTGTCTGATCCAACAGCTGAAAAATGAGGAGGCAGATTGAAGGTGGGATAAGGCACATAGTTTTGGCAAGGATTTGGTAAGCCAGGCACGTGACTCAAGTAGTGTGGATTCCCAGGAACGGAGAGCTTATATTTACTCCAGAACCGCAGCCAATCAGCTTCACTCTGGAAGTCATTATGTACAAAAGGAAGTCCAAAAAGTGGGTACTGGTACTTTTCAATAGGGCTGCCTGGCGGAGAGTAGTTGGGGTGTTTTGCAGGTCTCATGTATTTTTCTATGGGACTGCCTCTCTCGGAACTTCCTTTCCCTTCTGATACAGATGAACTGTTTCCTGGATCTCCAGTACTTTCCTGAGGACTCTTTATCTGAATGTGCAAAGGTTGCATCCTTTTGTGAATATCCAGGGTTTGGCTGACCAGCACTGGCTGCTGAGCAGAATGGCTTTTAGTCAAAGAGCCCTGGGCTTCATATTTACTTAGGCTTGGAAGTGGAATCTCTCTCTGGTGACTCTCAGTCAAGTGATCTTCGGACCTCCTCTCTAAGGGGCTTCCATTGACCTGCTCCTCACCGCTTCCCCTCTGCTGTTTTGTGAGCTGCTCAGCCTGAAGAGCCTCTGGGTTAAGGCGCTTTCTCGTTCGTCTCCTAATAATCTGCTCACCATTGTTTTGTTTAATGATGTTCAGAGGCCGGGGAGTCTGTAGGAGTACACACAATGCACAAAAGAGAAATATTAAAAAATAATCAATGCATTAAATATTTTTGACTAGAAACCGCTCTCCTGTTCAAAGCCTTTATGCTATAATCTTCCTAACTCCCTTCCCTTCCTTCTGTCCCAAGCAGGGCCAAGAAGTCACCCAAATGTAATGGTTTAGCCTCAGTAAGAAATATCCATCTTGGAAGGGGTGGGGTAGGGGACAGAAAACTTGAATCTTGCTGGAAAGCAGCTTTTTCATACTGAGTAGATTTGATAACTTTCACCACTGTGAAAAAATCTGTGAGAAAAAAAATCCATTGAAAATAATATTTTTTGTAAAATATGGTCAGCTCTTGAGTTATATACAGATATGTCAAAAAATAATTTGGGAGGTAACTATTAGCACTGATGAAAACAATACAAGAAAATTATGCATTGCTACACACTGAATACTACAATATGTTTCTTCTCCAGCTTGGTTCTTTGATCTGAGATCTATCATGACTATGTCTACAACTGTCTCTTTAAGAGTAAATTAAAGTTTAATAAGGTCAAAAAGGTATGGTCCAAATCCAATAAGACTCTAAGATATAAAGGTGGGAGGAAATATGTGAGCCCTCCACAGAACACAGAGACACAGCAAAGAACCTGGCTAGAGGGAAGAGCCCTCACCAGACACTAATCAAGCTGGCACTTTCAGCCTCTACAACTATGAACAAAATCAGTTTCTGTTGCTTTCTGACATTCAGTCAACCACTGGGAGTTTGTCATGATGTCTTAAGATGATTAATACATACATCTTTGTAAAGAATTTCAAAAGTAGATATGATATTCATGTCAGAGCATACATAATCAAAGACACACTGCTATCAAAAATGATAATGAAAAATTCAGGTAATCATCTCTCAGAATTTTTGGCCTTAATTTGATTTGTCTGTTTGAATGATCTCTATATATTACTTCTTCATAGGTGAAACACTAGCTGTGTATTGAAAAAAATCTAAATTCCTTTGCAGCTTTGGCTCATATACCAATCTGTCATTTTATAATACTTAAAATGAAGGGTGATTGACTTCCATTCAGCTTAAGTATTTTATGCAGCTTAGACATTACATTACATGACTGGTCCTTACGTACATCCGTGTTTATATTATATGACTAAAATTTGCAGATAAGACTATAATAAAATATAGAAGGGTTTTAATGTTGATTTATAAAATAAAATCAGGAAATATAATTAATCAATGTGTATTTACAGACTAAATTTTAGGAAAATGTTCAAATGTTCTGATTTTTCAAAAAGATAATTGATAATTTTTGCATATATAAACATATAATTTTGTGAATCATTACAAACTTCCATTAAACTTCAAGACTAAAGGGAATATTTTAGATATTAGAACAATACAAGTAAGAAACATTGGGAGAATATTCCTGTTGTATGTAGGTAGACTGAAAGAAAGAGAAATAACCCACTTATGACTTGAGATTTAATTATTAGTTTCAGAATGAAAGTTCTACCTGGGCTGGATATGACACAAACATTTATGTTGTACAGAAAGTTCAACTCTGTAAGGACTTCAGCTTGTATCATAAAAATATACAGTATTTAATCTATATACTACAAAGAAGTACAAGAATTGAATTCTTAAAATTTTATAATTCTTCCATAAGATTTTGTGTTCACATAATTTTATGTACTATCATTCAAGATAAACAGGGAAAAAGCATCAAAGCAGAGACTATCTTGCCTCCAGAGAGATGAATATTAAAGTAATTTTTAGAAAATTTTGGTTTATTTTGCAGTGGTTAAATTATCATAATTTGGCTGAGCAGCAATTTAATTAACTATTTGCCTGATGATTGGTCTGAGTTCAATTAAAACCGTTAATGTCAGTGCTCATTAAACCGAGGCTTGTTGCTGTGTTTAAATGGTGAGGGTTCAAAAAACTATGTAAAGTGGCAGTAAAGTTCTTCTTATCAGCCCCATGCTAATGACTAAGGGCCTCACAGAATTCTCAATTAGCACCATTGCTGCCAGTGGACATGTTTTTAAAAAAGTGTTTTCAGTATCCACTTAGGAGAGGTTTTGTCTCAAATTGTGTTCCCTGCAAGTCTGATCTTTTCACTAGCCTGTGCTAAGAGCTGTGGTAAGGTGTCAAACAGAATGAAAACAGGCACAGGCAGAAGTTGGACTTCGCTGTTTTAAAGTTAGTGCTTGTCAGCAAATGTACTGTCTAAACTACAGGGAAGTCCTTCAGGAACTTCCAATTTCCTTTTTTAGATGGAGGAATCTGTCAGTTTACATTCGATTACAGAATTAAAAATAAAATTGTGAGGAAATTCATTCAAATAACACCCATGAGCAAAAGCCAGCTGGCGATTGCAGACCTTTGTCCCTTCCACATTGCTTCTGTGCCTATCACTTGCTTGGGACTTCACACACCTCAGTCCAGGACCCCTGGATTCATGTGGCATTGCTCTGTGCTCATGCTTAGCCAGCTCTCCAACAGCCAGCCAAAATGGCTCTTTCAATCCCCCAAGGTAAACTAGAAAGTGAACATCTCAAGTGCTTCCATTTGTTTCTTCAACTTGTGTGTTTTTGAGAGTTCCCATCCTACCTAAATTAATTCCAGCCAAGTTATGTGACATTCCCAGAACAGTCAATTTCCTCTTCTAAATCAAAGAATCGTGAACATTACTATCATTTCAAATGTATCTCCCAATGGCATCTAAGCCCCTTGTATAATAAATCATATGCACATCCAAAATGACTATTAAACAACCCTGCAAAGTCAGACAGGAAAAACCATGAAAGAGGATATATCAAGCATGAGCAAGGCCAGGTCATTTGTGTTAGCATTGTCTTGAAGGGCCGGGCGGAGTTCTTACCGAGTGAAGTTTCTGGTAGAGACCACATGCATTGCATACATATCCGCCATTTGCATTCTTTCTCCAGAGAGAGGTCTTTGTGGTCAGGCAATTGGCACAAAAAACACCAGAGCCTCTTCGCCTCTGAAACAAGAGAGGAAGAAAAAAAAAAAAAATCCAAGGTCAGAGGTGAGTCACATGATCCGGGGAGTTAGACCAAATCAACCCAAGAGTTTTGTCTTTAGACTCCCAACAATGACAGTATAAAACCACACTGGCCATAATGAGGTCGGGTTCAATTGTGTTTAATAGGCACCCCTGATTTTCATTATAATTAACCCTACGGTGATGGATGAGGTGTGTGGAACACCAAAGGCCTTTCACAGAAACAGCTTTAACTTTTTGAACTTTGGGCTGCACGCCTTTAATGATGGCCCCTAAATTCTCAACCCTAAAACATACCTTTTAAACGTGTCAAAACAAAAGTAAAAAAGACAGCCCATGGCCATATGCTTAAAGTCAGTTGGAATATGCTACCTGAGACTTTGAATATAGGTGAAAATAATTCATCATGAAAACCATCTAAGGTTAAACCAGGGTGGTGCCTTTTCGCATGTCATTCATACAAAAAAGTACTAAAAGACTATAAGACAGCCCCTTCTGGTGTTTCCCTTGCTGTTATAACATTGAAAAGAAAACACCGCCTTTTCTCCAAAGCTGAAGGGACCTATAGAGGATGTTGCCTTGAGTGCTGGATTGATAATGCAAACCCTTAGGAGTCATCTGTTGAAGTTAGACGACAGAGTTCCCTCACTGACTCTTTATTTAATACAGTCTGAAAGTTGGAAATCCAGAGGGTTTGTTGAATGCAATATTGATTTTAGAGGTCTGAATTGCCCAATCACCAAATTCAAATATTTAAAAGTTGTTAATTGCTACTGTTGGTTGCATTTTTTTGTGACCAAGTGGCCATTCTGCTGAATTTCTCATTTCAACAAAAGTCGGGCTGTGTATAGGCACAAATGGGAACAGGCAGGAAATGGAATACTCTTGCAAAAAAAAAAAAAAAAAGCTCCAATTGTGGCTCAGTTCATTCTCCTTTTTCCTACGAAGCAAAGCTTTTAATGATAAAAATGAGCGTGTGAGATAAGGAGTGGAAAAAGTCTTGCTGTAACCTAATTTTATTATAAATTAAATATTACAAACACCATAAGTCAAAATTTCAGGGATTCATAAAATTTAGGCAATTTATTTAACTAGAGTCTATACTGTAGAGGAGTAGTATGCCTGCCAAAAAAATACAATGGTTATAATTGTACTCTGATACATTTCAAATGGAAAGCTTTCTGCAGACATAATTTTGGCTTGGAGACTGGAACACTTTCTTGGCATTGAAAGGGCATTTGATTCATCGGGTGTTTCACAATCTATCACTAAAAAGACCTGGTGAGCAGCCAGCTCCCTATAGGGTAATTTTTCCATCCAGATGCAAGTGCTATCAGAGGCCCTCGTCAGCTAAACTAATTATGATCTTGCAATTGCTGATGCCTGCTCACTCTAACAGTCGACATCCTCCATTAATCATCAATACAAGGAAAATGAATGAAACGTAAAGAAATGAGGGCCGCTAAGCTGCACAGCTATAAAAACCCGGAATGAGAGCAATAACTTAACAAGATTGGGGGAATGTTTTTAGTGAGCACAAAAGTCAGGCTCACAATTGCCCTTTTAAAGCAGGAACACGATTTCATTAGTGTAGCAGTTTGTGCCACTTTAGGTGATGTAATAAAACCTATATTTTCCCCCAAAGATAATGTCCAGCGTCCCTTTCCTGCTTCCTCCAAACCAAACTCAGATACAGGAATGCAATGTGAGTTTCCAAATCCCCACCACAGAAACATCTAACACTTGAGTCAGAGGTCTGTGGGACCTCACTGGGGTCTGCTGCTGAAGTAGGAAATCTGCAGCATCCCAGGAACCAACAAGAAAGTCTCAGCTGCACTCGTCAAACCATCCCAACATCATTTATCCAAAACAAGCTGCGGAGGCTGGTTCCATTTAAACCTTTGGCATTTTCAGTTTCATTGGGCCACACTGTCATTTCTCCAGACCTAAATAACTCAATGGTAAATCAAGCCCCCAACACGAGTCGCTCAATCTGTGTCAATGTCCATATGGTAACCAACCCACATTGATGGCTGAGGCCACTCAATTTTGAAAGTGAAATGATTCACTCCAGCTTGTCTTCCTTTTCTTATGCCCTGGGTACCTGGCACAGTAGGCCAAAGTGGGCGAGATTTTGATTTCACCGAGCATTTCAGTCCTTGCACAATTTGATGCCTAATTCTATTGCCTTCATCAGGAGGGGGAGGGGGAATCCTGAAATTACAGCACTGGCTTCCATTGGTGTACCAGGTTCTTAGCCATTACATGTGGTTCAATAAAGGTCACTGTGGTGTTTTAGGATAAACTATCTCTCAGTTTAAATATACTACGTCTACTTTTAATGCTCAAACTCAAAATCAAAATAACTTGGAGGTTACAAAGCAGATTGAAGAGTAAGGCAGCAGAATTTACACCTGTTTTTGTCATTTCCTAGAAGCTACTCTTGGAAATGCTATATCTTAGAGCTGAAACTTCCCCTTGCTTTACACTGCAAGCTGTATGCTTATGAGATAAGCAGTGCATTCATAGTATACAATAGATGCTCTTAAAACATGGCAGGGATGAGAAAACTTGACTGGGAAATGCTCAGTGAGGCTAGCTATTGGCCAATGGAATTTGATTGTGGCTATGTTTTTATGAGAAAAAAAAAAGCTTGGTTTTGTTTTCATTACCTTAAATGTCATTATTGAGCATGGAAGACATGTTTAGCATATTCAGTTATGTATCATTGACTGTACTTCACGTCACTTGTACATATCTCATCAATTGTGGGAATGGAAAACTGACTCAGAATGGAATATCTAGGTGTTCACACCTCCAATTCAATAGGAGCCTGCGTGTACTTGGGTGGAGAGTGGGAGGGAGGTGAGAAATACTTCACACACACAATGTTAACTGTCATCTCAACCAACTTAGCACTTCGGAAACTCTTGCAGAACCATATCTTGGAGGCACTGAAGTTTCTGGAAGTGGCAAAGAAGGTAGACAAGTTGGACAGTCTTGTAAGTTTAGTAAACACAGAACCCCATGTCTCAAAATTACAGCACAGATGAGAACCATGACCCCTGACTTAGAAAGTTATTTCCTTGGTCTAAGCATCCCCTGACTTTATTCTGGGGCAAAGAAACAACCTGCTACCAGAGGAGGGTAGATCAAATCTCCGTGCCTCACTCTGAAAACAAGCTTTGCCCTGACTAAAAGAAAATCTCTATGAATTGATTAAAAGTCTACCCTGCATAGCTAAATTTAGATATTTTAGGTTTTCTCCTTTACAGTGAGCTTCTTCACAACAGAAACCATGTCCTCTAAAGGTCATTGAACATTTTAAATGGTAGACACCAAGGACAGTGCTGGAAATTTCATTGCCTGTTACTATTTCCACCATTAATGTTCACATTTAGTTTTCAAAAAAATAAATTAAGTACGTTTCCTTCAGAATTAATCTGAGTTAGGAAGAAACAATTATGTTATTAAAAAAATAAAGTCAAGGAAATAATATGCTATCTAGCCCTGTTTTCCATACTTATCTTTGGGAAGTAGTGATGTCAGTTTAAGGTAGATGCTGGAGTAAATAGGTCAGGCAATGGCAAATCCCAGGCTCTCCATTATTGCACATAGCCATATATTACTGATGGTTCTGCATGTCCATATGTGGTTTAAATCACAAGTTTTACCATTTCCTACAAGCTGTTCTTAAGAGATAGTAATAACATATACTGCTTTGACCCTATGCTAGAGAGTGGAGAATTACAGGTCTGGGATAACAGCAGTGCTAGGGAGGAAATGATAGTCATAGTAGCTAGTGGACTACACCACCTGCCATTCTTAAGGGATGTAGTTAGTACTAATCTTTTCTCTCTGAATGAAGGAAAGCTAACTACTTAAAGACATACACAGGAGATATAGTCTCAAGCCAAGTACATCTTCTACCTCTACTAAGTTTGCTGGATGCTACATTGATAGGAGATTGTTGTCTAAGCACAAACCTACAAAAAGTCAACTCAGCTATCAATTTCCACAAAACAAACAAGCCAGCACACATAGTCAGCAATTCAAGGAAGGGAAGTTTCTTTAAGTTCACACCAAACCAAAGCACTGTAGGAGTGCCATTACAGTGAAGTGTTTCTCAAAACATGCTATCAAGCCTTTCTGGGGCAGGGACATGATTCCTCAGTAAGCCATGGATCTTTCTACGTTGAGATTTGGCACACATGCTGGTTAATCCACATATGACACAAGGGAAAAAAAATAACCGAAATTGTTTTAACTGCTTTTATTGCTTATTTTACTTTATTACTTGAGAAGAAGCCAGTAACAAAAATTTTAAGGTTTTCATGTTTCATTATTAAGAATAACTGAATTTACCTGATTAATAAAAAGAAATTTTGATTGAACTATTTATTCAAGTGGCTTAGCATTCAGATACTCGACTATTCATTTCTATGATACTAAAATTCTCCATTGGCAAAGATATTTCTCCAAAAATGATCTTTGTACAATAGTTTTTTATGAATAAGAACCATTCTGGGACCATGTAATTATATAACAAGCCTTGATAGGGAGAGTATTTACTCACATTTTTTATGGTTTTATATCTTAGCCATTTTAAATCGAATCAATCTGAAATTTGATATACATGCTGTGAGCCTGGATGTGCCTCAAATATTTTTTAACTCTTTAAATATTTTCTGTGTTTATTTGATTATATCAAGAATCCTTTGCAAATTTCATTTTAGGGAAATACACAGATGGCTACGATAGAACCTTCTGGTTCAATTTTGCAGTAATAAAATTTCAGTGGTAAGTTTAATTCAATTCAGTTCTGAGAATAAATTATTGAGTGTCCCATTTGTGCCTGGCACTGTGCTACAAGCTGGGGTCTAAGTGATATACAATTTGCCGTGGCCTGGGTTCTTGCAGATTTCCAGTGAACACACAGCAGAAGTGAGGAGACCACTCCTGAGTACTGAGAGGGAATTAAATGGAAACGTTTTCAAAGCATTTCCCATAAACACAACTATTTTGGGGGGATAAAAATTTAATTTGCTAATTATTAGAAGATTGTCTATAGGTTTGCCTTCATAAAAATACGAGATAGTCTAGGATTTCAGAAAGAAGTCAATATTTGTTTTTGCCCGTTAGTAAAAATATCCTACCCTTAACTACCAATGGATTGGACTAACTATGAATTAATAATGTGTACCATTCACATCCATTGTGTGTGTGTGTGTGTGTGTGTGTGTGTATACAGCTGAAAAATTCTGAATGCTATTTTTAACACCCAATTATTTTCATTTACCACAACCATACACAGAGTGACATGCTTGCATTCTTCTTCTCTAGAAACAGAAGTGTCTCATTGCACATGGCCACAAAAAACAGCCAGAATAAAGGAAGATGCAGGTAGAAGAAAATAAAAACAGTGGATGGCTTGCAGTGATCAGCTTTAGAGTAACAGCCAGAATTACTCCAGAAGAACAGGCTGGCCAATAATTTAATGAGAATAGGACAGAAATTCTGCCAAGAGAAAGCAACAGTCACCGATATTCTGGCTGACTTTTGTTCCAAATAAAATTATAAGAATCAGTTGAAATGGGCTGTACAACATGACTACGCCTGCTTTAAAAGAGCCTTTGCTATCCTCAGATTTCATGCCAGAAAACCAAAGAGAATCTATAAAGTTCAGCCAAGCACCCATGCTACAATCACCTATGTCAGAGCTTGGAAAGAAAACCTGTTCACCCTGCTTACTCAAGTCATAGACTTAGCATACCAGGGATGATAGCAGACAGGAGTAGAAATTGAACTGGACCATAACTCCTGCTCTAGAACACAAGGAAATGTGCATTTTGTCATAAAGCAGTGTACATAAGACTTTGCTCCATAACACCCAACTATAGTGGGCCAGCCATTGTGAGGGCACTAAAACATTAGTTCTAATAAGCAATAGGCCACTCTGGCAGCAGCACAACAGAAAATCAAGATTTTCCAACACATGTCTCCCAAAGACTGCCAAGGCAGGTTTCAAACATGAATATTTTAGAAGTCTACTTCATACATAGAAAACTTAACTTCATAGGAGGGTGGCATCACCTCTTCATGAGATACCCTGCATTCAGCAAATGAACTAACTAGCTTGGCACAATACAAATTGTGTCCTGGAATCAGAGCTGGGAAAGGCCCAATCTTTAGACTTCTGGCCCATACTCTTTCTGTAATAACACTCTGCTGTCACAGCAAGTGTGCATTTGGATAACTAAAAATATGGCTGAAAACTTGTGTCTGCACTGTCGTCTTTCACTCCACATGGAAATCATTGTTGCCAGAAGATCCACTGAACTTTTCTCTCTGCTGCTATTTCTCCCACCACAAAACTGTCTTCACCTTCCCTTCACCCACAACCACTGTCCCATTGTTTTACGGGGCCTTTTCTTCAATGACAGTGACAAAAATCTGACACTGGAAATAAAAAAAACATATAAAATAAAAGACTTTAGCACCTTCTAATAAAACTGCTGCCAGAGAATACGTGAATTGATTCTGTTAATTTATTGTATATTTATTTTGTTTACACAATAGCGTCTGTAAGCACATTCATCATGAGAACGATTCACAATATAAAGTCTCAGGGACAGAGCCATACTCCAGAGTAAGTGTATAATACACAGTTTTCATCTTCCCAATATCTATGTGAAGAAACATACCACAGCCTGAACTGCAGATCTGCCTGTACAGTAATGCCTGTGATTTTGAAAGAAACAACATCATCAATAATTTATACACATTAGTTACCCAGATAATGTTAACAACTAGCCCATGAAGAGCTACTGCCCTCAAGACAGTTATTTATGCAGAAATGACTTCTTTTAAATGACTTCAAACATTATTGGAAATTACAAATTCCAATCAAAATGTATCATATTTTCCATAGGAGGCAATGGGCATGCAAAATACTTTACAAATCACTTTAGGGTGTTCAAAAGCTGCCCTTTCCAAACTGAACTCATTGGTATACAAGATTCCAAGAATCTCAGGGATAAGAATTATCACACATGTTTGATGTGAATAATTAGGTATCAGTCTCCATTTTTGGATGAGGTCAAAGACTCAAAATAGTTCTTGATCTTATGTAGCATCAAAAAGTACTGATTTCAGAGCAGGTGGGATGGCATCATGTCTAAGTGCTTGACAAACAAATGTGAAAACCTGAATTCAGATCCTCATAAGCCTCTTAAAACACCAGGCACAGTAGAGCATATCTAGAGTCCCCACACTGTTGAATCAAAGGAAGTTGGACCAATGGAGTCTTCTGGCTTGTCCACTTAGAGAATCTTGTAAATGCCAGATTCAGTGAATACTCCTATGCCCAAAACTAAGTTGGAGAGCCACTAAGTAAAATACCCGTGTTGACTCCTGCCTTTAACATGTGCACATATCCCTGAATGAACATGGTCACATCCATATGAGGCTATATACCATAGACATGCATCCCTCCCACCCCTGGCAACACAAGACACACACAGACACACACAGACACACAGACACACACACACACACACACACACACACACACACACACACACACACACTGAGTCAAATCATCCTGGCCTCAAAGTCTAGGCAAAAAAAAAGACACAATCAATTTCCACAGGTATTTGTGAATAATTATCCAATCCAATATAGGCTTTTTTTTTGTCTACTTTTAATCTCTTCCTTACTATTCACTATTGTGCTTCATCTCACCTGACAACTTCAAAGTGATCTTGAGAGATATGGAGATATGTGTTATTAGTCTTCCATTGACTTTAAGGATGTGAAAGCTGAGACAGGGCCATTCCTCACAAGTATAAATTAATATGCAGAGGATAAAATAGGGACTGCCTTACCTCAGAACCATGAGTTTTTAGTTTTGCTACTGCGAAAGAGACAAGGAAATCATATCAAAAGCATTTCACCATAGATGTTTTGAAGAATTCATCTCTTCTTTCTATTGCAGCCGATTGAAGCTATGTAAGTTTGGGGTAACAGAAAGTAATGACTCATCCATGATCAAGTTTTGCAGTAAGATACTATGAGGTTCACAGAGCTTGTGGACAGGGATAGGGACCTGGGTGGATGTAACACATCCACGCCAAAGGTATCTGAACTGAGCTTCTGCTTGCAAGTAAAGTTGCTGGCATGAGTGACAGACCCTAATAGTGTCTGCCACACATAAAGCAATGTAAACTAGATTCTCTGCTTTTGCACATGACTTGGCTAGAGATGAGATAGAAAAAATAATCCTGGCATTTTCACTTGTTGTGTAAATAAGCATGTCATGTACCAATTTATTACCTTTATATGTTTGTGTTTCCAGGCATCAACTTATTAGATGGCATTAGTATAAAAGATCAATTACTGCCCCAATTCAGAAGGACAGTTTATTGGTTTTTCCAAATTTCTCAAGGTGAAGATAATTTGAAATTATTAATTTTCATCACTCTTGTCCCATTAGTGTATACATGTTTATGTTTTTCAGTTATTGATGGAGAATACAGCTATAGATTTCCTAAGTCAGATACTTCCCATATAATGAAAGAGAAAATATCCTCTCCTCTAAACATTTTGCAGTTTCTCCAGTAGAGGGTATGACACACAAAAAAAAAAATGCTATAATGATCATTATTCATCTTTTGGAAAGACAGTAACTATTACTTTCTACATTTAAAACACCAAGAGGAACAGTTCCAAACCAAACACACACACACTTACAAGCACACACATATATGAACACATACACTTATGAACACACACCCATACACTCATAAACTCACACATATACACACACAGATAGGCACACACACATATACAATCACAAACATACACATACATACACTCACAAACATATATGCACACTCAAACACACATTCTCACAAACAAACAAACACACACACACAACATCCCTGAGGAATACAAGCATTAAGTATATAGCAGTTTAAAAATATTCACAGTGATATTTTAAAACTTTGTCTGTGTCCATGATGAAGTGCTGGGATCAAGCACATATTACAGTCTCTCTCTCAGATATTTAGTTCAAAATGTGATTTTTTAAAAACACTAGTATGCACATGCATGTATTTGTACATATCATATGTGTGTTATGTACAACTAGGGGAATGATGGTAATATTTCACTCCTATTTTGAATCTTTAAGCTATTTTACAGTATAATCACATTTTCATGCATCCTTGTAATTCTTAAAGACACACAAAATGGTAATTATTTAAAGAGATGGATCTAATGGCTGACATGGGCACCTGGTATATGATGTCATTCTTCAGAGAGAAGCCCTGTCTTTATTGAGAACTCTGTGACTACTACAGGTAAACAGAACACCAGCAGAAAACTCCATCATCAAAGCACTGCGCACACAGGGGATTTGAAGCTGATTTGTTAAGGTTTAATAACATGATTTTTCAAAAGACTACTTGGAATTTCCTTAACAAAAATGACGTATTTTGTAATAACCTGAATCCATCTTGGAAAAACTGCTTCTTCAATAAATGTCGCAGTGAATTAAACACAGAAGTTCTCTAATATACAACCCACTACCCCCATCAAATACCTCACGTACACTACTTCCTTTTCAATTACCAACTTGTCTACAGTACCATCTGTAAAAACGAACACATATCTTATGCTGTCCTTCTCTGCCTTTGCACATCCATTAGTGTGGCCTGCTGCAGCTGCTCCAGAAGAAAGCAGTGATTGTCTTTGCTTTGATGTCTGTGTGTTTGTGTGTGTGTGTGTCTGCGCGCGCACAGGCGTGTACATACCACACACATATATTTGTTTCACTCATAGATTCACTTGTATCTGACCCTCTTTGTGATCTGAACTTTGTTAATCAGACGGTGTCATATACCTCAGCAAGAACTACCTCATTGCATGAAGAACTCTCAAGATGTCCACTCAATCACCAGTAGCAGAAGGAACATTTAAAATCTGTCTCCAACTTTGACATTTTCTACATGGAGTGTAAGATCAGAAAACCAAACCCAAGGCAGGCACTGCAAATGCAGATGCAAAATCCCAGCCCAGTGGGGTTTATTTCATAAGAAAGGCTCTGAAAATAGAATACAGTAACTTTTTGAGAACTTTATATCCTCCTCCACACTTACATTTTTTCTGCAACTCTAAATCATTCCCTGTGTAGATATTACTAAACTGCCCGTAGTATCTGCAGAAGACATAAATAAGTGATAACTAGGAATTACCAACCATTTCTCCAAGTAATCTCCCCACAAGAAATATGCCTTCCTATTGTAAAGAAAAATGAATTTAAAAAGAATCAGAAAAAAAACCACAAAACATTTCTAAAAAGAAAAAAATTTTTTTTTGGTGGGGGGGGGAACCAGATTCATGGTGAAGCTGAAATGCAAAGCCGAATACAGAAATGAAAATTAAAAGTACAAATAGTAGTTTACTTATTATCTCTCTCAAGTATTCTATATTTATAATACTTACTACACATATATCAAAACTTTTCAAATGAGTTTCTTTTTTTTTTTTTTTGGTTAGGGAATTTTCAATGCCAGAAAACTGACTTTACCCAGATTTTTAGATATTACATTGTTTTAATCACCAAACAGCTTTCCACTCTGGGCATTTCCAGTAAGAGACTATGTACAGGGGCCTCATTAATATCTGCATGTTGTACTAGAAACCGGAGAATTCTGAAGATAGACCTACTTCTACATTCATTTTGTAGCATTGCACACAATAGACATGTTTAATTACTGATGGTTTGGTTGAACAGAACTCTATCAGAAGAGATATTGTTGACTTTCAGTTGTCCCTTTAAATCTTGTGTGTGCCCACAGACAAATTATGTCAGTGGAAGATCATATTGCAAGTGTAGCCTTTTTAAGAAACACAAATTGCCTCATTTATGCAGAAGGCCAAAGTCAGATTTATAGACAGTTTCACTTTGTGTTTCATAACAAAAGTTGTGCACCTTACTCACAAAATACACATTCTCTGTGATCAGGTGGAGGTCTTGCTGACTCAAGCCTATGAACAATTTACAAAATGTATGCAAATTCACACATTGACATATACATTTGAATACATGTGAATATTTCAGCCACCTATGTACATGTTCATACCCTCCACTGAAACACTTTCAGCACTAACCTGGAAAGAAATGACATAGCTTAATTTTATTATCATTAAAATATTTTTCATGTTTTATAAGTGGGGCTTACATACCATTGGTGGTCTTAAGAGGTTCTATGGTTTCTTGAAGAGCTAAAACTAAATGTAACTGCCCATGATTATTTAATAATTAATGATATAATTTAAATTTGTATTTAGAAGATGTAAAATAGCATGACAGAGAATTTAGGAACGTGTAGTTTCCTTCAGATTAAGGATGATGTATTTTAGCATTTGGAAAGTAATGTATACAACACTCTCATGACTCATTTTATTACCAATTTACTTTGTGTCTAGAGAACTGTCAACTCAAATGCATGACCAAATGAGATAAATGTAACCACATATGTGCTATTGATTCATGAATACAGTGCTTAGTGTTGAACTTTTATGTCTGTTTTCACATCAGGAGATAATGAATATTTTAAGAAATAAATTTGAGATTAAGCTTGTATAGCTGAGTAGCTTTTGACAATATGATTAATTTCAATAGCTGTGGCAACTTATTGATTTGCATATGCTGGCTTATACAAGGAAACACATTCATTCATATTTATTTACACAGCAAGGAAATCTGTATGGATGATGACTCTTTCATAGAAGCCACTACTCTAAAAATGTTTATCATTAGTAATTACACAGTTTAAAATATGAATACCCTTTTCATGTTCTGATTTTATTTTCTCCTACAGTGTTTCTCTTTCTCATTCCTGCCCACCCTTTTTTCCCCACTGTATTTCAAAAACTCTTGAGGGTGTCAATGCATAAATCCACGTTGGTAATAAATTGACATTGATGAGGCACATGAGCCTATCAAAGACACACATTTCATTTTCCTTTGTCTGCTTTGAGACAGGGTCTCTTTGCTGTCCTGGAACTCACTGTGTATATTAACAAGGCTAGTCTCAAACTCACTGAGATCTGTGTACCTCTGCTTTCCAAGTTGGGATTGAAGGCATGCCCCACCACACCCAGCAAGACATACAATTCTTATCCAAAAAAGGAAAAATAAAGTGGAGACTTGTGGAAAGAATCAATGCCATCTGGAATTTTCTAGACTATAAAGGATGTTTTACCGATCACATTGCTTTATGCCTACTATGGCACTCACATACAGTTCCAGAAAGTTTCTTTTATACAATGAAGCTACAGATATTATACACAGGGAGCATAACAATTAATATTTAACTCACAGGAAACAAAAAGTGGATAAGCTTATATTTGTGTAGATTAATAACTAGAAAAACTTGTAAAATTTTAGGTGATAGCTACAAATTTATGTTGTTTTGTAATCTGGCCAATGTTCTCAATTAAACACACATATATACATGTAAAAACACACAGTTAAATCCACACATATGTATTAATATGTGTCTACAGAGCTAATTCCAGGACAGCTAATTCTCTGTTACACAGAGAAATATTGTTCTATAAAACAAAAACGAAACAAAATTAAAATGTGGTTTCAATACCTTCCATTTTAATATGCCTAAAACCTCTAGATGTCAATGAACTTCCATTTTAATATGTAGATTAAAAATTAAATTCTGTTTCCAAATTTAGAAGCTCATGTCTGTCCTAGAATATAAAATACCTCTTTGATGAAACAACCAACATGAAGAGTATAAGGTTAGAATGGGAGACTGAGACTGAATGACTCATATTTCACCAGCAAATACTTTATGAGGAATTAATTTATATATCAGCAGTATTTGTAGATGTAGCTACTCCATGTTCCAAATAGCTGTATACTTGTTAATTTTAAAAATGGCTTAATCCATCCTTTTATTTTATCTAACATCTAAGCTTTTTTTTTTTTTACAATTGCAAACACATGACTATGTGTATGAGTTTACATAGAAAACTTTACAGCTAAATTATTGGATTCATGTATATATATATGTTAGGCAAACTAAAAGAAAATGACTCTCTTCCTTTAAATCCACTCCAAAGAAGAAAGGGATAGAAAAAAATTAATCAGTACAAATTACTTTTGTAAGCTAAAATCCAAATTAACTAATGTTTAAAAAAAATGGGTGAGGAATTTGTTAGAGGAAGAAAAAAAGTCAAATTTTTAAGAGGAAAGAATTAACAGAGATTCAGCTAGTCAATCCAATGGAGGGCTTTTATGTGCCTAGTTTTACAAATTTCAGAAAATGACCAAATTATTCCACTTATATCATTAACTGGACCCCTTCTAGGATTTGACCTCTTTGATAGATTTGTTTTATAAGGTATGGCATTGTGAGCAGCTGTGCTAGGCTTCCTTGAACTTGACTTTTTTTTTTAATAGGATAAAAATAGTACCTACTAAAGTGTGGATATTCGGGATAACATATGGGAAAATAATGTGAGTTTCTATCTGAACGTGTCTTTTTGAAATACAAGGAAGACACTCATGCAATTATGAAGATTTTGACTAGTTAAGAAAAATGATGTAGAATGGATTTGAAATTATCTTCATAAGTTGTGTCTATTAATATAAAGAGGTTTCATTGTTGAAATGGAAACACACACACACACACACACACACATTTGGAATGTTCTGATCTTCAAGAACCCTAACATGAGTGGATATCATTGTATGCCCACCATTCAATGAGTTATGGTCAGTTAGTTAGTCCAAGAAGTTATGTTTGAAAACCAAATGTAAACCAGGAGCAAATTAGATAATATTAGAGCAATTCTCCAGGTTTTGTACAAGAAAAAATTTACAGCGGTGACAGGAGTTTTACTTGTAAAAGTAAACAATGAAAATAATATTTAATGTAGCATGTAAACAAGTAATTCATTTAAATATGAGTTCGGGATTTACTCAGAGTTTTCTTAATGGTAAGCAACAGTGAATTTACAGATGTATTATCAAGGCGGAAAATAAGTTTTAAGTAGTTCTGACTTCTATTACTAGTCAAGGCAGTACCCAAGTTTAATCTTATAGAGGTTTTTTTTTTTTTTTCTTCCCTATATTGGCACTACATAGGAACTTGACCTATAATATAAAATAGTACTCAGTCAAATAATAAATTGTAACAGCAGATGAAAAGCTCACATGAAAGTTATTCTTCATTTCAATTACATTTTAATAAATTAATTAACCACCTTCTTATCTGTTTGGTGATATTGATAGGTTCACCACTGTCCAATAATACGCCATGTGCACTGCACTTTTCACAAGAGGTAGACACACTTGAAGGAAGGAATGTCAGACAACCCTGTTTCTAGACTCTTGAAGATGTTTGTTACCTGTTTTTTCTTCAACCTTAGAAACAAGCAGTGTCTGTTTTGCTCAGGGCAGCTGTTTAACGCTCATACTGCCACAATTTTTTCAATCTGAGTAAGTTTTAGGTTTATGTAAGTTTAGGTTTCATGCGAACAAGACTGCCTTGACTGCAAATGTCCATACACAGAATGACAATGAATAGAGTACCTGTGTTCAAACTCATCTTCATGTGAACATAAACACATAGTTTACAAGGGTGTGTCCACTGGCTTATTTAGACTTAAGAAAAACATAAGCGAAACATTTTATAGAGAATGTAGAAACTGTAGTGTGTGTTACAATAATTATTAAAATGGTAGTCATATAGATTTGAAATTAAGATTCAAATCAAATTCTGAAAGCAATTTTCACTTAAAATAGTCTCCTGGAAACAAGTCCATTCCTTTACTTTTTTTAATGCAATCTACTATGGCAATATAATCTCTATAAAGAGAGCGAGATCTTACTTTTACAATCTAAAAAGCAATATCACCATACAATATCACAAATGTTCTTTTCCATTGAACTGAAGCTCAAAGAATGAACTAAAATCAATATCCAGAGAGTACATCTTTTGAGTTCAAAGCATCAAGTTTTAGATGTGCTTGCTTTCCTAAAGTATAATTTTTAATATGATATTATTGGTGTGAATTTTCACTAGAACTACAATTAAAATGCATTCCGGTTCTCATCATAAACACTGGTTTCTTTCACCTGCCTTCTCAGTTGATTTAGAGTTTCCTTAGTAACCAACTCAGAGCCCTCTCCACCCCTTTATTTCTTTGGATGTTTATTACCTGTTGAAATCTTCTTGGCTTGCAAAAGTAGCAGCCAGGAAAGTTACAAACTTACAACTTAAAGGCTTGATATTTAAACAGAGGATTGTCTCATTCCTTTAAAAGATGAATTGAAAAACTTAGCTTCCTACCAAATCAAAATTTTTGAGTTATTATAACACAAAGAAAAAAAGACATGGCCTTTTAAATTTATTTATTATAAATTACTAACATATCTTTGAACACAATTACAAAATAGGCTCGGCTACTAAATATTACAAAGGCTGGGCCCTATGGTACAGTCCTAAATCCTAGCTACTCAGGAAGCCAAACCAGGAGGATTTGAATTTCCAGGCCTGCCTAAACAATTTAGGAAGATCTAGTCTGTAAATAAAAACAAACAGAATTGGGTGGGATATCACTTAGTGGTACAGAGATTAAAAAGTGTGAAGCCCTAGGGTCAATGCCAGCACTGTAAGATAAACAAAAAACAAAACCAAACAAAAATGAATAGGATATTGGAAGTTGTAAGATCTCAAGGCCTTCCCTTGTCTTTCTTTTCTTTCTTTTCTTCCTTCCTTCCTTCCTTCCCCCCCTCTCTCTCTCTCTCTCTCTCTCTCTCTCTCTCTCTCTCTCTCTCTCTTTCTCTTTCTCTCTTCCTTTCTTTCTTGGGAGGAGTTTTATTAGAAAGGGACAGCAGGGGAGAGAAAGAAAGAGAAAAGAGACACAGAGACAGAGAAAGGACAGAAGAGGAGACAGGAAAAGCCCTGTCTGCCCCAGGGAACAGCAGGAAAGAGAGGAGCGGAAAGGAGCATGTAAGCTGGCAGAGGTCTTTCTTTTACAGGAGTCCTTTTCAAGGCCTCTCTTTTCCAACTCATATTTTTACTCACAAAATTTCTCAAAGGTAAATATTTGACAATATGCACTATATCGATTCCATCTTTGATAGAACATCACTCTCTTGAGGAATCTATGTCATTTTTAGAATGAGGTAAACTAGTGATTAAGAAGACAGAACTCGCTTTCCTTTGTGATTGTGAAGGCCTGCAGCACTGTTCTACCAGAAATTCAAAGCCACGACATTCCTGGGGCCTCAGATCAGTTTGAAGGAAGAGTCTTTTCGCAGCAGATGGTGATTGACACAGAGCTCCACAAATGGACATTGGACAGAATGAGAGACTTTTGAACACTCCTTCCTAAATATGATTTCTTCCCGAAGGCTCAGTGATCTACACAGAAGAGGAGGTGGGAACATGCTAAGAGTCAGAGGTGGTAGATGATGCCAAGGAAACAGCATCATATAGAGACAACAGCGGACAGTATGTCAATCACCATCACCAGTTTAAACCAGACAAAAGTCACAGCAGGAGAAGGGTAAGGGAACATAAAATCTCACAGCTAACCAAAAAGCCATTTACAATTTGCAGTTGCTACCTGATGGGAAGTGGAATGTTTTCTCCAATGGAGTGTCGATGGGAATATAAACCATATGCCTATGCCAGGCCAATGTCCAACTGTAGTTGGCCAACTCAAAACAGACTTCAAGTTCTTTGGGATGCTTTTGTTTTAGTCTTAGCTTTATTTGGTTTATTTTTGGCTGTATTATTTATTGTTTGTTCTGTGTTTTTTTAGAGAGACAACTTCAAGTTGGGTAGGTAGGGGAGTAGGGAGAATTTTGGAGGAGGAGTTGGGAAGGGGAAAATATATAAATACACACACACACACACACACACACACACACACACACCTGACAGTGGTATTCAAGGAGAGTATCAAAATGTAAAATCACTAGTAAGACAGAGGTACTGAGTGCTCCTGGCTGCAGAATAGGAACAGCATTCTTGACACATCAGTAAGGCCTTTCTTGTCTGGAGGTAGTTAGCTTCTAGAGATTCCTCAGGAGGAAGCTGGGATATTGGGGGGGGGGGAGGGAGAATCTAGGATCTTTAGGAGACACAGGTGGGAGATGCTAATAGGGATTGTTCCTCCTGGCCAGCATATTATGCCCAGCAGTGTCAACATCACTTTCAGTCAAAATCAGATGGGACTAAGAAAACACCATAGCCTTTTAGGGTTCAGTTACTGGTGCTGATCCTATTCTAAAGAGTTACAATAATGTTCTCTCCAAAGTCAGCAAAGCCTGAATAAATTGGCAGCTACTTCGGGTGGTGGTTTTGAAAGTCTACACTCTTTCTGTAAGTTCTGCTGTGTTTATTTATAAACGTCTTATTACTTTAAATTATCGCCTCCTGTACAAAAAGTTCAGTACTTTTGAAGTGTTTGTAATTTTGAGGGGAGGGAAGGTAAATACACATGAAGCAATTAAAAGGAACGACGCAAGAGAGCAGACATGTCTCGATCCTAGGGTCCTTTTTAATGATTCTTATGTTTCTAAATGCTTTAATTAATGAGAAAGGGAAGTACATCAGCATACCTTCTGCTAAGAAGCCCATACACGTAGGTGGAGAGACTTGAATAAGCAATTAATCATTAATCACCTTTATGTCCTTTACTTTCTTTCAGTCACTTATGGTAAATATAGAACATGAGCTAGACTCACATGAAGGAAATTCTTTGACTCATGCAATTGAACATCTGGGAAAGGCTGACTGGAAGCAAGCATAGTTTAACCAGGATTCCAGTGGTATCTTAAGATCGGTTTCTGTCCCTCTGGAATATGCTTCCTGCACACAGACAAGGTGGGAGCTGAACCTCTCGTGCTTTTTATGATGTATGCACTACTTATTGTAAAAATCCCCAGGGAACTGCTGAGTCCAATCTCAAATAGCCCAACTCAATATCCTAAAATAAGGCTTTGTTGGCCAAACTTAAACCATGTCTCCCTATGGCCATGTAGATATAATGTATGCATTCATTGTTCAGATTTCAATATACAGTGATCTTGATAAAATAATGATTGTTATTTACTAAGTAAGGGATGGGAAACCATTTCTAATAGGTTCTATTTGAACAAAACTATAGGCACATGTTTTGGCCCTGAATCTATGGCATAACAATCAGTTTCATTTCAACTATACTAAATGAAAATAAATATGGATTATCAAGAGAAAACTAAAGATGACTTGCAGAAACAAAACATTAAAAATGAAAATGTGGCTAATGTTTTGGATGTGTCTAATTAGAAATTTTGTATTTCATATATCTACATATACAAGTATTTATGTGTGTATGTGTGAGTAGAAATAGAGAAAGAGAGGGGGGAGGGAGACAAAGAGAGAGAGAGAGATTGTATATCCTATCTTTCTTTAACAAGGACCCTTTCACTAAGTAAAGCATCAGATCGCACCATGGAACACATCTGAACATGCCATCCAAGACAGCTGGTATTCTCTTTAGTTTGAATAACACTGAAAGGAGGCCATCATTATCTCCACTTCTCAAGTAACTGTTTGGACAGAATTTAACCACACCGATTTCTCCTCCCAGAAAAAGCTGTATGAGCAGGAAGTAGTATAATGTGCACCATTCTACTGCGGAATCTGTTTGGCAGAACTTGTCAAAAAGGCACTGGCACAATGAACTGGGCTGCCCCCGAGACAGGTGCCATGATCAACTTTTTGACATTCAAGGAGTGTCATTTCCTCAGTGCTCCATGAACACACAGGGGAGATCTGGAAGGATCACAATAAAAGCCCTGTGGCCAGCTGACAGGAGACCTCTCTTGAAGGTTTATCTAAACTCAAAGGCCAATGGAGCTTTTCATTTGACACAATGCTGACATCAGATTTGTTATCTGAATGCATGTGTTTACTGTCCTTTGTTGAACATCAAAAGCATTTAATGAGCCAATAATTGTCTCTACTGTCATATTCAACACCAAAAGTACTATCCTTATTTTCTAGAAAGGCTGGATATCTAAATGAACAAAAGGAAGTGACCTCCTTTTATATTAGATACCTAAACAGGATAGAGGAAATGTAAGTAGCCTTCCTAGGCCTGTGTCTGATCCTAGATCATATTTACACAGTAAATATTAGATTAACGACTATCAGTTTCAACTATGGCTCTCTTTACATCCTACAGAAGCCAGTACACTCTTGTTTGAATTCTGCACTGCAGTGCATGCCTTGTTTGGTTACAGATCATAGTCAAAGAAAACATAAGAGTACTTTCTCTGCTGCTTCCATAACAAAGAAACATTCTTCGGGTTCCATTTTCTTCTATGGGTTACATGCATTCTATAATTGCTGCATGAATTTTAAGTAAAATTTTGAGCTTACTAAAGTTAAGATACTAAATTATAGCATATTTTCCTAAATCCACACAAGTGCTAGCCAATATCATGAGCCAAAACATACACGTGAGTTAAATAGATGGTCAGTAAAAGATTCATTTACAACACAAAGACTATGACTCTGGTACAATACATGGACCTATATACAGTATTATACAATGCCAGAGCCATGACTCATGTAGCCCAACTACAGGGTGACAGTTACATGTAATTCACACATTCAGTCATTCATTTCTAACACCCTTGATTATGTGTCATAGCCATTACCATGCTATAGGTTCTATCTGTAGAATCTTAACATACCGCTGTAAAGATTTCATGTAAGTTTCAAATTCCTAAAGGATCCAAATAAGCAAAGGCTTCATTAGCTCCCTTAGGTTCTGTTTAAATAATCCATGAAGAGCAAGTGGCAGGTTATCCAGAACCATCACAACTGAGATGTCCACAGAATCCATTACTCCATCAGTTTCCCAGTAAGAGTTTAAAAGTTTAGTTCTTTTCTTGTCTGTATATTGTCTTTTTTTTTTTTTTTACATATATATGAGTAGAAAGCGAAAAATAAATTACCTCTGCTGTCTCTTCTTTTTTGCTTTGAAACGTGTCCCCTTATGTATTTCATTACTTCCTCCATCCCTCATTTCCCTCTTCTTCATTATTTTGTTGACTCATCATTGATAAACTATCCAAGTTCTAGTCACGGCAGACTGGAAATTTAAGGAAAAGACTATGCATACAGCACCACAATGAAATTATTCAAAGAAGCTCTTCTTATACTGTTACAGAAACAGGGTGGAAACAAACAAGGACCAGTGCCTGGTCCATCTGACAGTCAGGAGATGAAGGGATGCAGTGAAGTGATGTGAATTCCCATCTTTTACCACATACTGTGACTCATGAGAAAAAGTACAGCTGTCTAGGTTTGTCTTTGGTAGTTGTGCAGAGTCAGATGGTTTCAAATATATGGATTTGTTGCTGTTTTGGGTTTTTTTGTTTGTTTGTTTGTTTGTTTGGCTGAGCTTTGACAGAAACAAAAGCCAGAGAAATGGGGTTAAACCTTGGAATCTCACTGAGCATATATCTTCCTGTAAACTAGGAATACATTTGCTCACCTGTCTTATTCCTGGGATACAGGGGGAGAGGTAATGGTGTCTGTGCGACATTGCTGTGACTTTCCACTTCCTGGAGGGACACAGTCATGAGTGTAGGACCCGAGTTTGGAGTTATAGATTCTAACACAGATGCTTCATAGACTGTTCCTATCTAGGACAAGATCATTCATTCTTTTATAGAGAGGTCTGATCTGAGTCTTTGCCATTTACAGTGATGCTAACTAAAATGATGACGTACATTAGGACACGTGAAAGCAGAACACAATGTGGAGGGATGCTAACGACGATATGAAGACCAGCAACTGAACTAGTTGAAAAGGCAGAGAGAGAATGGAGCGTATTTGTAGTCACTGGGGTTTCAATGGACTTCTGAACTATTTTCCCTACCATTCTCAAGGACAAATTGGCAGACCTGTACAGGCTTCTTCAAGCTTTCTACAAAGTTTGCTTGGGGCACAAATCTTACGTAAAACCTGAACTTCATTTATATAGCACAATATACTTAAGAACACTGTTTTCCCTCATTAGCCATGGGGGACAATCGGGGCCTGTTATATCACCACTTCGCAGATAACAAGCAACTTTTAAACACTGCTTGGCAACAGCTGTAAAACTAAACGCTGCAGTCATTCTTCTTGTCTGCTGAATGTCCAGAAATGCAGTGTTATGACATCTGAGAACATCACCCTAACTGCCTTGAAACTGAGAAAGCTCCTCAGCATGGCAGCGAACAGATCAAATCAAAAGGGCCCCTTTCCCTCACTATATACAGTCTGCAGCTCTGATTAGAGTCCCGTGGAACGCTGGTAGAGAGCAACAGCTGCTTTCTGTCTTGTCATTCCCTGCTCCTATTAATGTTATTTCATTTGTGTTATGGGCTGCACTTTAGATCTAAAAAGAAACATTTAGTTTTATTTGAATGTTTAAATGATGAATGACTCTCTAGTGCAGTTGTCCTTGCATAATTATCATAGGGCAAGCTGCAATTTACTTAAAAAATCCAGACCTCTGTACATTTAGGGATAGCAAGTGATAGCTCAGGCAATGGACACAATCAAGGTTTTTAAATGTTGAAACATTATTTTTTTTATATATTCTAATTGGGCAATTTTGTAAGATTTATGTCTAATAAGGCAGGTGAATGTCTGAGACAATCAGGGCAGAGCCATCCACTGGTGATGGTTAGTTGTGTGCCGAGGGAGCTGAAGATGCAAGGACAGAAGGACTGTGGTCAATAGGAAGGATTCATGCACCGAGTAAGTGTCCTTGTTCTTCAAAAGGCACGGCTGCCTTTGGCCTCCGAGCAGCGCACAGCTGTGCAGCCAGCAAAGGGAAGGAAACAGTTACGTGCTGCTATCGTGTAATCAGGAAAAGGTGCCTGTAAGTTGTAACAGGGCCATGCTAGGCTTACATTCTACTGTTTCATACAGCTAAACCCTCACATCCCGAGGAGAGTCGCAACAGCGGCTTGCCTAAAACACACAGCTCCTAAAAATATAGATGTTTACATTTTTATAATGGAAAAAGACATGGCGCTTTCCTTTCCAAGGTTCCAGCAATAAGTCTTCCCCTGAGTCTGTGTCGCTCCCTTCCTTTTTAGGTAAATACAATATAAATTAAAGGAGAAAAGTGCTAAGTCTTTCTTGTCTATACAATAAGATAAATGAAAGAAGATAAAAACTGATAAAAGCTGACATTATCAAACCAAAGTGCCTGGAGTCTATGACATAACACTGTCAGCTCCTAGTGTTTTTCTTTTTACTTCTTCTGGCTAAATTTTTTTTTTTTTACTTCTCTTGGCCCATTTTGGTTCACACTGAATGTTAAATAAACTATTATTTAATCAAACACAGACATATTACTCTCACTCCTACTGACAACTTCAATTAGAATATTTTTGCTTTGTTAAAATAGAAAAGAAAGAAAGAAAGAAAGAAAGAAAGAAAACCTTCATGATCTTTGAACTATTAAGGCCTCAGAACGACCATCTGCTAACAATTTTTGATATAGTGAACCATCAAACTTCTATCTCCATGAAGTGGTTTATCCAAGATTTGTTTTAATTAGGCTGGCGCTCCAACTTCACATGGCTTTCAAGAGGCAGACACACTCAGATGTTTTTAGCTGTAAATGCACTGAACATTCTGAGCTGTAATTAGACCTTCAGCAAGGTGGACCCCTTCTGTTTATTAGCCAGAGAGCTGAGTTAATTCACTTGCCCCCTAAAGGAGGACAACAAATGATCTCTTATGTTAGCACATGCATTTTTTTTTTTGTTTGTTTGTTTCATAAAAGCTTATCGCTTAACACCTTAACTGTTCTTGTCAGTGCTTGACTCAAAAGCAGTTGGGGCTCAGTCTTTGCTGGGGAGCCTCCCATACAAAACGTGTATCCTTAGGCTTGCTCAGCCGCTGTGCAGTTTAGAAAGGTTCCCACTTAAACTACATTCATGTTTGTGAAACCCATGCCTGGGAAGACACAGCTTTGCAGGGCAGCATCTCTCTGAGCAAAGAACATGAAAAAAACTGGACCTGTAGATTCCTTTTCATACTTGGTTTTCCCTCCATCAAACCCAGCATTGTATAAGATTCCGTCTTGGCATTGGGAGAACAAAATTCTCCATGCATTTATTTGCAAAAGAGGCACAGATTAAAGGCAAAAAAGTAATGTGGAAATTTAAACTATTTATTTTATGAGGTAACTATTTTAAAACCCCCTGGGGAAAGTAATGAAAAAATGGCCTTATTACCACCACCACCCTTTTGTGAGCCTAGCTTTATTCTACCAAGATAGGCCTCCCAAACACATGTACCCTTCACCACCTGTGTGTGTGTATGTGTTTGAAAGTGGATGGTATCCCATGTCTTTTATCCACAACTTTCTGATGCTATTCTTTTTCTTTGAGCACTGGTCCAACTTTGTAGGTTTTTATTATCATAAAACTTCTTTACAAATACTGAGGTCTGCCAAGCCAACAAATGGAGCCACAACTTCACTAATATTTTAACTTTTCTGGGTAGAAATGAGAGCAGTGATGCTTATTATTTAGTCTGCATGATACGGGGCATGTGCTGTTTGGAAGCACATTGAGGCTGACTTCAAAGGTCATATTTAGCCTCGATGGTATTACATAAACAGTCAGTTCTTCTGACTCGATGACACATTGTAGGCGGAAACAAGAATTTTCCCTATTGATTTTCAGAGGAGAAAAATATCTAAACTTATTTTTGCTTAAAAAATTCAGGAGAAGGTTATGACACAAGTTTCACATTTCACATAAAATCTGAAACCATATACTGATTTATACTAACTCTGAAAATTCTCTCATTTTATCCATGGTAGAAGAAGACATAGGAGCTAGGGAGTATAGCCGCTAAATATTTAAAGAGACAATATTCCTATTGTAAATTATATTTTTCTATTGGGGAACATAGGGCAAACCTACAGGTTTTATGTGTACATGTGTGCGTGTGTGTGTGTGTGTGTGTGTGTGTGTGTGTGTGTGTGTGTGTGGTAGATGGGCTACATAATGCAGAAAAAAAATACCTGTCAACATTGGAAGATGGGGTGGTCTCACATAAAACCCATGCTTTGTCTGGTGTTAGCTGTACAATCTATTATTGCCATGTTCTTTTCTGAGTGAGATTTAGGTAACAAGATTGGCTATGTTTTACAGGAGATGTATGTGCCACATCACAGACATCTTAACTTTGACATTTACACAACCTGCTTGGCTCCCATGAGCACTTATTTTTGCCACCAAGATTTGCAGGTCCTTTGCTACTAATTACCTCAGGCCTTTTCTGTCTGCACAGCTGTGGTGGCCTGGGGCTACTGGACCCCTTCATCCTGGGTTAAATCCCTGCTTCTGAAGCTAACTCACTGTGTAACTAAGCTAGTGTGAGCTGTCTCAGTTACTCCCCATATAACAGTTCCATCTGCAAACACAGATAATGGATGTTACCTGTAGGAAGTTGTGAGGAGTGCAGGAATTAAATCAGTGTCTGCATTCTGCTAAGTGGGCAGTGTACATCGGTGATTGGATTTCCTATTCAGATCTTAGGCTCAAGTTCAGCAATCTTAAATCTGCCCTAGCTGCTTGATACCACTACATGCATGGCAATCTGGAAAAAGAATGCATGTGCCCAATAAAGCAGTAGGTAAATATTTCACAGCTTTTTTTTTTTTTTTAATACAAATGCCCATTCTCTTTGACTTGCTTCCCCATTCCATTCACTGCTTAAAGCTCCCATTAAAAACAAAACAGCAAAATGATCTCAATCATTCTCATTTGTGTCTAGTTTATGTTGATGAGTATATTTCCCAATGAGTTCCTGCATTCTCCAGTGCTGAATTCACATAGGATCAGTTGGGGAATTCACAAAATCGGGCCCGTTTCTATGATCTTTGATGACAATAGTGATTTCTTATCACAATGTCTAATCTCCAACGTGGTGCATTATTTAGAACACGTGTTGCACAAACTAGCAGAACACCAAATGAATGCAAATAAACATAGGACTAAAGATCTCCCCATCCTTTACTAGGGCCAACTTATGTTTTTAAATTATATCTGTTTCGCTTTTGAGGGGATTGCTGTGCCTGCTGTGTATCTTTGTCCTACTGTATATTTGTTGGTGATAGATTTTTTTTTTTTGTAGTTTTTACCCTTTTCACAGTTTATCCCACTCAACAGTGTTTGTGAACACAGCTCTATCCTTAGCCAAACTATGACTTTATAAAAACCAGAAACCACATTTTACACTGTTTTTTCTTTCATTTTCTAAAATCCCTTCAAAGCAGCAGTACTTGAGTATTCAATTGACAGATGCTTTGTCATCTCTGAAGAAAGCCACTGGTTAAAGAAAATCGTCTTTTCTTTCTTCATTCACTGTGGTCTCGGTGCTCTAAAACTGGCACCAGCTTAAAGGACTTTCCTACCATGTCTCATCAGTGCTCAGGCCTGCAGTCCTCCTAGGATCAATGATTTTATTTCCCAAGGCTTGGCTTCTGCACAGGGGGCCTTTGCATTCTATTCCAATGAGCCATTTCTAGGTTGAATGCGTGCAGATGATCTTACATCATTTTCTTGTTCATAGCTTTCATCTTTTGAGAACTCAGTGGACAAAGCCAAGCATCTTTTGACCTCCAGATTGTTCTTCCAATCTAGAGTCCTCTGGCAGCATCCATCACCATTCCCTTAACTTCTCCCAATGGATTGCTAGTTTCTTTAGCAGTGCCTATGCAACCCCTGCTCATGCTCTTCACGTATCATTTTTTTCTCTTCATGAACTGCAGACCTTTGCAACCTTCAGAGCGCAGCATAACCTTCAGAGTCCAGCTCATGATTCCAAACTCTGTGAAGCTCTAAACAATAACATTTTGTTTCCAGGCAGGTGTGTTTCACAGGCTGCCCTGGTTGAATTCCCTTATTTCTACCACACAGTTCGTGTCCACTATGTCAAGTAAATAAACACCTTACTTTCTCTTCCTTCTTCTGACTTTCTCCAAGGTCCCAGAAAACCACTCTTCCATAAGTCTGACTGACTTTTCCCTTAGTGTTATCAATTACATTTGTGTCTGGATTTCTTTAAATTGGCCCACAGATGTTAAAACCAAAAGATGTTAAAACCAAAAGACACTGAATTTCCTCCTCTAAAAAAATGAAGCAAACAAGCAAAAGCAATGAGAAAAAAAAAAAGGTATGTGTTACATTATGAGATTTCAAACTCAAACAAAAAATTATGACATTAAATTGTTCAGCAAAATATTGTTTGTGAATCAATTATAAACTTAAGGGACACATCCACTAAACCTGAAGGGAAGTCTTTTTCCCCCAAACATTGTTTAGGGAAAAGTAGAGGGAAGGGTGTAATCAAAGATTAAATAAATAGAAGAAAATACTGAAAAGTATCTATTGCTGTAATATTACCATAAAAATAGGTAACATTTATAAATCTCAGTTACAGGGCTTTAACATAAAATATTGTCTACAATTTCATAGGTGGATAGAGGGTAAATACATAAATACATAGAGGTTATATTCATCGTGATGGTTCCTAATAAGTAAATTCAATTATTTCCTGCAAAAATCTTTTCTTCTTCTTTCAAACACATTTGAAAACATTTACATTTTGAATGTATATATAAATACAGTGAGGCACACCATTCTGGCTTGCAAAACTAATGTTACAGCATCTATAGTTTGTTTTGACTAGGGAGAGCATCTCTTTATCAAGGTAATTAAGAATGCAAGGATGTGTTTCACATGAATGTTTAAAAATGCTCCAGTAATTGTTTCCAAGATATTTCAGAAACTTTATTCAACTAAACAGGAATGTGCTGGGTATAAGTGACCCCTGTATATTTATTACTCTGTTTCTACCACAGGGAAAGTTTCCTTTCCTATCAGGCTGCCCAAAAGAACAACAAAATGCTATTACCCCTAAGCTTTTTCCCTTTATCACCTGCACCAGCTGTTTGCAATCACCTGCAGGGCTTTGTCCAGGTGTAGCAAGATTGGTTTCTGTTTCAAAACAAATGGGAGAGATTTCTGGGCCCGAGGCAGAGGCTGCTTCAATGGGGAATATTGAAAATCTGTTTCCTGTTTCTTTTCCTCCTGTGAAACAACTGGATTCCTTGTTCTTGGTGCACTTTCTGATCACTCATCGTTTCCGATTCTTGGCGTCACAACCACTTGAGCTCTCTCTTATCTAGCCAGGGCTGTTCTGGAGTCCTGAAATGCTTGACCAAAGAGTTCACTGAAGGAAATCATGACCCATTAAGACAATTTCAAAATACTGTAGCCAAAAATTATACATTGGGAGTTTACTAGCTGTTAACGGAAGTTTAATTTTAAACATTTCCGCCTAATTGTATCTAGTTTCTGAGGCTCACAATTCAAACTTTTGCTCTTATTAGCCTTCTGTTAAAGGGGAAAGTTTCATTTTTACTTTCGCTCTCAAGTCAGCCTTCTTTTTTAAAGCCTAAAGTTTGGGTTTTCCACATGACTTCAATACCCAGCACCGCTATGATCTGATACTTGACTTGGCATATTTCTTGATGCACAATAGTGTTTTGGACAACTGATTCATATACTATCCTCATTAGAACACCAGAAATACTTTTTCCACATGTGGTTTTTACCTCATCCCATCAAAACCAAATTTGAGTCATTGGGTTTGAGATTCAGGTAGCTTCATTTTTATGGAGAGTTGCTCAGAATGGTGAGGTATGATTCTTTGAACCTCTTGGTTTCAGCCCATTTGAACTTTTTAGGTTCAGGTGCTAGCTCTTTCACAAACCAACCAACAGTGTCATTGCCCATACTTATTTCCAGAAATCTTAGTCCTACCACAGAAATATAATACAACACAGTTTCTCCAATTAGCTACTGGCTATAGTTGAAAATCTAGATTCTATGTTTAGGAGCATTGGTAGCAACTCAGAATTTCTGTCTGGTATGTTTTGCTTGGCTCATTTGAGTTTTGCATTAATCTCATTTATACCTTTAAAAAATTCTAACAACATAATAAACTTCTGAGTATAAGACAGATGAAATTGAAATTACAATAAAATATGTAAAAAGCAATAAAACTTTATGCCCAGGTATATAGGTGAGTACAAACTTTTGCTAAGTAGACTAAGTAGACCCACATGGAGGTCCTTACTGATATAAACTAGCCTAGCTTAACTTTTATTTTAATAGTAAATGTTTCTGTATTTTTAGGGGAAAAATAAAAAGTATTCTTCAGAAAGTTGGATCTCCCTACACATCGTAATCTACACCTATCAGAAAAGAATGCCAGCACCATTCAAAAATAATTCAGATTCTAAAACAAATGTATGCTATTTTGCAGTTAACTTTTCTGATTAAATAAGGCCCCCAAAAAAGAAACTTCTGTTCCGTGTCGCCTACTATGAAATCAATGTACAGAGATCTGAGTCTTGCTGCTTACTTTCATAATTGTTGTCAAAGTTAAAATGCACTAAACCTTTGAAAACAGAAACTAAAATGTCTCAACTGTCTAAAGCACATAAAAGGGAATACATTTTATGCTTGCCTTGCAGGCCTCTGAAGTCTTCTCCTTTCAAGTATGCTAAATTGCTGCCTTGCCATGATGCCTAACATGAAACAACCACACAAAAAACACTGCTCATTTACCAGAGAAGATATATGGGCTCATCATAATAAAGCACAATTAATTTTCATTCATGTAGGCTGAACAATAGTAGCAAACACTGCCCCAGCCATACACCAGGTCTTTGTTAAGGGAGATTCCAATAAGAAGGCAGGTGAAGGGAATTCATTCCTGTCCTCTGTGGTTCACTACTGACCACGCCATTCCTGTTATGTTAGATGGCCTTGTTAGTTATTCTTGTGACGCTTGAGAGCTGACAAAGTTAGAGGGGAAGAATCCAGGAAAGATACAACGTGGCACAACAGCCATAGGGATAATTGCCCTCACCAGTGCAGTTCAGCTCCCATCTCTCCTAATTAGCCCCATTACCATACTTTTAAGACAGACAAGCAGTCACTCAAGATTCCTTTTCTTTTCTGTCACAACAAGTGCTGACAGCCAAATGGACAACATATGGAGAATACCCTCTTCCCTGCTTTTCTGCATTCTCGAAGCTTTTGGTAGACAGCGTAGGCCAAAGTGGTCTGTGCTCAGGCAGGTGTCATTTAATCGGACACAGTTGAAATGAATCTCGAACGGCCACCTTACCACAGCTTTGGGGTTTATGCCATGCATCTCAAGTGAAGCTTGTAGGATTTCAAACATCCTCCAAAAGAATACTAATTATGCTAGGTGTTATTTTTGTGGGTTGCTTTACCGTGTTGCAGTGATAATGGAGCTTTTAGCACCCAAACTTTACAATTAGTTTGCTCTAAACATAGTTTTAAAGTGTCTGTAAAATCCACCTCTTAGGCCCCCTGAAAATAAGTTTTAAAATAATTTAAAAAACAGCCAACCTCTTTCATGTTATCTATCAGTGGCTATAAATACAACTATCACTGCCCAGTCATTTGCTACAGGAAAAGCACCATGGATTATAAAAGCAAAGAAAACAAATACCTGGTTACACTATTGAAATTCTTGTTATTAGAGAGGCCAATCATAAACGATCTCCTTTCCTAATAACTTTGCAATAATAAATTTGAGAATATTTAAAAAGATGCAGTGAATTTATTATATTAGAAAGTACAATCATTTGAATGTTCAAATCAGGATTACTATGTGATTATTATATTCAATTTTTAGAGAAATTGAAATGTTTTAGTATCAATTAATAATTTAATGATTAGCTGATTCCACAGACTCCCACCCCCCATTTTTAGGCTCCCTTGTTTATATAAAGACAGGTATTAATATCAGTATTTCTCCCAGTCACTCTTCCAGTTCTCTGGACACACTTTGGCAAGATTTTATTTTTGTTCTTGCACAAGGAGCCTATGATGCAATCCCAGTGGACACAGAATGAGGGAAATGGATTTTCTGTACTTTGTAGTTTGGGGAAACTAACGGTCCATTCAGCGTGACTGAAAAATACCCCGAAGGCCAATATTTACTAAGCACTGCACACACACAGGAGCCTTGTTAAAAATCCACAACAAATCTCTCATTGCAAACAAATCCAGCGGCTTCAGCGCTTCTGCAAGTGTCTGAGTAATGTTGACTCTGACAGCAGAAGGCTGCCTTCTTACTAATCCACTAACTTGCTAGAAGTCTGCTGGCCCCACACCAGGGTTTCTTGATTTCTTTTCTGTATCCTTTGTTACATTTCTTGAACCACTCAGCCAGAGATGAGGAATACAGAATTAAGAAGTGTTTTGTTGTTGTTGTTGTTCACCTGTTTAAACACCAAGAAGCTGCATAACTTCAACAGTCCAATAAAGGCATGAATTCCTCTCAGACATTTGGCAGGATGTTGGGAGTAGTAACAAGAAATACTTTGAGCTTCATGTGCAACTCTGTAAAATTCATATTGTCTTCCCTCTGAGATACCAAAGTAATAAATTGCTTGAACTGAAAACAACAGCAACACACACACAACACACAACACACACACACACACACACACACAGATACATGGTTGGGAAAAAAAAGCACAGACATGACTTGCATGAAAAAGCAAATAACTGTATTACAGGGAAGTGATGTCGCATCCTCAGACATATCCTGGCCTGCAACACTAGCTTTGTGTGGTGGAGACTTTGAAAATTTATGAAGACAAAATGTCTTACAAAAGTCTGATTGTAAATGCAGTGAGTTAATTTGGAAATCTAGCCTCACTCCCACCTTTGGAGCCTGGGAAACATCTGTTCTGTTCCTGATGCAGAACTATAGAATGAATCCCAAACTGGATAACATTAGATGCTCAGTGTTCGGCATGCCCTGTCCACAGGAGCTGCTTGGAATGGTACAGAGTTTGCCTAACCATCTTCTGTGAACCCTTTGAACATGCCTTTCATTCTTCATGGTATTTAACTCTCAGATGCCTTGCATTCCACTTCTCAAAACTAGCTAATACAATTAAGTAAGTGCCAAGGACTTTGGGGAGAACACTTCAACAAAAGTCATGGATGCTGTGCCTCTTTTGGCTTGATTTTTTTTTTAATGTTTTAATACAGAACTGAAAGTAGCAAGACATGTGCTTCTCAGTCATTTTACAACCTCAGAGTCTGGTGGCCTGGGAAGATCTGTGGCCAGAGCCTCTCTCATCTCCAGACTTGGGAACTGTAACGTACATGTCACCCATGCCTCTGTGAACTGCACACACACATGAGGAAACCAAGCAGTGAGGAGGGTTGCACACACATGTGTCCCATACATGCCTTTCCTTCAATAAAAGCAAATTAACAGCAGAGGCTTGGGACAGCCTTTTAGTGTTCACACCTTACAAAAATTTCATAGGTCCGTAACACATCCTTTTGGGAACACCACAGTTCTGTATATTCGTGACCATAGTGAAAAGCCAAGGAATAACAAAGACAGCAATCAGAATTCTGATAGCCCATGACAGCTGACATGTTTCCTGTTAGCCCCAAAGTGTGCAAAAGTGAGACTGCATGGAGAATTAGTAACTCCTGGTGTTCAGCAAGCTCACCCCTAGCTTATTTCCACAGCATCATTTCTGTTACAGGATGAAATATAATTACACGTGGAATTACACAGAGTGTATTGGACGGGGGCTGAAGCTTGGTAGCTGAGTGCCTCTTTAGCATAAACAAGCCTCTTTGGCTGATTCTCAGTATATCCTTAAACCCAGGAATGTATGCGTGATGTTAACAGACATGTCACATGAGCAATGCTCTATTTATGTGAATGACGTTCCGTAGATAAACGTGTGATTTTCTATTAATCAAACCAAGTGACCCTCCTGTGCAATATCAAGTCAAACTTGTTTCCCACAAAGGCAGACTCATTCACTCCTCATTTCTCATCTATTCAAACTCTATTTATTTTTCTCTTAGTTAAACTCCCACTGTCCCTTGTGCTATTTGTGCCATCTTACATTTCCAATGAGTGGGTGGGACTGCAGGAGGAAACTCAGCCTTGTGCACGCACCTCATCTCAAACAGGAGGGGAGCTGATGAACACATGAAAGAGACAGACGGTACGAACTGCAGCCACTCTCACCAATGAACACTGGATCATTTAAGGGAAGTCCCTCAAGAGTTACTGCTTCCTGATTGATGTAATCCTAACCACAGTCTGTGGTCCAAAAATTGCCAATCAATCATGTATACATTACAGGAAAAATTGGGTTAACATGTCTTCATAGGGGTGCTTCAATGATTCTCTGTTCAACCAGGGCACAAGGCACCCTCTGCAGAGCACAGTCTGCTGGTGGATCGTGCGTTTGTTTTCGCCTCACCATTTTGTTATGATGTATAGGCAATGAGCCTCATGTGGCCTTCCTAATCTGAAAATGAGCCAAGAGAAAGAACGTGTTCAGAAGTGTTGAAAGAAAGGCCCATTCTCTGCCCAGGGAACTGCATCTAATACAGGAAATGAACACAAGTTTGCTGTAAGCTGTCCAGCTTCAGATCAGCTGCTCCACTTAGAGGCCCTCCCCCTCCCCCACCCCAGCCCTAAAACTCTGTGCTAAAAGCCAATCTGAAAGTCCTGGGGAAAAAAAAAAAAAAAACCCTGTGTTTTGCCCTTCTTCTACCATGTTCTCCCAAAGCTGTGTAAATCTAACTTGAATGGTAAGCAGCTTTATTTTAACAAGTGTGAGTTATCAGGGTTCGCATATCAAATTAAACCCAATGAATTCTGGACTTGTTTTAAATTTCAAGCCAGAGGCCCTAACTCCCTGCATTTCAGTTGGCAGCTGGCCAGACTTAGTAATAAAGTGCTAAGCAGAAGACAGGAAATACTAGAGAAGTCGAACAATGTTATGACAATGTTTATAACTTTTACAGTCAGGCCTGGCTGCACATCTGCACAGCATCAGGGGCTGGTTAGAGCCGCAGAGAGGAAACCATTCCTTAGCTGGCAGCTCTTTACTCCAGCCAGATGTTATCATTTTACCGGTATCTTTTCACCAAACAGAAAAATACAGATTATATATTACATATTTACATTTCTGAGAAGGAAATGGGGGAGGGAATGTCTCTTTTGAAAATAAAATGATATATCAAATTAATCCTGTACCATAATTGATTTTTTTCCCTTCAGAAAGATCTAAGACAATTTACAGACCCTGGCATCTCTCCCTTTGATGTGATAACGTTCAAACTGATTTTTCATGTGTGGTGTGGGGCAAGCTTTGTTACCATAGACTGAAGTCTAAAGAAAGTTTCAAATGCCACAACCATGGGATTCTCGGATGGGATCAGATGCTTGTAAAATCAGGCAGTCACCTGAGCAGCACTTGGATAAATGAGATGATATTACTGGTGCTTCCTATGTAACATGAGAATTTATCATTTCAGTTAAAATTGAGGAAACTAATATCTCTTTTACCTAAATAATTTTAAGAGGCTGACATACAAAATGCCCAGTCACCATTAATAACCCTCTTTGACATATTGGTATGAGAACTGATGCTTACCAAGCCTAGTATACCATAAAATAAAGTCAAACCAATAAGCATGGTCAGTATTTGGATACTATTATTTGCAGTTATGTTACTCCTTCTGGCATCTATGTCCTAAATCTGAAGTTGCATGTGTCATATCATTCTAGTGTTAACTGGTACCACACACATACACTCTCTGTACCTCTCTCTCTCTTTCTCCCTCCCTCCCTTACCCCCCTCCACAATTCTGAACATCTGAACTTATTTTAAATTTTGCCAAAAGTCTCCTTGTACATTTGTATGTGACAAAGTATGTGTGTTCCTGGGCAAGTGCAAATATCTCCATGTACCTGTTCTATATCTGTCTTGGGATAACTTACTGTAGGTCTTCCAAAAGAAAAAAGAAAAAATAAAAAGAAAGAAAGAATGAAAGAAAGAAAGAAAGAAAGAAAGAAAGAAAGAAAGAAAGAAAGAAAAAGGATGCTTATTAAAATGTGAAATTCACTGATAGTTTACCATCCTGGGAAAGCTACATTTAGAGACACATTGAAGTCAAAGTTCGTGTGTCTTCTGTAATATGAATGATAAAACTTGAGATTTTTCTCAAGTACACAAATTGTTAAGCAGCTGGTACCCATCATAGAGCCAAAGGTTTGACCCAGGATACAATTTCATGGGGTAAGTTTAGACCCTAAGTTAACCTGTAAGCTCTACCTGACCAAGGATAAGTTAACTTCCTGGGATTCTGGGAATTGTAGTTCCTGGAAAATAATGACAAGGCCTCATGGGAAACTATGGTGGCTTAGGGGCTTTGCCCTATAAAACCCACCAACACCTATTTCAGGGCCACTCACCCTGAGAATTTCTAGGTGAGAGTCCTGACCAAAAACTGTCTTAGTCAGTATTTAATATTTTAATAAAATCTTGCTTTCATTTGGCCAAAAACAAATGCCTTGTTTTGTGAGACTCTGAAAAAAAAATTAATTATGATATCAAGGGTGATTTTTTTCATCAGGGTTTAATAGTTGTTATGTAATAAATTGAGAAATTTGATGTCTTTGGTCAGGAGACCTTTACTTATAAAATACTAAATACTTGCTGTTGAACCTGATTTTAAGCTGAAAGCAGCCATCCATTTTAGGGATGTCCATATTCTGTTTATTAATATCAGATTCCCCCCCCCAAAGTTAAATACCTACTTTTACTCTTAAGGCAGTTCTATGACAATTCCCTTGAAAACTTTAAAATTTGCGGGTCACATATATTGTTCTTTATTTTGTTTTGAGACAGAATCTTGCTGTATGGCTCAAGATTACCTTGAATTGTACAGCGTAGGATAGCCCCAAATTACAATTTTACCGCTTCAGATTTGTGAGTTCTGGGATTCCACGTATATGCACTCAGGTTTGGCTTGCTTATACCAACTCTTAAAATTCCCCACATGCAAGAACTTAGCAAGAACATGTGAACTCTTGTGTAGGCTATAGCTGCATTACGCACCATGTCTTCTTGCTTGGGCATGTCATCTGCCATGCTGGCTACTCAATATTTTGAATATCACCCTGGATACAGGCATTCAAATCAGCTGGTCTATGAAAATTCACATAATTTCCGAGGACTGTGTTAAATTATTCCAGTTGTATTACTATGTTTTCATGATGTGGCTGTTTGCCTTTAAGTTTTCACGTGTGGGGCTTTTATGAAAAATAAACTCCCCTGTGTATAAGTTGTTTTGACATAATTAATTTGACAAGAGAATTTCAGCTACCAGTCCTTTCATCAGGCTTAATACTGCCACAATGATAATATGCTTTATTATTTAATACTCTTCACAGAACAAATGACAGTGATACTTGATCAATCTCAATGATAAAGTCAACACAGATATCATCATCACTGATTTGATGGAATGATTTGTTGGTAAGTCTTATGAAATGCTTCTATTATTTCTATTGGTTGGGCGCTTGGTGTGTTAAATGTCTTAAAACCTTCATTAACTTCTCAGAATTGTTGGAACTGGAGAATATGGAGATAGAGAGGGAGTGGAGAGAGAGAGACAGAAAAAGAGAGAGAGGAGAGAAAGATAGGAGAGAGGAGAGATGGATATGAGAGAAGAGTGAGAGCAAGAGAGGAAGAGAGAAAGAGGGAGAGACAGACAGACAGACAGACATGGTCTCATTGTGGAACACTGGTGGTGGTTCTGGAACTCACTGTATAGAGCAAAGGAACCAAGGCATGAGCCACCACTCCTGGCTTGAAGGATCCTTTCAAAGAAGTGTTCTAGTGTAAAAAAAGACATTAAATGATTCACATTCCATACTTTATAGCAGTATATGCAATGCAGATCTAGATCTACACAGTATCATTTAAAACTTTTATTTATCATTTTAAGAGTAAGTAATTTAAAGTTTATCATAATATACACATAATGCATAATATACATAATACACATATGTATAATATACATAATATAGTCCTACCAGGATGGCTTGTGGAGATGAAAGTGATGGGGGTCTCCATGAGCCTTAGATTTTCACATGCTCTGCAGGTTCTGTTTTTCTTTCAATTTGTTTTATTACATTTTATTTATTATTTTTAATTTATTAGATTCCAGCAGGCGTGTGAGGGTGCATATGACTTGGCTAATGTATGAATGTCAGAGGAGGACTTTCAGGACTCATTTTTCTTTTTCTAACATGTAGGTCCCAGGGATCAAATTCAGGTCACCAGCTCTGATTTTCTTTATAAAAACTACAACATCTTGTCAAAATTAAACATGACAATGTTTCTGTTTTTACTGTGCTTTCACAGAATCAAGAAGTCATTTCTTCTCTTCTTTCTTTTAGAGATGAAGCTACCCTCTTTATTATATTGTGTGTGTTTATAAATATATATATATATATATGTGTGTGTGTACATATACACATATATGTGTCTATATATATATATATATATATATTTGAGTCATTTAACATGCATAAAGTGTCCTATTTTATAAGGTACCTATGTTTTAAAAGTGTTATAAGCACAATTTTCTTCTTTGTTTTTTCTAACTTAATGAAAACTATCCATTGATGTACTGCTAAACTACAAAGGGTAATTGTTGCCTACTACTAGAAATAACTTCAAGGGGCTCTGAAGGCAGAAGAGAGATAAATAACTGTGTGAGGACTCAGGGAGCAGTCCTGTGTATACTGGGCCTTAATTCCATACAGGATGTCTGATGTTACCTCTGCAAGGCCTTTTATCCAGATTGCCTGGGAAGTTGCCATTTAGGAGCAAGAGCTTATTCATGTTGTCTATATACTGAGTTTCACATGTATTTCAATAATGGAAGCCACCATTTATGAGTACATGCCAATTTGTCATTTATCTATTTCATATCTATATATTCCAACTATCTATACCAGCAAAACTGTTTGTTAAATCACCACATGACTTGCTGAGGTTTACAACTGAGTATCAACAAAACTGCTGGGGTAGTGTGATAGGAGACATCTTATTGCGCCCCTGGACTCATGCAAATAGTATAGTTTAGAAGACTTACTGACACAGATCAATGACTTACTAACTTTTAGATGAGTTGGAAACTGAGCAAGCAAAAAATGGTCAAAATATCTTGGTTATGTTCTAGTAGGAAAAAAATCAATAATTGAAGTGATATAGAGAACACACACACACACACACACACACACACACACACACACATAAAAAAACACTGCTCTCCTGAAACTTATGAAAGTGAGAAAAAAATATATGCCAGAAGGAGGATAGATTCTAGAAGAAGCTGGTTAGGTAAATGATAGGCATGTTTGTCTATCCATGGACGAATGGACAAGAAAGTTGTTGTAGGGGTATCATAGACTATTATTCACCTTTTAAAAGGGAAGGAAATTCTAATTCATGCTACATCATGGAAAGAACTGGAAACCATGATGTAAAATGATCTGAGTTATTGGTGAAAAGGAAAATACCAGATACCTTTAACAAAATTTAATTCTCATTTAGCCAAAGTGGATTTTCATACAATGTATTGTGCTTATGGTTCCCCTCCCAAAACTCCCTTCTGAATTCACACCGGGAAGATGCCTTACAATTCTTCTTCTATGAGATAGCCAGTAGTTATAAACAAACAAGCATGGAGCAAGGTGATGGATATCCGCATCTGGGGCAAGAGGTTAGACTTATTATTTAATCATGAAAAAGGTTCTCATTTTAACAAAATAAAAAAGTTCTAGTGGAAAGTCATTGTTGATTTAAAACAATGTGTTACAATGTATTTGTGTGTTTATTTAATTTATTTTCTGTGTGTTTGTGAATGCTCACAAATGTCATTGTGAGGGTCAGAGGACACCTTTAGGGCATGTGCTCACTCCTTCCATCAGGATGGATCCCAGGGGTCAAACTCAAGTTGTCAAGCTTGGCAGAAAGTCACTTTGCCAGCCTTGGTTTTGCTTCTTAAAACAAAGTCAACCACATCAGCGTTGGAGCTAGACATTTTGTTTGTGTGTTGGGCATGTGAATCAATGGTTACAAATAGACTATGAAATGAAGAAGTAAAAAAAAAAAAAAAAATTACAGTTCCTTAGGAAAGTCCTGGAGCATGACTAGGCAGAAGCAATGAGATGGCTGAAAGGAGGGGCTGGGCGGAAGGGGAATTTGGCAGGATATTAATTCATCTGACTCTGAAGTTCCTCTTCAACCCCGATAGGCAATGACTGCATGTGAAGAAACTTAAGAGCCAGTCAAGCTGAGATTCCCCTGGGGATATAGATATCTGGTAGATAAAAGAATGACTCACAGGAGGCTGTGTTCTCAGATTGTTTAGAGTGTGCCTGAAATAGAAGCTCTGCTGGTTTGCTCTGAGAAAGTGCTTTGTAAATGGTGGACGGGATATTTGGATCTGGAGCTCTCTTTCAAAGGATCTAACTCGAAGGAGGTGCCATTGGTTTTAATGTTCATCACTAACATAAATCTATTTGTTGTCACTAATAAATTGAAGTGATGAAATCAATTAATGGGTAATTCAGCCCAGAGGAGAGCTGGTGGTAGTCAATCAGTGTACCACTGTGATGGTGTAGGTTTCCTGCTGCTGATCCCATCCCTGTCAACAGCTAGGATTTCCATGAGCATAAGGGTTATTCTTTCACTGAAGAATAACAGCATCCTTAGAGAAAAATCAGAGGTGACTAAGAGGAGGAAGAATGGTTTATTTTCAGAGCACACACACATCTAATATGGCATCCACCACAGCAAACTAACCTAGAATAGAAAACTTAGAACAAGCATCTATCCAGTACGGGAGACATGGGGAGGAGAGGATCTGCAGGATAGGAGAGGTGGTAGTGGGGATCGGGAAAAGAGGGCAAACTTCAGATGTAATGTAAGAGAAGACTTAAAAGGAAAAGAAACGAAATAAGAAGCTGAATCTATCTTGGTACAAAGAAGGAAAGAGACTATTTCTCCCAACCACTAAATTTTGAATATTTTTAAAAATGCAAATAACACTGTTTTCAAACACATACACTAAAAAACAAAGGACTAAGTGTCAGACAGCATAGATAAAAGTATAGTGAAGTCATTTCAAAAGAGCAGCACATTGGCCTGACATGGCTACTAATCCCATCACTCCAGATGCACAAGCAGAAGGACTAGCTAAAAAGATAGCTTGGGTAAAAGAGAGAGATTCTGGTTTAAAATGCAAGTTGGGGGTGGAAGGAAAGTTTAAGTGTTAAGAACACTTCCTAATCTTTAAAGAGCAGGAGTTTGGTTTAAGCATCCATGTCTGGAAGCTCACTCATATCTCCAAAGTATTCAATACCCACTTCTAATCTTCAAGGGCATCCACATTACTTGGCATATACACTCAGAAACACATACATTAAACAAACAAACAAAATTCAATTTAACACACAGGCCCAGTATTGTTAACTATGATAGATACTTGTCACTTTGTATAAAACTCAACATCATTTATAAAAGATTAAACCAACAAAGTAAATTACTTTCAAAATATTTTGAAAACATATTATTACACATAAAATACATTAAGTCCAGTTTTTGAAAATTGTAACTTGGAAATGCTTGTTTACATATTTTTGGTTTTAAACTTATATTCAAGCATACACTCCAAAGAATTGGGCTACTATGAGTGAACTGGACAAATTTGTAATCAAGTAAATAAAAGGTTAATAAGATTATGTCCCCAAAGCTTCTTAAATCCACATCATTCGACTTCTTAGCATTGGACTTGTACAAAAATTCCTTCCTATGTCCTAGAATGTTTGATTCTATAACAGAATATCTAAATTTATGAAAAGCAGCTCAAAGACAAATTTTAAGGGCTGTTTTAAAATATCCATAGAAGTGTTTGGACTTGGATGTAAAATCCAGGTCTATAAAAATGATGCCAATGGTTGAAATACAGCATAAATATACACAGACCTATACATTGCACGCCAAGGCATTTAAAATTCTGTCAATACAAGCAAAAGACTATGCTGATTATATATGAATATCACAAAAGATATTTACCTTGGAAATGTATTTTATGATATTATGTTATTTTACAGATGGGAAACAATAGCTGAACACTGAAGTTTCAGAGAGATGGCTCCATCAAATTGAACCCTCAATGACCACATCATGGTTTGTTTGTATAAAAAACTTACAGCAACTTTTGTGAGTAGGACTTTGTCCTCTATGTACTTTCTTCTTTTTAAACATTATGCTGAAAGGGAAAAGGAAATCCCAAAGTTTTGCATACATGGCCTCCAATATGTAGTTCTGTGTTTTCTGTCCTCAAACTTTAGATCCAAGAAGGTAAGAGACTTTCAGCATTGTTCTGAGTAAAACACTATTAATTTCTTGACATAGATTTTTAAAAACATAGCTTTCAAGTCTTTCCAACACGCTTTTTGTCCAAATCAGTACCTACTGATTTGAACAGCTTTAAAATATTTTGCTCAAATGTCTTGGGAATTTTTTACATTAAAGTAACTTATTTCCACAGACAACATATTCATCACCATTCATAGTTTCAAACAGTTTCCAAAGTTCTGATCCATAGCATTTGCAAGATGCTCCCTATTAGCCTAAATTTATAAATGGTCTTGAAATAGGGGAGACTATAGAAGATTGAAAGAATTCGTACCCTAATACTGAGTTTGGGGGTCACATAGGTAGATGAGACAGGCAATAAAGCTCTGGTCCCAAAAGACAATTACAGCACCAACTTGGAGAGATTTAAGTGGAGGTTCCAGTTCCTAACTCAGTTGAGCAAGGGTGTTTAGTTGTGTAGAGTCCTCACTATTGTAGTTATGCTATAGAATATAGTTATGCTATGTGTTACCTTGACTATTTTTCATATGAAGAACCTAACCAAATTAAGACTGCAAAAGCTAGACATGGGCCGCTAAGACTAGGGCTTTTAGCATAGTTCTTAAAAATTAATATAGTCACATCTGTGTGGGGTAGGAGACTCAATAAAAAATTACTAAAATGATGACCAATCAAGTGAGATATATATTGTAATATCATCTAAATAATCGACATATAAAAATGAATTTTATTAATATCAATGATTTCTTATCCTGGAAATCATTTGCCTCACATTAATTCTTAGATTTTTTTGTTTGGTATAAATTACCAGGAAGCTAATGAACAATGGAAGACTTTAAGATCTTACTCACTGATACATTCCGAGTGTCCTAAATACTGTCAGACTAAAATTGTTATTCAATAAACAATTGGTAAATGAATAAAAGGTAAGTTAAGAGTGCTGACATTCAGTTAAATATTTGATGGGATAAAATATTTCCTGCCTGTAAGGTATAATTTCATTCATAATTTAATGAGTACATAAATACCATACACAAACACACACACACACACACACACACCTCAGTGAGAATCACTTATTTCAGATTAAAGTAATACCTTGAAACTTACTTAAAGTTTCTTGCTAGTTAAAACAAAAGTGGTATGACATGCAATAATCCTATCACTTAGGAGGTAGAGGGAGAAAAATTGCTCCAAGATCAAGGCTAGCATGGTCTATAGAGAATTCCAGACTAGGCAGAGATCTATAGTGAGACAAAGTCTCAAAACATGCATGCACACAGATACTTCCATACAAACATTCACACATGCACACGTGCGCGAACACTCACACAAACACACACACACACACACACACACACACACACACACACACATACACACACGGAGGTTTTGTATACAACTTAAGAGTCTAAATTATCTCTGAGTAATACATGAATATTTTAATTATATTGTCACATATTGAAAATCAATAATTGTATTTACTGTCTATAGATGATGAGTTTACAATTTGTTGCTAGATTATTGCAATATCACTTGTACAGGAGAATCATCAAATCAGTCCCTCATGTGACTTTGATATCTTTCTCTCTTTTTCTATTAGAGTTGAGATTTACAGGCATACCAACATTTAACCAAGACCATAATACTCAATGTTTGCAAGCCCCCAGCTTGCTTTTATTCAAAGGAAGATCTAAGAAGCAGTGAGGAAAATTAACCTCTCCTTGGCAACAATCTTTGTAAGATCCACTAATTTAAACCACAGGCAACTCCTTTTACGTCATCTGCTATACTATAAGGCTTGTGTTTTCACATAAGAGTAAGAGACATGATTAAGTTCCTCACAAACTGATGCCCAGTAATACCATACATAATATGACAAATAATTGATATGTGTCCCAAAGTTAAAGCAATTTACAAGAACTTACCGGTCACCCAAATAGTACAATGATCAGGAAATTTGCCTAAGAGCTGCAAGGAAGATTTCACAGTCTCTGATAAATAAGCTTGATGAAAATGAAAATGGAATGTGTGTAAAATCCTTCTATTGTGTTTAAATATAAAGAAATACCTGGAACTATAGGTTCAAATAATGATCTTATATGTAGCAATTATTAAACAGAGTTTTATATGCATTTATAAATGCTTTTATGTACAAATTTAGATTTAGAAGATATGTAGGTACACACGGAGAGTTACTAAATATAACACCGACATATAGATATCTAAATATGTAGAAAGACATACAAATGAAAGATAAATAGATGGTAGCTCACTACTTATGTTTCTAGGTGATCAAACATCCATATTATTATTATTTGATTACCACAGCATATTTCCTCTTAAGACTAGGTGTTCCTTGTGGAACTGTGTTTTTCTGTATATGTCCTCCACAAAAACGAAGTTGCCTTTCCCATGGTAGGCATCCCTTAAATGCTTTGGGAACTAGTGAACACCAAAACCAAATGTCTTTTCATGGTATCTCATGAAAATTTACATGGTTTAGACAATTTCAATCAAGCTCTTCTTGACAAGCCCCAGTCACCCTGTACCCTGCCTCTAAATACTGTTATGCATACATGGCTTCCACAGACTTCAAGTGAAGGAGTAAATCTCACTGCACAGCTGTTTTGGTCTACAATTAAAACCACCTGCCCATTCTGGATTCAGGAACTCATGATTCTGAAGGTCGCAAAATACCTACCTATTGCCTTTAGATCTTGATGTGTCTTATTTTCTCTGAATCAATTACATTGGGAATTGTTTGGGAACATAAAGTTATAGAAATCTTTATAAACTAAAACAACACACACACACAAAAAAAAAATAAACCTAGCGACTAAACTAGAAAGTTCCTGTTTACCTGTGCTTTCCTCCTTTCCAAGAAGCAACTATTAACCTAAAGTTAGCATGTATTCTTGCTTCACCTAAAGAACAAAATTTCATGGTGATAAATGAATGGATTTCATACTGAAATTATTTGAGGAAATATGATCTCACACTCAGAGTCTCAATAATGTCATGGTGATATGGAAGAAGACATTTCCCAAGCTACTCCTGTACTCCAAGAGGAAAACAATATCTCTTCAGATTTCTACTGACCACTGAGAGAGACAAATCATTGGGACCACGTATCACTCAATTAAATTACTTCGATAGACTAAGAATTTATAGGTCAAGAATGGACAGTCTAATGCAATAGCTTTTCATTGGGGCTCAGTGTTTGGAACCTTAGGTCATTAGTTGACATCATAAATCGAGTCTTCTTACCTACAAACGAGGATGACAATATAATCATATCTATTTCATACTTGTGCAGATAAAGAACATTCATTTCTAGGAGTTATCTGAAAAAGTATCTTACACATACTGTGTTCTCAATCACTGTTAGTGTTTACTAAAGTTGGGGTTCAAAAACAAAACTTTATAAACGGCTGGGTTTATCATCTCTAACAGTTGTTCAGCCACATGCATACTTCGAAGAAAAGAACCAAATGCTGAAACTTCTGGTGACAAAAGCTGTATGTTTTCCAGCAGCTACCTAAATTGCTAAACGAGGAACTCAGTCAATCTAGTTTCCAAACTTTGTTCATACTGTTAATACATTTGATGCCTTTGTGAACACCAAATAACTTTGGATTGGGGTTGAAGAAACTGGAAATACATAGGGATGGAGTAAGAGAACAGCCATTGGTCACATAAAACACTAGGCTCACACTTGGCTGAATATATAACTGAATATGAGGTCCATTGATGGAAAATGCCATTCTTTATATATATTTCTCATACTGGTTAATGAATAAAGCACTGTTAGCCAATAGGAAAGGAAGATAGGTGGGACTAGGAGACAAGGAGGAAAGAGGAAGTTGGAAGGAGGAGTCAAGATGGAGAGTCTGGAGAAAGCAGAACTGCCAGCCGCCTCTCTCTGGTAAGACCATGTGGAAATACATAGAAATGGGTTAATACTTAAGACAGAGCTAGCTGATAAGAAACTAGTACCTGGCCAATAGTATTATATCAATTACAGAGTCTCTGTGTGTTAATTGGGGCTGGTACGGCGGCGAGACAAGACCGGCAGCGGGCAGAAAAACCTACTCCTTATAGTCCATAATCAATATCTCCATTTTTCTCAACTCTGAGATTCAACTCTCTTACCTAATTACTAAGGGTAGTTACAGTTGCCTTTTCCTCATCATGTTGCCACAAATGGGAGATTTATTTCCTTAACGAAGCTTTGTGAAAGCCTAAGTAGCATCAAGATATAAATATCTTCAAGATACCAGCACTTCTAAGTGGCTGCACAAACATGCTCTATTAAGGTAAGCAAAGGATCATAGAAAACTTGAACCATCAATTTTAGATAGAGAAGTATTTAATGGCTACTATTTCACCCACAAGCCCTTAACACAGGCCCCTTAATTTACTATGATGAATTTTATAAAGACATAAAATAGTCCTTCACTTCAGAAAATTTTAACTCTCTTCAGAGGAGCAGTGAGTGAAAGAGAGTGTCATGAATTCTCTGTCTAGATTCCTAGACACAACAATGGCAGAACTCACGTAAATATTTCTAACCCTAGAGGTCAGGTCTGGGGAACTCGTAGAGTGATGGGAAGGAGTTTGGCCAGCTGCTGACCACACTCAGTGCATGAAATCAAATGTCCATCTCTGACCAGCATGAAAACCACCGTAGAAGAACTAATGCTAAAGTGTTTCACAGATTTCTAATTCTTGATTTTCCAAAAACATTTAATGAATGAATTCTATAAAAGACAATGTTTCTCAATGGAACATTCAGTTTGAAATGTCTCCCTTAGGAGAAATGCTGTGTTTACAATACTTTATTAAGTACATGATTTCATTTTCATTCCATACTTACTATTTTTTAATGATACACAGGACAAATATAACACTAAAAAACTGTACCTATGATACTGAAATTGCTAATTTATTAATTAGTGTTCAGTATCTCCTCCTTCCTTGTAGAGTTCCAATGCTAAGACTGCCTGCACATGTTCAGTGCCTCACCTTCAAACTCTCTGTATGACGTTGGTGCATTAATTTCCACTTAAAATAAAAGAAAAATCAAGTACTATATTTAGGTTTCCCCTTTAACAGGTGAAGTTCTTACTTTTCCATGCATTAATAATTTTGTTTACTCTAGCAATAAATGGTGATATCATTTATTACTTATAACTTTATAAGATGTTAGGTTTGCAGTCAAATATCCCATAACCAGATTATCACTGGTAATTTCTTGGTAGAATTCATCAGAAAAATCTGAGAGTGTCAGTAATGGATTCATGTCAATACCTGCAATAGGATTATTCTCAAGCATTTGGGAATGCATTCAAATGTGACTGAATGATTCTTGATCTCTGTTTATCTCACATAGACATGGAATCATAAGCATTTATATGTAATGTAAAAGGTTAAGTTTTAAAAAATTCATATTACAAATGTCACATTCATTTCCAAAAGGAAATGTGCAACAGTATGTGACAATAGCAAGTAAAATGTTGAAACATGTTTTTCTTTTGTTTTCCTTTACTCATTTCTGTAATACAACACTGCTTACTGGAAAATGCCTTACAGCTTTATTCAAAACACATGTTCAAAGATTTGAATGAAAAAACGACGACTCTCTCTGGAACATCTAACCGATATATCATTGGTGTTCTTTAATTTTTTTTTTCTTACTGTCAAGAACACTTTTATGTCTTTAAGATTTATTTAAACTGGTTTATTATATAATGAAGCTTGTCAGATCGTAGGAACAAAGTCAAACAAGATGTGCTGTATCAAAGTATAACATTTAACGTATAGATTTAAGTATACATGTCAAGTACAATGCAATCAAGCGAAGTTTAATCTGAAAATGCAAATGTTTCAGATTATTAAAGCCACGTCTGCCCTTTGAAGCATAATTTAGACTGTTTATCAAAAAGCTATGTGTAATTATTCTCTCCCACACTAGACTTTGCAACAACAGCATTCTTTTCATGATAACTTTTCAATTTCACTTTAGAGTTGAGTTTTTAAATACTCAACCACCAAGGACTATAGGAGTACAAATGGAAATTAAAAAAAAAATTCTTTTTTACAATGTATCATGTTATAATTGCTATGTTTTGTTGGTAAATCAGGATAGAATTTCAAAAGGCATTTTTTTCCCATGGTTTAAAGAAAAATTCTAAATGCCTTTGAAAATCAATTCAGCATAGTTCTAGAATTAAAAACGTGTGCTTAAGCACAATATTAAAACCTTTTTAATATAAAGCTTCAGAATACATCTGGAAATCTCCGGTTTAGCCAACAGAAGCCATTAAAAGGAACATGTTAGCTAGTACAGAGTAATCATTAAGCTCTTGGGAAAGAGGACAGGGATGTGAGTTTTAAGAATTCAAAAGTCTCAAAGTTGAAGTTTGCATAGATCAGAAGTCTCTTTGCATTCTCAGATGTCCACCCTTGGACCTTCTTTTAATTTGCACATGTGTGTGGACTTGTATGTTTGTGTTTGGGTATAAATGCCCATGTGTGATCTTGCCTGTGGAGGCCAAAGGTGTTACCCTCATCAACACCATCTGACTCTTTTGAAAAGCGTCTGTCATGGGCTTGGAGCTTACCAATTAGGATAGCCAGTGAGCCAAGGACTCATCATCACCTTCCCAGAACTTCCCAGTCTTTCCCAAACATGAACTACCATGCCTGATGATTTTATTTGTGTCCTGGGGAACAAACTGAGGTCCTCATGTTTGTGTTATAAGTCACTGAGTGATCCATGTTCCCAGTACATCTTATATATAGCCAATGTTCTCTTATGTATACTATCAGAATAGGCCTTTAGACTTCCCTAGGTAATATCAGGCCTGGATACCTAAGAATGAAATGGATTGCTGCATTATTGGACATACTGAAGTTTTGTCTGAGGATGTAATATTTTATTTCACTTATAATAACTGAATATGGCCTATAGGCTATAATAAAAATAAATCTACTCAAGAAGAGAACCCATCTAATCTTAAATTACAAGTTTTCTTATCTACTATATTCTCATTATAAAACTGCAGGAATTTATATATAAATTAATTGGACCCTGATCCCTATAGTGAAACTCAAAACTTACAATATATTTTTAAAAACCACTAACAGTGGAGAAGCATATTGAACCTAAGAGTGAAGATTCATTGCTTGTGACCTTGGATTCCTACACAAACATAGGCAGTTATTACCACAGCAGAGCCTTTATTATGAAGGTAAAATTCAACACAGAACTCATAACCTCCTGAAAAAGCCACTAAATCACATTATCTTCTCAATATTTACCTTATTATAAATTATAAATATACTTTCAGAAGTATGGGGGAGGGGAAAATGGATTTCTAAGATAATTCCCATTTGAGGGGTTACAGCACAACCCAGGTAGTAGAGTGTTTGCCAAGTGATGCCCTGAGCTCAATACCAAGTGTGATGAAAGAAAAGGTTCAGGTTGATGGGAAACATCATCAATTTTAATACAATTTTAAAAATGACATTCACAGGTTGGTTAAGAACAAAAAGAAACAAAAGAACAACAACAACAAAAAGTTATTCCATCATTTTAGAAAACTCACATATAGCCTATTTGAAAAAGAAACCATAGACGACTATAATGCACATAAATGTTCTATTGCCTTTCTCTAAACACAGAGGAAGTCTGAAGTATTTGTGTCACCTTAAGAAAACTCTCCAGCAAATGTCAAGGAAGGCATCAAATGAAATGCTACTAAGCTTCAGCATGAAGAAACTTCAATATACAGAACGCGCTGTCCTCAGACAGTATCTGCAATCATCGTTATCCCCAAACCCAGGGCTATGGACCTAGAACAGCTTCCACTGATGCAGGCAGCATAAGGAAGGAGCAGCATGAAAATGAAGAGGGGGCCAGAGAGCTGAAGGCACATACAGGCATTTTGGCAGTTACAGCTCTTTTCATTTCGCTCCCATTTTCCAAATACCCGGAGGCATGTCTTTGCAAATTCTAAAAATAAAGCAATAAACTTGAATTCATCAACTTTCATAATATTTTGACAGATTCTTCCAACTTTAATTTCCTTTTGTAATGGTAGTGTGATTAGCATTACGTTACATGGCTTGGTATTGCCATAAAACACTCTCCAGAGAACTGTTCTGAAATTATGCACTATTTTAATAGACCTCCCCTAAGAATAGAATAAAATCATTTACTCATTGTAATCTTACCCTCTAATGGTTAGTGAGATCTCACATAGACCTGTATTGGAAGCCAGGCTTAAATATTTTAAAGAAAACTTGAAAGGTATTCCCACAACAGGCTTAAATTTCTCAACCAAAGTCATTCATAGTAAGGAAACAGCAAGAACTGATTAGCTTGAAATTTGGGGAAGTTACATAGATGTAAAAAACAAAATCAAATGAAAAGGCTCCATGATTAGCACACCTGGAGAAAAAATGTCCTTTGAACCCTTTTCTTATGCAAAATAACTGGCCTACAGAATGCAAAATTAGGAGAAGAGTCAAGAAGGAGCCTACTCCAGGACAAAGCTTGTTCTAGGACCCTGAACGGCTTTAGTCTGTAATGGAGACAGCATTCCAAAGGAGGGAAATTGGTTGTTGTTACTGTTTAGATGTCAGTATCAACAATTTGACTTTCACCCCAAATACAATCAGATTCTTCTGAACTATTCTATGGAAATGTTTGCTTCCTCTTAGGCTGTCATATACCTGAGGGTGTTGGACCACAGCAGAGAATGAAGGATCTTAAGAGAATAGGTCATAAGATTGTTTTTAATTTAAATAAAAAACAATAAAAAGAGAGAGAGAGAGAGAGACAGAGAGAGAGAGAGGGAGAGAGAGGGAGAAAGAGAGAGAGAGAGTGTGTGTGTGTGTGTGTGTGAGAGAGAGAGAGAGAGAGAGAGAGAGAGAGAGAATAGGCCAGAGGAAGAAAGGCACCAGAAATGAAGGTAACAGATAGAGAATACAGCAGGGCACGATGGTTGGAGAGTTGTGAAGTCACTGGCAGAAATAGTGTCTGTTAATGTTATTTCCAAATACTTTATATTATAACTATTTCTATATATTCTACGTATGATTTCTCTTTAATAAGGATAAGGAGTTCATCTCAGATGTAAAATTTCTTACTGTTCTTGTCTTCTGTAAATACCTCCCCAACTTCTAGCAATACAAACATTGTCTATTATCTAAGTACCAAGCTTTGTTAACCATTTCCTTCCTATGCTGACTGTAACTGAGATTCTTCCTTTGCAAGCCAGAAAATATCCTCACCTTGGGGTCTATCCATGGGTACCACAGTGATGCATGTAAAATAAGAAGATATTTGCAAGTTTGTTCTTAATACCTGGCATTTCTGGAGCTTTAAAGACTATGGAAATTCTCAATGAAGAGCACTATTCTTTGTTGTCCAGTGTTCACTGGACAAAGATGACCCATGAGGGAGTGCACAGTTTTTATTGTGGAATTTACATTTCCAAAATCATACTAGCATAGTCATTATTGTAAATGTGACTCATAAGAGTCCTTTACAGACACTCTGTAGTTTGATTCATGTTTCTGAATACTAAACTTCCAATTATGTTCAAAGGATCAGATACCCTGCAGTTTATGTCTAACAAATCATCCATTTTATTGTTTTTGACATAGTTACCGACTCTGCTTAATTAAAACAGTTTATTTATGTAAGTGGGGCATTTGCTTAATCTAATCCAGGACTTTAGAGGGAGAAATGCTTTGGGACTAAATACAATTCCCTTTGAATATATGAACAAATGAATGGGATCCCACGTGAGCATTCATAAAAAGAAATAACTCCCAGAATTAAAGGAAGTAAGGATGAAACTAAACAAAGGGCTGGTGGAAAACTGGGCAGTTTCCAAACTCTTGGCAAGTCCCTTGTTAATTTGTGGTGACTGTGTCTGAGTTAGACACAGTCTCTTATAGACAGTGAAACCCTAAGCTAAGCAAACTGTGGGGGTCTTTGAAAGAGTTCTATAATCCCAATAACACAGCAGCTGAAGAGTAGGGTAGAGGTGTTTACCTTACCAGATCATTATATTTAGAAGCAAAAGGAAAGTGCATATTATCCTGATGTGGATGGTTTTTCCCTTCCAGAGAAATACATCCGCACGTGGGAGACACTGGAAACCACTAGACTCATAATTAAAGGGACACAGTGTATTACTTATTTAAAAGTTATCAGACTTCACTTAACAAATACATATATACACTGAAGCAAACAGAACTCACAATTTACAAGATGAAGCAGCGTGACACAGCCCAGGTTTCTTCTTCATGGGTGTTTAAGGGGCTCCTTGACCTCTAAGATGCTTGACAGTGACAGCACAAACAGAATTTGTAAAGATCACACATTAACTGAACCTGCATCAACTGGTTGGAAGAAAGCAGTATTTGGTAGTGGCACTTGTAAATTAAGAGTAAATGTTTTCTTGGTTATGGATTTATCCATATTTCCTAAATTTATATAACTATAACCATATTGCCATTTTTTAGTCAAAGGATATCAACGGTTGACAATTCATTTTTTGTTTTCTTTTAACTTGAACTAACTAACCACTGACACAGAATACTGTGTGTTTGCTGGAGTTCTAGTTTACATCTTTTCAAAGCCTTTGGAAGTTTAAATCTCTCAATTGATCATGAAGCCAGACTGTTTCCAGGCAAACCCTGCACATGACCTCCTCTTGACCCTCTAGAATACCCTAACAACAAAGTATATTCATTTCTAGAACTTTCTAGTTACTTACTATTGGTATTCGTACTTCATTTCCTTTTAATTTCTAGCAACATTGTTTATCATTTCTACTCTTTCTTCTCCATATATGTAGTATTCTTCTTCTTATTATTATCTTTTTCAGGATTCTGTCTGGACATGACAGCACAGAGGCACTCATGAAATCATAACACCTGTGGTTGCCTGTGCAAGTCAAGGATCTAGCAGGTCAACATTCTAGCATGAAGAGAGGAGGGGCCCACTGAGCTGAGGGGCTACTGACAGTTGACCGCTCCTAGAGGAGGGAAAATCAGTTTTCTTTAAGTGTGTGGCTACTGGTTGGGCTACCATTATCTAGTGAATGGCTTCACAGTCCTGAAAATATAAACTTCACAAACTGAACTTGCTACCTTACAAAAAAAACCAAACCAAACAAAACAAAAAAAAATAAGCAAGTTGGGATGATACAGGTGTTGGGAGGGACATTCTTTGAAAAGCCAGGGGAAGAGTGTGGGTAAATATGACAGAAGAGCATTTCTGATCTTAGAATAGAATGTTTCATATATCATGAATCTTAAATTACACTCACTTTAAACTCAATGTCCTTTCCAGTCTGTGACTGAAGTATGCAAATGAGAAGTTATAAAATATACAATTTAAATCACTCCATGGAAGAATGGATACCCTACAACATTTGACAAAATAGAAATCTATATAATTAAACTTGTATTCTATTTATTTAAATACTTTAATAGATGCTTTTACATTTTTAAGAATATAGTTAACAAATTGGCATGAAATTTAATAAACAATGATCTACTACAGTTGAAATATTATTTATTTGCATTACGTATGCAATATAGACAGAAAAGCAACACTTATATATTGTCATCAGACTTTATTTTGTGTGAGGAATTAAGTCACTGTTTCATTCAGTTAACTTAATTTTATGAAAAACAGCCAATTAAAAATCAGTATTTTAACACTGCTAATCTGGGAGATGCTTTTTATTAATTACGAGATCAGTATATACCATTTAAAGAAAAATAAAAATTAAATTGTCATTAAAATTTGACGGGTAGCAGCCAAATTACATTAATGACTAATTTACCTCAACCTCATATTTGCTACATTCTAGGACAGTAAAATACGTTAGTTTTTATTACTCTTTAATCTGGAGGAGGAGAAGTTTGTTCCTCGTTTTCTGGAATATTAGTTCTGTATATTCAGCATTCTTTGAGATGAAGTTATTCTTCAGCCTTCACTGTACCCTGTCATATGTCTTTCTAGAATTCACATCTTTTGTGGCAAGTAATAATAGCCATAAGTTCTTTCTCCTGTGTTCAATGATAACATTACCTAACAATTTTGCTGAGCTGAACTTCTATCTACAGAATCGGAAAGCACTAAAACATTCAGGTAGACATCAGGCATCTTCATCAGGAGACAGGTTTTGTTTTTCAGTATGTATCAAACTTGCCTTCTGATGGGAGAGTTTATTCAGCCTGTGTCCCTTACTTCTAGTAGTAATATATTTTTTTTTTCTGTGCTTTCCCAAATGTCAACAAAAGGAGTAAGGAAAGGCAAAGGGGGGAGCAGAAGGCATCCTTAATTAAAGCATTCAGGATGACAGCTGACCTTTCATTCATGTTGACTAGACCAAATGGTTTATGCTTATTTCAACCACTGACATATACAATCCTTAATTAGCATGTAACCAATAAAAAAGCTCATGTCCAAAGGGTATTAATTATTACTTTATGAGTTTGATTCCTATTATGCTATCTGCACAGCAAAAGCCATAAAAAATGCTACTTTCAGGACAAAGAGGCAACATGTATTACCCTTGATTCATGTAAGCTGCATTAATATTTGGGACATGGCCCCCATAAATTAAGCATTCTGACTTTGATGCCTCAAGCATCAGTTCCAACCTCAGCAACAACAGAAACAAGGAAATAACATTTATTTTATTTTATATTTTTACCATGGATATCTCAAAATTCTGCATGGTGTGAATGGGAAATTCAAACATAGAGGACAACTCCTGGTCTCCACAAAACACTCAGCTTTTAAACACAGTTGAGTCCAGAATGTAGGGGATATTGCCTTTCATGGTATTTGTGCATAGTGTACAGAATCAAGGGACTTTCCCATTGAAATAGAGAATATTAAATTACCTTAATGGTTTGTTATTCATGAACACTGCTTTAAATAGTAGGACTTTTCTGTAATACCTATGATCCATTTTTTGGCTCTAAATTACTGAGGGCTAAATATTATATATTTTTACTAAAATAACTATTTATACTTTTGTAGTCTTGCATGATTTAACATAACCTTATTCTTCTCTTGTCCAAAAGAAAAAGAAGAAAGAGAGAAAAGAAAACAATTGAAAGCTTTGATATACTAAAATTTCTTAGGAATAATACACACAACAATTACTGATGAATACGTTAAGAAACTAAACTTTATTCCAACTACCTTGCAATTAAAATGTTATAATACCCTAAAATTATAAGACCAAACTCTTGAGGTGGACGCATAGAATAGATATGTTGAAGAAATTTGAGTAGAACAAGAGTTTAGAAACTACTGTAGCTCTTTGTGGCAAGAGTTTGATGATATTTTTACTTCTTCTGTCATTAAAGAAAAAAAGCTGTTCATTCTTTTAGGGTAGTAAAAGTATCTGTCTATGGTCCATAAGAGTATAACATATAATAGTGGTGCAAACATATTCTGCAGCTAATCTACGTTTGTCGAAATGCAAAAGTGTTAAAAGTATTAAAATTTACTATATATGCAAGTCAAGGAAAATTTTTAATTTCAAGTGAAATAAAATATTTAGTTTTTATTTATTTAAATAAATAAGAAGGGGAAATGTAAGAGACATGTGGTATTATTTTAAACAAATTTGCCTGTGAGTATAGTGCTTGGATTTGAACAAATGGCCTTCCACATGCTAGGTAACAATGTACTACTTAGATACATCTTCAGTCAAAAAAGTAAATACCTTGCTTTATTATTGTTCAAAACGTAGTAAACCATGATGGCATCAACTTCTCCAGTCAATAAGAAAGCAACTAATACAACTTTAAATACCTTTCATAACAAAACTGATACACAGAATTAATTTGTTTTTTTTAGCTAAAATATAGAAGAGAAAATGCAATAACTTAAATAGCATGTTTCCTCAAGCTCTATGTGCACCACAAAAAATTAGACAAACTCTTGGGTTCAAATCAGTGCATAAATGTTATCTAAAAGGCATTAATAACAAAAGGGATTCTTTTTTGAAAATGTTCATAAAGCAAATAGAATAATTCACTGGTTATGAATGAATAAGTTCTAAGAAGGAAGATGATGTTGATAAAACATTTGAATTACAGTATTATGTAAATTTCTAATAATGAAAGAGTTGTACACAAACCCTTCAAATTCCATTTCCACAGGGAACATGCATCCCTTTGCTTTTTCAGCTACTTGGTCTCACTGTAAATTTCTTTTTGGAAACTATCATAAGTGAACAAAATTCAGAGGCTGGTCAGGGCTCATCAAGACTGTAAAGAGATAGCTTAGCCTCCTTGAATCTTGGGACACAGCAAATATCTATTTTCTGCAATAGCTAACAGCATTCTAGGTTTCACTATTTCTAATTTAATAATATAGGATGATTATTCACCAGATGTAAAATTATATTGGATTGTGGACATACAATGTGATACTGTGAATGGCATAATAAAAGCACACAAATGCTTCAAACAATGCTTTGTATTAGAAGTCCTGGTTCAGAAACATTCAGTATTTCATGCCTGATTATGAGGTTCTACATGCTTCAGCTTTTTTTCACACCCCCCTCATCATAGAAACTACATGTATAAGGGAACTTGAAGGACATAGAGTAATCAACAAGGAGAAAAGTAAACAGCTCAACAAAGTCACAGACATGAAAATATAAAGCAATGTTAATCACAAAGGGATGCTCGGAATATATATTTTCACTTATTTAAGGGCAAACAAATAGCATATTTCATGTTGAATTTAATTCACAAGGAACTGGAAAACGATACTTGCCAACATTGAGATCAAAATGGGACCCCTTATTAGCATATGAAAAAGTTGGATTAGGATCTGCTTCAAGAGGAAGCATGGCAGGCTTTGACTACTGAGGAATGGCCAAGGAATCAACCTTCTATCCAACATATAGTCTGTGTGTGTCTCCTCTGTCGCCCTACAGCATCTATTTTTGACAAAAACCATATTGTCACAAACAAGTAATTCTAATTGAAAATGGAAGGGATAGCCAGGCTAAAATTTAGTTTCTGCAGAGCCAGCAAGCAGTTCTTGGTTTATCCCAACTTTGCAATTCTGGATCCTCAATATTTGAAAAAAAAAATTTTAACTTTTATGAATGTAGGAGTCTCTAGAGGACCAACACAGTCAAGAAAAGACATCTTCTCAGCTGACATAATAGTCCTCTTGATTTCCATTCAATGGCTTAACTGATTTAAACTAGACCACCTCTACTCTATACTCTTAGAATAAAGATGTTAACAAATGGAGGGCCTAGGCCTTACAGCAAATGACTTGACTCATTTAGATGTTCTCTCATAGAAGGCCTCACCCTCCCTGAGCAGTTGGGGGGATGGGTTGGAGGTCATTGGGGGGCAGAGGAGGATGGGAGGGAGAGGGAACTGGGATTGATATATAAAATAAGAAAAAATATTAAATAATGACAAACAATTAAGAGCAAGTACATGTATGCCCACATGTTGCCCAATTAATAAACATACTGCATATATAATAATTCTTTCATGTGTTATTTCCTCAAAAACACAATAATGAGAGCCATCACAGAAAATATCACATCCTCAATTAACATTTACAGTTTCCATTACAGAAACACAGTGACAACACATTGCGGTTAAATAAGGATCAGGATAAACAAATAGGCTGAATAGATGTTTATTCAGGGAGAAATAACTTACAACCTAGACAGATGAACACTAGCAATTTCCACTGGATGCTCTCCTATCCTAGTCCTGCCAGCAAAAGAGCTTTCCTGGGTTCTTCCTCAGACCTCCTTCCACGGGTCACTTCCGCCCATGGTTCCACCCCCAATGAGAGTGGTCAGTGCCACAGAAGGAGACAAAGTAAATATCTCACTACAACAGCACATGGTTACCGTTATCCTTGTTTCCACAAAAGACTGAAAAAGCACTACAATAGATTAAGAAGTAGGGTTCTGAAAAAACAGAATGTGCTTTATCATATCTAGTTTCAAAATTACTAAAAGACACAGTTATTTATGTAATTAAGATGAAATTTGAACTAATGTGTCCATATTAAACAAACATATTGTAGGGAGGTGCAAGAGCTGTAAAGACACTGTTTTCTGAGAATAAACTAGAGATGCTAGAGAGAACAATAATATCTTACTATAACATGTGAGTGGTATTTGCGGCACAAGCTTTGCATTAGGAACGAGCAGGCCTCTCCATCCTTGAGGGGCTCAAAAGTTGTCTTAAGTTCTATCTCTCTACAGCCTTCTTCAGGAGGGAGGTTTTGAGGGAGCCCTCTCAATAAGTTTATTGTCTACTCTTTCAGGACAGAATAGAAGACTGAAGTAGAGAGTCTCACAGACAAATTTCCATCATCAGTGCAGCTCACTGCGGTAGACTCCTTGGCACTTCACTATCTTAAATGTATAATCCCAGATGTAAGCTATACTTTGAGTCCACAGAAGTACTGTCAAATCACAGTTGTCAATATCAACTGAACATAGCTATATATCCTTACTCACTTACATTTATCACCTGTCAATGAAGACAAGTTTCTACAGAATGCTTGTCATCTGATTTATAATTGTACATTTAGTTCAACTTATGCTATCAAGTTTCAGATTCTTCTAATCACCCTCCCTGACTACTCTTTGCTTTGATTGAGAAATATATGATGAGTATACATGTTTCATAGTTCTTCTAAATGACTTATTTGACAATGACATTTTAAATATCCAGAAAACTATGCCAAGGTAAAATTTCAAATGTTATAAATAGACATCCAAAAGATCCATCAATGTATATTAAACTGCTACTTTCTCCCTACTTACTATGAGAAAAACAGCACTTCACTTTTACTTAAATTTATATTATTTGTAATCAGCAATGAGGTTGGAATTCAATTAAACTTCCAAACAACAAACTACATATTATTTGAAAATCTCAAGTGTGAGGGCACATGTACATATGTGTTTTTGAAGCCCACAGAAAAGTCCCTTATAGTTCATCAGGTAGTATTCTACTTTTCTTTGTGATGGGGTCTCTTGAGAGCAAAGTGGGCTTGGTAATGAGTACCAAGTTTCTGTCTGTCTCTCCCTCCCAGTGGTAGAACTGAGAGCATATACCACCATACATTTCGGTCTATCTTTGTTTCTTCCTTTTGTTTTTGTTTTTTTTCCCTTAGACATATATTCTGAGAATTGAACTCATATCTTCAAGCTGGCATATAAAGCATTGAACCAACTGAGTACTAATCACAATTTTAATTTTTGAATATTAATGACTTGGGTTTTATTTGCATCATATTGCCAGTCTTCATATTTTTCAAACAACAATGTATTAAATCCTAAAAGTAGCAAATATCACTAAGCTTTTTATAATGTTTGATATTCAGATACTTATATTAGATTTTCAATATGAGAGCAAAGTATAAATTTGAAAATTCTAATTTTAAAATATCATAGAGTCAACTTCAACAATCTCTGAATCTAAACATTGGCAAATAAGGCACAATATTCTGACTTAGATTTATGTTTCTGAGCTACCTAAAAATATTGAAAATCAATTCCAACACTTCCCATATCCTATGCATCTATCACTAACTAGTGAATATCTAAAATTCAACTGGTATTATTGGATCACTCAAAGAAAAAAAAGACTGTGCATTAACTATATGTAACTACATGTTGATCCTCAGCTAATATGACTTATAGAGCATTTAGAAGGCACAGCAATTTTATATCTCTATTTATCTATATCTCTCTATATACATACATACATACATACATACATACATACATTTAAAGTTTGTCTTGAGTTGGATATATTCTACACAATAAATGGTATTGAAGCTGTGGCTGGCAGAAGCCAGGGTGCTCTGTTAACTGAAAATAAAACAAACAAACAAACAAAAAAAAAAACAAGTAAATGAAACCCAGCAAATATAATGCCATATATCTGTGATCTAATCCCAAGCCTAATGCTCATCAATAGGGAAAGAAACTAACAAAATCCCTAGTCAAACCTGTAGTTCTATAAAATCTAATATTTATCTACTTTTATCAGTTTTATGATTTTATCACTTTGATAATGAAATGCTCCCTCTTTACATGCAAATGTCTACATTTATTGGCATCACAAATCAGTGTCATCTAGGACATCTTTACATACATTTATGTGTGTATCTATAGGTTTGTGTGAGCAAACAGGAAGTAAAAAAGTTTTCTTTCATATAAAGAGAATATCAAAAAGTACACTTGCTTTTAAATCCTGCTTTGTGTTGATGTTTGATTTCTGTGGCTTGCAGATCTGCTATCCAAAGCAGGGCCTCACACACTCACAGTTTGTGCTCTCTCACCCCTATCTCTTAGCCAGAAAATGTGCAAGGACAACATGGCATCAACCCCCAATGTACTTCTTTCAAGGTTCCTTCCAAAGTGAAGCGTCTCCATTTTCTCAAAGCTTCAGTCAGCCACAGATACAGTGTTCTGTGCCAAGAGACTAATGCATTTACAGTCTGTATGACAGATTTTCACTCCTCATTGGAATGCAGACTGGATATAGCTGAGAAGATTAAAAGAGCAATGCTCACAGTTGCATTTCTATACTCAGATCGTGTGATGCGAGCTTTAAGTATGACGCAATATCAAGGCATCCAGGGATTTTCTTCTGCCTAGGATAAAGATGACTGTAGACAGCAGATGATAGTTGAACACCAATCCTAAATCCATTTAGTAATTCACTTCTTTCTCCACTATATCTACAGATTTTTAAAAAGTCAGATTAAATGCACTTCTCTACATACTATGTGGCTTAGGGCTTAGATTAAAGAAGTACTGGAATTATGATTAGTGACAGGGTGTCAGTTTAGGAAAGGAGTGAGCATTGAAATGATCATCATCATCATCATGTCTATAACCCATAGTTCATAAAGCAAAATTCCAATTTATACATGATGGCAAGAGGCTAGATCATGACAAGAAGAAAGGACAGGGATGGAGAGGAGGCTCAATTATGGAGAGTCCTGACTGCTCTTCCACAGCACCTGTGTGTGACTTCAGACACCCTCATGTTACAGTGTGACCTTTGGTAGCTCTAGTTCTTAGGGGTCTACACCCTCTCCTGCCCTCCACGGGCAACAAGCCTGCACATAGTGCAAAGATATGCACACAGATAAACACACATACATAATAAAATTTTAAAAAGAAAAAACAATGAATAACCTCAACAAGATGTAGGAAAACAGATGGACCCTATAGAGTTGATTTCTTTTTTTAAATCTAGAAGATATTCATTTAATTTTCTTCATTTTGTTTATTTATTTAGTTGTCTTAATCTATGTAATGCGACCAGAAATCGTAAATCTACCTGAAAGATTCCATCCAGTTGAAAATTTCTATGTCCTTTTATGTATTTCATGTAACTTCTCCATGGAAGAGGCTAGCTGCAAAGAATGCACCGGCAACACTAAGAAACATTTTCTACACATGAATATCTGTATTTTAAATTCTATTCACCATTAATTTTAAACTAGCAGGCTTCCATGAGTAATCATACATCCTTGAGATAGAAATCTTATGAACTTTAAATTAGTTAACAGATCTTTCTATCTTGTATACATGTTCATGCCATGAATTGATTTAAAATGAACTAGGTTTATGTGCATGTCAGAAATTGAAATAAATTCCAGCATTATTAACATTAGAGTCATCTCCACTATAAACATTTAAGTATATTTCATACTAAAATAATAAATGCTACTCACCTTTTTGTCATTAGGCAGAAGCAGATTAGAATTCACTTTTGTATTTGTTATTTGATTTCTCTTTCCTATAAATGAGCTGACACCTTTGTCAAGTATCGAATGACATAAATTTAGAAGAAAAAAAAAGTTGTTCGGTAACTAAAATGTGTGGATAGATTTGAACTGCTTACCCACTTTTAGATCAGAAATATTAGGTTTATAAATAGCTCTTCAAAAGGCAGGTTGCCATCAAGAATCAATGAAACTGAGAAGCAAAGTGTGACGTTGCCAAGTACGGTGCCTCCAACAGAAGGTATTTGATCTTCAATTTGCCTCAAACCTTTTGTGATGCTCTGGGGTCCCTTGATCTTAATCAACCTCACCATTTGTCTGCAACAGTTTCAATACTGGTCCTTAAAAATCTCCCAGGCTAGAATATGCTATATGTGAAATGATCCTGCTTCATAATGCAAACACTGGTGAACCTTGCCTAACTGTATTAGGTCATCAAAAATGAGGACAACAAAAGTGTCAGGAGAACCTATTCCCCCCAAACCTGAGCACATCTTTGCACTCTTTGAAGAAGCTCCAGCTGGCTCATCACAAACAAAGAGGACTATTTGTGGGACATAGACCCACTAAGTTTAGAACTACTTCCAGGGACACAGTAAAATCCAAGGGAACTGTGTCTGCTGAGAAAGTGATTCTTTGTGCCTGGATTTTTCCAAAATGTTTCAGTGTAGTTCAAATAGCCAATGTCTGGCCTGGGGTTTTGATTTAAGAAGTTCTACTGAGTAAAGCGCTGCACAAGGCACTATGACTAATACAGAGGTAAAAAGTGGTCTTTGGGAAATTTCAGGACATATAGGAGGCATATATAGCAGCAATTCAGCAACATGAGGCTAGGAGCATAGCTACAGAGAAACACTAGAGCACACGCACACACACGAGAGAGAGAGAGAGAGAGAGAGAGAGAGAGAGAGAGAGAGAGAGAGAGAGATGCTTAATACTTAAAGACCTAGCCTGTCATATTTTGGAAACATACATATGAACAAACAACATAAATATGAAAACTTATTACACTGAATCACAATATGCCTACAAGATCAATTTTGATTTTGTAAAATCTTATGCCTAAAAGTATAAGTGCTAATCATTGCACTTTACAGGGATTTTCTGTGCTTCAGTTGCTAAAATGATTAAATTTGTAAGAGCTAAAACACTTGCATTAGGATCCCTAGCAAGGGCTCCACCTACTCTTAGAAATATCCCAACACTATGAGGGTACAGTCCCTCCCCTATGCTTTCAAGTCAAAACTCAATCAACATGGGCCTTTTAGTGTTCCCTAAACCCCAACAAAGTCAGGATCCATCAATTTAATAGACGAAGGAAGTCCCTAGGGCAAGGTAACTCCTTTGAATTCCCTTTGGTTCCTTTCATCAAAGATCAAATCTAGGGAGAATATGAAAATTGCTTCACTTGACCATCAACATGGCTACATCAGCAAAGGAAACAAGAACACAACTTCAATAGCCAGAATACATATCCTGTGGGCATTTCCGATCAAAGAGCTCCACCTTAAGTAAAACCAAAATGCACAGAAAGCCATGAGAAAATCCAGAAAGATTAATGTAATTATTACCATGTGATCAATACTCTGGTTATATGACCTACTGTCTTCTGCATGTGAGTGTCCCTGCAAACGCATACACAGTGGTATTCTATGTAAGTAGGTCTTGCCCTCAATAGGAGCACTCGACGCTCTATTCAACATTATATTCATAATGCCTGACCCAGATCTTAGCACAGAATAAACTCTGGAGCTGCTGAGTGGATTAAGCAAGAGAGACAGTAAAAAGCTAGCTACTATTACTGGTCTTAGAGTGCCCAAAGCAAAGTATCTAGTACTTTGCTTATACTTTTAATTTAACTTGAAGTATTCCACTACAAAAAGTAATACTTGCCACTGAAGGTGAGATTTGATTTCATAGGCAGGTATATTTACCTCAGGAATTCATTTGCTAAATGGTGAGAAAATTCAGTTTGTTTCATTTTTATGCCTTGCAAATATTTGCATATCTTCCTAGAAGCTACCGGTAACTGCTTGGATATGATTTCTTTACTACATTCCATGGCTGGAATTCATAACCCATACTTCTTGCTTCCTTACTGTTTTATAAAACAGGTAAACTATCATTGTCTCATATAAATCTCCCATTACTATCCACAATAGTATAGTAAAACAGATAAGAGCTTGATTACTGACTGCTACACACTACCTGTGTGATTTTAGTCAAGTTACATCCATTCTCTGAACTCAAATTTCATCTTAAATGGAGATTGCTACTTAATTAAATTAAGCCTATGCTAAAACTACCAGAGAAAATACTGGTAAAAACATCATTATAATGTGAATGCCTGTGTTTATTTGAAACATCTAATATTCAGTGTTTGAAGGATTAGTCGGATTTTACACAGTTTTCTATATGTAGGTTATGAAATAAATTTGTGAGGGGACGAATCACACATAATGTTCCTATGATAGGAAAAAAACTGTCTATAATATTGGGCTGCTAAAACTTCCTTAAATGTTGTTCCCGTTAGTAGGCAAAGACAGCTGAGAATTGTGCTTGCCCTATCAGTCCTTTACATCATTTTCCTAGTGTCATAGGCTGCTCTGGATTGCATTCTAAAATTACCTAATTAACATAAGCCAAGCTTCAATGAGCATCACTTTATGGATAACTTTTTTTTTCCTGGAAATGACACTAACACACATGGCAACCTGCAATGTGATCTTCAAAACTTGGTACTTGAGGAAAGATGCTAAATTAATTTCCCAATTATATTTCATTAGTAGACATGTAAGAAAATTCATTCCAAGATCTCTTCTAGGAAAGGTAAGTTCAATGGAAAAAAAACCAGTATTCTTTCACTGTCTTTCTGGAAAAATCAAGTGACCTGGGACATGCTTGCTAGGCTTGTATTTGGTTTGCTTTTGTACATTTGAAAGCTCCATTCGTCATGATGAGCTGAATCTGAACTAACAATCTGAATTTTATGGACTCCATAACATGTACATTTCCCCCAGAGTTGTTCAACAAAACTAACCTAGAAACTACTGTGAAGGGATTCTGCAGATGAAACTAGGTACCGATTCAGGTGACGTTCATAATGGAGATTATAAAGCCAGCTTGATCTAAAGACAGGAGTGAGGAACCTCTAGCTTGACAAGTGCCTCAGCAATATGCTACCTCTCCTCTTGAAAAAAAAATAGTGTCTTTGGAAGACTGTGATAAAGAACTCTCCAAGGGGATGCCAGCTGGAAAGAAACCAGAACCTTAACTCAATGGCTTGAAAGAAATAGAGTCAGCCAGCATGTGGGAATATTGGAAAAGGTTTCTCACCTCAGATGAGAGCCACAGTGCTGGATGACAGCTCAGTCTCAGGTTAGGGAAGAGGACAAGCAGAATATTAGTCATAATTTATTCTATCTCCTGAATTGCAAAAATCAAGAGAAAATGTATGTATGTATGTATGTATGTATGTATGTATGTATAGTATAGTATAGTAATTTTTACACAGCTAACTTTACAGTGGCTTCTTACAAAGAAGTAAAAAACATGCCTTTTTAGTTCTTAATCTGTTCAAGTTTTTAATAAGGTAATATATGCTCACTTTGTGAGTTATATAACACCAATATAATATCTCAAAGGAATACATCAGAGGTCCATGGGAAACAGAAATCAAGATTGCCAAAATTCCACTGTTTTATGATTGTCCTATGAAGCCAGACACACAAATAGGAAACATCTCAGTGAAAACTCAGTAAATCATTAGCTGCTTTGAACTAGAACATGGTTTGCATTGGCAAGCTTATCGTGGCTTTGGGATGTACAGGAAAGATGAGCAGGCAGTAGCCTGGCTGTAATAAATTAAGAGAGAAGGCAAGAGACTCGGCAGAACAGGAACTGGGAAAAAGGACTTGGGCATGACACGTCTGAAGGAAAGTTAATTAAAACATGTTCATTTCTGTATTGAGGGAGTGGAATGTTTACAATCCATTCATATAGGTAGAGGGTAACATGTATGTATCAGGCAGTTCTTCAGGCAACAGAATTAGCAAAAATGGGAGGTGTAAATGTACAGGACAGAATTCATGCCATATGAGAGACTGTTATGGGGGGGTTAAAAACAACGAAAATAAACAACTATAAAATTAATGTTAAGGTCAGAAAGCAGTAAGTATAAGTTACTTGTCTCTCATAACTTAGCACTTTGGAATTAATAAACAAGAAAGGTGATTTGTGAGAAATTCGGGGAAAGAAGAAAGGATAAGACATCTACATATTTATATATCTATGTCCATATACATACCATTTTGTATTTAAGGTAATGGTGGGTATTTTGTGTGTATGAGAGACTGAAGAAAAGAAAATACCACTCAGACAAACAGAACTGGGAAATAGGGCACAATAAATGATTAATGCCTCATAAGAAGGTTAGCAGTAAGAGATGTACATATGTTCGTATACATGCACGATGATTGGAAATAGTGAATGCTTCCCAGGCCTTTTAGCAATGCATAATACAAACAGTGATTAGGATAGAGACAGCATACAGCTCTCATGAGTGAACCAAAAGGCATTGATATTACTAATTCTTCTTAATTCATTATGGCTACTTTCACTCTTATTTTCTCAATTACAGATAATACATAATCTGAATAAAACATGCCATATACCAATTGAAGAAAACTGGTCTTAACTTCTGTAATTCAGTCACATACACCTCTTTAAAATTATGCACATATACAGGAAAAATACAATTCTAACACCTTAGCCATTCACTATAAACAGTGTACAAGGAAAATCTGCAAATTCTATACTTAGCTACAGTACTAATGAAGACTTTCATTACAATGTCAATTTCTATGATACCCTTACTAGTCACAAAGATACAATGAACTATGCTCTTTTATAACCCCAAGATTAATGCAACATAAACCTCAGTCTATGCTAGCTGCTCTAGTAGTTGATAGGGTAGCCATCAATTGATGTGTTTTTCTAATCATTTTATTAGAAATTCTTATTATTTCACCAAGCCATATTATATGTCATGATTTAGCATTTACAAAAGAGGTGTTAGTTATACAAATGGGAGAACCCTATCCATGTACTAATGGAAAAGATCCACTGTAGTTAGCTTACACTGATAACTATATATTAACACTTGGGCAATAGTTAATCTCCCCAGCTCCAGTATCAGGATCCAGGCCCAAAGCTAAGCTAACTCTGAGCTATTTATACAGAGAGTCATGGTGAATGATTTTCTGAGCTTTCTTCTTTCATAGTATTGTTTGGTGGTGACCAAACAATCACAGTTAATTATGATTCAACTATAATAAAGCAGTCATTTTAGAGAAAAAAGTCAGTAAGTTCTTTGATAAACTACATTGTTCCTTCTCGCTCAGGATGACTTTGAACTTAATATTGTAAGGCAGAAAAATGGATTGATAAGGATAAAGCACACTGATAATAACTGATTAGTAAGTACCTGAAGTTAATTATAATTGTGATTGGCTATGTATCTATATACACATTCATAGTATATGATATATATGCTTCAAAGTGTTCTCATAAAAAGTGCATATTATGTGTAGCAAGTCACAACTATGCCTGCATTCTTACAGGGACAAAGTGTAGTGTTTTGGGGTTCACACTCCCACTTAACCAAAATGAAACTATGCCTCCTGAAAATCTTCTTCATGACTGAGAGGGGCCTCCCACCCTCCAAACCCTGCCCCTTCCACTCTAAATATGGATACACACCTGGTCTTAAGTGAATTACACGGGATATAGGTTTTCAATTAGAAACAGATGTGATAAATAGGATACTGTGAAAATGTTAGCATCTTTCATCACCACATGTGGAAACATATTTTCCTATTTAATTTTTCTGTAGCCACATTGCCCAATTACACACATTATACAAAACCCAAACTAAAAGTCTGCTTAAATGAAAGACTTAAAAAGCAACAAGCTTTCAAGAAAAGTTTTTTCATCCCCCTTAAGCCCTGTTTTATGGAAAAGGAACATAATTCTTCCTAAAGTAGTCAGTCCTTTCCAATTAAATCGTTTTATAACATCCCATTGTCTGACAGAATTCTGTTTAGCAATCACATATTTCTTGGTTTACTAATAAACACTTGAGGTTTTAAACATTAATTAAAGACTGTACATTTTGTTTCCACTTATTTGTAGCAAAAGATGTTGAATTATGATACTCAGAGGACAAATTATATCTCCATTTCAAAGAAAAAGTGGCTTGAGACATGATGGAAAAAATGTGACTATGACATTTGGAGAAGGCAGGATAGTGAATGCTATCAGAAACACACATTAATACATAGAGGTCCTATTAATGTGAGCCTCTTTTTAAAAGATCGCGTGTGCACACGCACACACAGGCATATACACAATCATGCACACACACACACAATCACATAGATAATGATTAAAAAAAAAGAGGCCTTGGATTTCAAAGAAAACAAGACAAAGCACATGGGGAGGCTAAAGGGGAGTAAAGAAAATGGCAGGGAAAACAATGGAACTATTCTCAGATTTATTAAAAGGAGTTTTGCAATTATGAGTTTGTTAAAGCACATTTAAATCATTTTTTATATAAAACATTTCAAAGAAAGAATACAGCATTACTATTCTGTCATGTGTCTGGTAATATATGAATACACATTTCTAGATTAAACTAAAGCTTTCAGTGTGAAAATTCTTACACTCTACAGCAGATTATATGGGGGCCATTTGCATCATTTCATGCCTACTGCACACAAAACAACCTGGTATGTTAGAACATGCCTTTAATGTCAGCACTAGAGAGGCAGATGCAGGCAGATCTCTGTGATTTCCAGGACAGCCTGGTTGAGCAACATAGGGAGATGTTGTCTCAAACTCTCAAACAAATCAAAACACAAAAGAGGAAGAGAGGAAGGGAGGAAGGGAGGGATGGAGGGGGAAATAAAGAAATAAAATTAGAAATAAATGAAACGAAGTGAGTTTGTTGAGTGATTCATGCTCTGTTTTACTCCTTTTTTATTTTCATACTTGTGTGCTTACAGGTAACTAGTATAAGGAACACAATGGCTCTGCCAAGAACACTTTTAATCTTACCAAGATGAGCATTTTACTGATAAAAGGACCATTTTAGGAGGGAATTCTGAAACGTTTTAGGAGGGAAATTATGAAATGAATCCTACACAATAAAAACATGGAATGATAATTTCTATCTCAAGTTCTCCTTATAGTTGATTTAAAACGCCATCATTCTTAAAGGAATTTATCTCACAATCTGCACGAATTATCCTCAAGTTATACCTCTGCTGCATTTACACATTTCCATGTGGCTTTGCAGTCATGCAAAGTAAAATGTCCTCATAGGCCTAGTGGTTAACATTTTACTGATTTATGATTCTATCAAATAAATGTATACATCTAATTGAAGTAGTTATAAAGTTAAAAGAATGGCCCATGCATCCCAATCTCCTATTCTGTGTCCTTCAGAATCAAATGGCTTCTTACTTGTTACTTTTCATTTGTCTGTTATTCCTGCTATCAACACACAGAAGCTGATCTGCTCAAATAATTCTATTGTCTAAGAACACATCATAAATCTCATGGATCAGGAAGTTATGGATATATGCTTGTGATTCTTTCCTTTAACTGTGTATGAACTAGGAATCTCTTATTCCTGTGGAGGCCAGGTGGGATGTTTATTCTCCTCAGAGTTGCACAGTCTGCTCTCTTCAGTAAGCACAGGATTGACTATCATTTCTTAAGTACAACTGTGACCTTCTGTATTTTAATATCCTAAAATTGCCATCTAATAAACACAAAGTATAAAATGACAACAAAAGATTTGAACTACCCTTCAAAATGTTTTATTTTTCCAGAAAATTCTTTAACCTTTTTCTCTGGATTGAGTTTATGGAGACAACAGTGCCCTCAAGTTGCTAGACATCAAACAGAAGAGAAACAGTCAGAATCTCATATTGGTGGTAAATAAGTCCTCCCAAAGAAAGTCCAAGCATTCCTGTGCATCCTTGTTCTTGTTACTGTTTTCTCTGAGCTATTTGAACTTTTCTAGAAGGTAGATAATATTGCCATATTTCATTGCAAAATCAGGCAACCACTCACATTGAATTCTATGAGGTTAATTTCTATGTGTGTGTCTGGATACACACATCAGTATTTGGGTGTATAAGACAGAGCAGGATGCTGGATGTCTATCTGTATTGCTCATTACCTTATTTTTTTTAAAAAAAATGATAGAGGCACTCCCTAAACCTGAAGTTCACTAATTCAGCAAGACTGAATTAGTCAGTGACTATGTATTAGCCAATCTTTGATCCTTGATTTTGGATTAGAGGTGCTGGCCTCTAGCTGAGTTTTTTATGTGGATGCTGGGAATTGAACTCATATCTTCATGCTTGTATGCCAAGCACTTTGTAGACTGAGCCATCGCCTCTATGCCTTATCAGTGAGAGGTAAACTTCAAGACTCCAAAAAAGCTGCCATATGTACAAGCTATCAGGACAACACATCATTTCTCATGTCATCTTGAAGTACAATTAGCTTGCTCCTTCTGTCATCTTGGTGTGAGTATGACAGTCTTGCCAACATAATACTAACACAAAAAGATCATGGGAAGCCTGTTCCCATATCTTCCTTTCTCAGTGAGTGAGAAGCCAACACAACAATACTGCTGGAATACTAATATTGTAATAAATATCAAGAAGAGAAGATAAGCAAACTTATTTCAAGTTCAGCAGCTACAAGTACATGCAACTGTTACTTTAAGTTGGTAAAAAGTTTAGGTAAGACAGATATACTTGGATTATAATCATTTTACACTTTTATAAATGAAGTATATACAGGAAACCATGACAATCACAGCCTATTAAAAGTTTTTCATTATCGTACCAAATGGCAGTTAACTTCTAGCATTTGTTGAGTTTTTCCTTTGTGTATTTGTGTGGAGTGTATTGTGCAAGAGTTATACATGCATGAGTGTGTGTGTGTGTGTGTGTGTGTGTGTGTGTGTGTGTGTGTGTGTAGGCAAGAGATCAACTTCAGGTGTCATTTTTCAAAGGTCATCACCTTGATTATTAGGACTGTCCTTCTCTGGAATGGATTGCAGGTTAGGCTGGGTTAGATGAAGAGCAAGCATAGAGATCAATCTGTCTCTGAGCTCCAGTGCTGGGATTACAAGTGTCTGTCTGGATTTGTCTGTGGTTTGTATAGAGGGCACTTTAACAAATCATGCTGCCTCTTCTGTCACTGAATAAACATGCATTTACATACAGAATAACATAAGAGTTTATAAACATTTTGAGATGGAAAAAGGAAGTTATTGATGAGACAAAGCCCAGATTATTCAGAAAACCCTTACTAGAGTGCTGTTCTTGTAATAAAATGCAGTCCTTGGGCTGAAAAGGGGACGCAAAGCCCCCATTAGAGAATTCTGAGAGCCAAAGTGTCAGAAACGGTATTTAGTAGGAATATGTCTGTGATTTGTCCAGAACAGCAACTAGATGCACTCTTATGACCTAGCTGGAGAGGCAGAAAAAAATGTAGCTATTGGGTTGTTATGTTAAAATATCTAAGTATCTTACTAGAAATAGTGGGTCACCGAAAATATGTAAATATTATAAGTGCAATATTGCATGCCAAGTACTGTATATGTACCACCCTCAGTGTGTGTGTGTATGTGGTATGAAACATTGTGCTTGGTTTCTAGCAAACGTTTGATGTGTCTATAGATTGGACTGTAAGCAGAAGCAGTAGTGACAGCATTTGAAAATTTAGAATTCAACTCCACCCATTTTCATTTGGTAAACACGCTATTATTGAACTGTAATAAATTTCTTCCAGTTTTAAAGACATGAGTCTATTTAGGCCACATGGCATATGGACTATTCTTAAAACATATCATCTGATTCGATCTTTATTAAATCTCTAAATTTTAGAAAGATACATCAAATATGTGACACTATCATGAATTTATACACTGGATAGCACAGTGCCAAGGGTCCTAGAAGAATATGATTCGAACCTTTAACTTTTTACTGAAACAAAATATTTTAAAGCAAACAATAAAGATATGTTAAAAGATACACATTTAAATAGATTTTTAAAAATAGCTCTCTATTCATTTTCTTGAAAAGCTTTGGGAGATCTCTGGATTTGGCTGGAAATCTCAAAAAAAAATCTGTAGCAAAATTGTATTTCACATATCTTTCACAAGATTCTGTTCGAGCTCTGGAAAAGTATATTCAATCATTCATTAACAAAGCTTGAGCTCATGCTGGGGCATTTCAAGCCGAAGCTAAACTTAACAATGGATTGTGAACTCCAGTGTCCATGGCAACAGTAGCTAATTCTTCTTTCCAATCACGGTGGCAATTCTCTCCCATGGCTTGAATCAGTTACAAAACAAAATACTCTCAAAGACCTTCCTGAGCCAATAGCCTTGCAGCTAATCTGCTAATAGGAAATAATCTGCAGCTAATACACACATTCCAGGGCAGCAGTGTGTTTTCTTAATACTTTGTTTCGTGGGCCTCATTCCAAAGAAAGCACAGTAAAGAATAGAAAACAGACATTCATTAAAAATAGTATTATACTACCTGCCCACTATTAATGCTGAAACTTGCTCCAACTTGCCAGGCTCTTAAAGAGTTTGTTAAAAAGCAAGTGGAGGAGAGATGTAGCAACAAAAAGAACAAAAGCAAGCTGCTCATGCTATAAGGGTGAGAGCCCGAGAAGGCACAAGAAACACAATTGATTTTTAGCAAACCTTCCAAGCTAAATTGATTTTGGTTCAGTCCTTACTGGCTCATCGGATGTACTCCAGTAACAAAAGTCTTAAGTGCCTCTACTGCATTTTCCCTCCCATTAGGGAATAATAGGAATGGTTTAGCACTGAAATTAGTGTTTCACCTCACAGGTCAAGGTTTAACCTCTTGAGCAACTATAATGACTTAAATCATTCTAATTAGAGAAAAGCTATCTTCCCCAAAGATTGACTAAGTTTGAAGAATCAGCTCACAGTGCTCAATGTTTTTGTTGAGGGGGAAAGACTGGGATTTTGCTTCTAAGAAAACACTGAATACTCATAAACAAAGAAAAGATACCCTTTCAACGCTCTTGGCGTAAGACTTATTCCTGATCAGTGTTGGGATGGTTTGACAACAACAAATGTCGCCCTATGATTTGTACCCTGAATCCTACCTGGTTCAAAGATAACATGATATAAACCGTTAATCTGTGTTCTTCATAGGATGCAAATCTGAGTTCCTCTTGGAAGTTGCTTCATTTATGCACTTTATTACAATAAAATGAAATATAGGGAACAAGGGAGGAGCAAAAATTTTAAAGCTAAAGGAGCCATACCATCAAAGGGTATCTCTTCCTCATCTTTAAATTCAGTATACAATGTTAGTTGCTATAACAACATGATGCAACTTTGTATTACCATGACAATCTAAACACAACTTTTAAGAAACAATAACCATTGTTTACTCTGTTGAACCACTGCTCCCAAGGCAACATGTGAGTATTTACTTCAATGATAAGGTCTACACTACAGTGTAATAGATCTTATGTCATTAAAAAATGAAAACCCAAATTATGGCAGAAAAAGAAACAAAAAGGAAAATTTCTACATTAGCTGTTTGTTGAATGGCATTCTTCTTTCCAGCTTCTAGAAAGCCTGGCATTGGAATGTTTTCCATGTGGAGAATGAAAGAAGAGAGCATTTCAAGTCTGTGCATCTTTCTCCTGGTCATCTTTGTAATAAGTATAGATGAAGATCCTTCAAATCCCCACCATTAGTTCTTACAACTCATTTAATGAAATAATTACATTTGCTTGGCAAATAACTACAATTCCTCAAACCATTTCAAAATCCATTTTCTATATCTTACAACAATTTTGTAATAAATTCAAATTAAGATTACAGTTCTGAAAGCCTACATCATTAGAACATGGATACAACTTTGCAAAACACGACTAGAATCTGTCTCTTCGGCTCTCAGGATGAAAATCTTTCCAACCATTAGCTATATTTTGAAATAAGATAACTTTGAAGATCATTTAATTTGATGACAAGTGGGAAAGCCTATACATTCAACAAGCAACTATTACTTATAAAAATCAGTGCCAGTAATTGGATATGACAATTTTCCTTTGCAAATAAGCAATGGTTTTGCTACATAAAAACGCAGAAAAATAAACCGGACATGGGTGTAAATACCTAGAACTTCTACACTAAGAAAGATGGAAAAGAATCTTTTTTATAATAGCAAGAAACTTTCTTAAAACAGAAAACAAACAACAATAAAAAAGGTCAAAAAATTGTAATAGAAAGAAGGTTAAAAGTTTCAATGTGATTAATACCCTGCAAGACATTTTCATTTTGACACATAATGCTAAATGCTTAGCACTTAATATAGAGACAGTTAAAAAAGGGAAAACCACGTTTGCTGTCAATAAAGTTTCAATTTTTAGGAAATGCCTTCCATTAAAGGTGTAGTGCATAGTACATGAAGAAAGGAAAATAAAAGTTTCACAAGAACTACTAACAACCCCAATGAGTTCCACTCTGTCAAGGTGAGTTGGTCACAAAGAAAGTCTCAATGAGTCAATGCAAGAACAATAATGTGATGATGTGTGTGCTTCTATTTTTTTTATCAAACTACTTAATATAAATTTATGAGTAAAATTCCATTATAAATGCCTTTTAACCCAAGTTTTCTACTACTAACCATTATTTTCCAATCTTAAAAATTTTTTTTTGTCTTAGTCATGCTCAAAGCAATGGAAAGATAATAGTTATATAATATTAGACAATGCAGCTAAAAGATGGTGGCATCAAATGTCAATTATAGTTTTCCCTTTGTGACATAATTCTAGAAATACATAGTCCATGGTTAGATACTCACATGTGTTATAGAAATTATATAAAATGAAAACATTATGTTTTAATTAGGAAGTCTTATTACTGAATGAGAAAATATAAATTAACTATAAGATAAGGAAAAGCCCTAGGAAGGATCAGAGATTTGGAGTGCTTCCTGAAGCACACAATTTCCAATAGTAATGGCTTTGATTTGTTTCAACAACATTTCTCAAGGACAGAAGAAATATTGCTTTGGCATGCTAGCATGGTTTAAAAAAAGAAAGAAATTAAACAGATAAAGAAAATTTATTTAATACTTTCTTCATCTAAACAATGTAACTTTCTCTCTCTGTCTCTGTGTGTGTGTGTGTATTTGTGTGAATATGTCTCTGTGTGTGTGTGTGTGTTTGTGTGTGTGTGTGTACTGAACTAAGATATAATGTTAAGTTAATTGAAATACTGATTAAGTCAGGACAGCATAAAGGAAAATGTTGGGTTATTACTTGAAAATACACATCATTAGCATGTTATAATAAAATAGACATTGTAGTATTTATCTCATTTAGTTTCTCTCAGTTGTCTACCTCCATCACTAGAAAAGCAACCAACTCCATTATCAAAATGCTAAAGTACACCTCACCAAATTCTGTAAGAAAAAAGATCTTCAGGCTGAACAACTGTGGCTTTCAACAATTTCTAAAGATTATAAAACTATATGCTCAGACTATACTATAATGTAAACTTTATATGCTACACTATATAGTAAAATACTATAGAAATGGTCATTTTAAAATCATTTCCAGTTTACAATTTGACACATACAAAAATATAATGTAGCTTGTCACTCATTCTCGTGAGTTGAAAATAACGGTGTTAAGATTTAGAAGACAGATAAAGCGTGATACTTATTCTTGACAATAAAGAAATTCCACAAGTCAAGCCAGGCCCCAAAACTACACATCACCAAAGTGTGATTGCATCTTGTTAAAGAGTGATTTCATCTACTGTACATTCTCACACAGTCTTGGATTTGGTTTCAGGAGCTAACTGAGCCCTCACAGTTAGCTGCATCCAATCGGTTACTGTCCCTCCTGCCTTGGCTTGATCACTATCCTCCACTCTCTTCTGGTTTTCATCAAAGTCATTTGCTTACTCTCCAGGGACATGAATCCTAAATCACATCATCCTTAGAATTTTCCCTGCTTTCCTCCACATGTTTCTCTTATTTAATCACAGCTGTTTATTTGTTCATTCCTTAAACACATAGATGAGTATGCACTATGCTAATGCTGCAGGTACAGTTAGATGGTGAGGGACTAGGTGGGGTGTGAGATGACTTGATGATCAAATGTGTAATACTTGTAGGGAAGTATGCAAATAATAAATTACATATTTTAACAACCAAACCTACAAATCCCCAAGCTGCAGAGAGAGCTGTGTGTAGGAGAAAATCTTACCCATGCCTGATTTTCAACCAGTGACTAAAAGCTACTAATTCCAAATCGTTTCAACTAACATAAAATGTCTGCCTGGAGTAACAGCTTCACCCGCATACAGTCCCAAATTGTGGGCCTCAATGAGTAAAAGTTGAAGAAGTTTCATTTAAAAATGTATAGCCAATTTGAGTCCCACAAAAACTTTTAGAAAAAAACATTGAAAATGGCCCTTCTTCTTTTGCTCTGTCTTTGAAAATAGTACAGGTTTCTATAGTCTGATAGCCAGCAGTTAAATAGGAATCTATTCTTCTTTGCTTGTCACGTGATGTATCCAATCACCACAAACATGTAACAATCTCCCAATTTTCTCAAAGAAAAAAGAGAGAACAAGAATGAACGAAAAGAAACACACACATACACACAAACACAAGCAAACAAACAACAAAGACCCACCCACATCTCCTTTTCTAATCTACTCCTTTGCTTGAACTCAAGTCCTCAAGACCTTCCTCAGCTCTAGATTCAGTAACTGCTAATGTTCCTATGGACAAAAGAATCATCTACCTAAAATGAGACATTTGGTCTCATGTCTGTTTGCTGGAATTTTCCAAAAATTCAATAAAATCCTAGATGGTCAAATCTACTTTCTTGGCAATATAGGAGTCATCATACAATTAACTATGCAGTAGGCAGGTCCTACCATGGGGCTTAAAAGTTAAGCTAGGAATGAAATCACCTGGAAGACAAAAGCTACTTCCTTATGACATGAAGCAGATTTTACCCGGTTTTTCTTGACAGAACAAAATATAGCCATGGGACCAGTGCCAGATCAGTTAAGTCATGACATTCTCCGAGTTAGCTTTTGTTTTCTTATGCATGGGGATCAAAAAATGAAACAGGCCTGAAAAAAAAATCTAACAGCTCAAAACAGATAATAAAACCTTGCAAGCCAGGGTACAAATAAGCTTGAACTTCAAAAACTAGGGAAATGAATGACTAATTATCTCCAATTACCAACTCCCTTCGTCTTATCTCTTTGATGCTGGAAGGAAGTACAGGCAAGAGCCATGCAAAAGGAAGCTGAAAGAAGGAAAACATGGGCATTCATGAGACTTAGGTGCTGTAACACCTGAAGGTTTGAGCCAAGGTAACATGGTATATGCACAAATCCTAAAACCTGTGCTTAAATTCAATATCTTCAATACCTGAAGCATACCTGGTGCCCAAGAACATAATCTGTGTGAATCCCATGAGCACCAAAGATAAAGTAGAAATACTTGAAATGCATGAAACTGTCAGAAAAGTGCAGGCCAATGTTTCCTGTTTAAGATATTTATGCACACTTGTACGTAGTGAATTGATACACTTGTATGTATGTACTTATACACTTGTATGTATGCAAACACTTAAAAAGCTGCCTCATTTAGCATGCTAATATAAGTGCTCATTACTAATCACAATGAAGAGATTTTTGTCAAATGATTTTATAATGAAACTTCAAAATTAATGTCAAGAAATAATCTGACTTCATCCTCTCTCCTCTCTGTTAAATTTTATAAGAAAAAAAGCTAAAGATACTAGACAAATGATGATGAATTAGAAGGCAATTCAGCAATGGATAGTATTACTGTCAGAAATCACCATCAAAAGAATGGAAATCAGCTCAATCAAATAAAATAAAAAGTTAAAACTTAGTGACTTAAAGTAAAACTTTTTTGATTCATTATCTGCCTTTGGCAAATGAAGTAGGAGAAACAAATTTCAGTACTCTAAAAAGGAGTAACTTAAATATAATGGATCTTGATGCATTGAGTTCCAAATTAAGGCATATAAGAAATGTATTCAATTTAAAAAAATCAAATGCCTTGGACAGATATTTTCATCTCTAGAAAAAAATTATAATTAATGTAGACAAACAACAAAGATTTAAAAAAAAAACAACTTTGAAAGAGACTTAAAGGGCGCCCGCTTCCATGTAACATGCATGTTGTGATCAGTTTGATCGATTCTTGCATTATTTCTGGGCTGAAAGAAAAATAAGAACATACCTTTCCTAATATGGCAATACTATTTGTAATTTGTCCACCTGACTTAATACAGCATCAAAAAGCAGGCTTTCCCTTGTTTGGTATTATTATGCATGTGGGGATATCTGTGTACACTTCCTCTAGCTAACATGTTTTCCAAGGAGCTGTTCAGGGTCCCCGCATGTGATCCTTTAGAGTGGTCATCTGCAAAGGACATGGTACTTATTCATCTTTCTTTGCCTGCTGCTTCCATTCGCCACACCCTTCTCACACTCTGGTGGATTCAACTTTATAACTGTATTACATCTTACCTAGGCTACATAAATATGTAGCTATACAAACAATCCTTTTCAAAGGGAGAAGAGTATAGAAGGGTCAGGCATCCAAGGGCATGAAGGATGTACACCAGACAAAACAAGACCAAAGTACCCGTCTGTTTGGGGAGCTCATTATAATACTGTTTCTAGTTTTCTTTTGCACCATATATGAAATGATACACAGAATGAATAAAGCAAGGGTTCTTAGTTCCCAAAATATATGGTCTTAATTATTTCAGTGTTTCCATATCCCATGATATGAAAATTTAAACAATTTTCTTCAGAACAATTTCATTAAGATCATAGTGCATACAACTGAAAGTACATGCCCAAAACATGGTCATTTACTTTCATTTCAAACAGACATGACTGAAAAGAGACATGTTGGAAGGAGACACCAAACACTTCTTGTAACATGGTACAGGACAAATGATTGTTAGGTAAACCCATAGCATTGAGTCATATTCCATGAAAGTATTTGCTTCATTTCTTCTAAAAATTCTGAAGATACTGCTACTGATTATACAAGGTCTCCTCCAGGAGGGACTTATCCAGTAACTAGATAGTTAAAATACATGGAAATTACAACGGAAATAAAGTAGAGGTGAAACAAAGTAAAAAGGAGAATTTCATTGAGTTCTACAAGAGCCCGCACCAGCAAGACCACCAGAGGATAATGGTTTCTGTTCATATACCACAATGCATGTGCAGTTAGGTTGGCCTTTTTACACGACACAGGATATATGTCTTCACATGCAGGCAGGGAGCTCCGGAATCTGTCATTTTGACAAAAGTATGTTTCCCCATACCAAACAAATACTCTTATGTAAACAAAAGGGAAACAGAAAACAGCCATCCGAAGCATGTCCTGAATGTTACTGTCATTATCAATTAGCCTTTATGGAGGACTTAAATGACAGAATTATTCCAAATTAACCAAATACACAAAAAGACAAAGAACTGTCTTGTGAAATATAAAGCTGTCCACACCATGTTTAAAATGTAACCAAAACCATGTTTAAGTACCTTTGCTGTTAACATGGTTTCAGTTACAGTATAGACAGGGTGGTGAATTATCACACATTCCAGAAACACAACTTGGCCTCGGTTTAAAATCATGGTGGTAAAATTTTTAATATGCAAGAATTCTTACCTGAGGCTAGTCATAAAAGATAGAAATCCCTTGTGTGCTGAAATTGTTTTAATGTGTGAGGCAGCCACACATTGCCATTTTTCTAACACATCAACCACGTGACGCCTTGATAGTACCCTATTATATACGTTGTGTGTGATGGTATCATTCTATGGTATGAATTTAAAAACTCAATTTCTGTTACTATTGTAGCATTTCCCTTATAATTTCTTCAAAACTTTATATTTTTCAAATAAATAACTACATACCTACAAGAGTTACCTATTTTGGTACCAATGTCTTTAGTCAAAATTCTTGTAAATTAAGTGTGTGAAGAATCTAGCAAAATCTTCTGACTCTGTTAGGGTTTAAGCATTGTGGGGACAATCTATGATGGAGAAAAAAAAATAAGACTTTCAGGAGGAATACTTATTTAGACTTAAAAGCTTCTCAATTAAAATTTGAATAGTTTGCTTATTCTTTGAAAGAACTGTTTCCCTTCAAATTTCTATTTCTCAAGTACAGAAGTTGTCTAAGGGAAAGGCAAAGACTTCCAAAGTGTGGCAGCTGCTGAAAAATCCATTTGCATCAATCTACAACGTCAAGGTGCACCCCAGAGTAGAAAACATTTAATTCTTTAATTGTGGTTTATTTAGGAGTCAGCTAGTCTTGCTTCATTACTCAAAGACAGCAGTTTGTCAGGGGAACGAACTATAAAAACGTACCTGACATGGCCCAAAGCTTCCCCAGAGTTACTCATAAAATACTGTCAAAAACATGCCATAAATGATGTTAATTATCCCAGTGATCAAGGGTAAAAATGAGAATAGTCTAAGACTTTTTAAGGAAATATGTTTTAATTATTATTTATAAAATTGTAGGGCAAATACATGAAATAAAAACAAGTATGGAAAAAGCCTAAGTATGGCTTTTCATGTATGGGCTTTCAAGAATCCCAACACATTAAATTCTGAATAAAGTAAAAAATTGTTTCAAGGATTTATTTGAGGAAATAATTTTTTTTTCAATACGTTTTCCCTTCTGAGCTAAAGGAAAAACAAAGGGTCTTAATGGGATTCACGCCTTACCCCACAAAAAAACTTACTTGTGGACCTACCCTGGTGTTTCTACTATTACAATACATGTGCATTATATATAATGCTTGTAGAGAAAATATTTAAATGCATGTCTTGGTTGGAGAAATAAAATAAATATTGAGTGAGCTACTAACACAACTACAATCAAAATTCTCAGTAAGCAAGTCTGCATCTTTAAGGGTATTGGGCAGCAATAACTGGTGAACAATCATGGCTAGTACCTTGTTGCAGTGCTGTCTATTCGTGGTGACTAGGCAGGCTTTTGAACTAGGAAATGCCTTAAAGAGACATAGTTACAAAATATTTACAATAAATATGGATAGTGTTTTAAAACTTCAGAGGTTTTCATTCTGGATTGTGCAGCTTGCTAGGGCAAAATCAAATTTGGTCTTTCTCTGAGGTCTACCGCTGCTCTTATAAGTGTTTTTTAAAAAAAAAGGCGAAAAGAAAATCAGGTCAAAAGTAATTGATTTTCAGTTTTTGAAAATATATGCAAAAATAAAATAATTCCTGTTTATAAATAAGGATGGTTCCTTTTATCTCCACCTACTGTAAGTAGCAGAAACTTGAGCTGAAACCCATAGAAGAGGGATTCATTTCTCTTCACAAAGAACTGTTCTACTGTCTGTCTGCAAAGCAATCTCCTCAGTAAATAGCTCCAAGGTTGAGCTAAAGAATACTGCATGGATCAAAGAATTCATGTCTTCCTGTGCAAAGTGAACAGACCACAAGCTCACTTGTGTGTCTAAAACAATTAGAGCTAGTATGAAAAGAAGGGGGCTGGGACAAATAAGTTACAGCTGATTTTACTCTGCAAAATATTTAAGGGGGGGTTCAAATTAATAACCATCCAGGGCCCCCAAACAACCTAATCTTTGTCAATTGGTGCCAAATTATGCAAGGTGCTGCCAATTCTGGTTGTCTAACAAATCAAGACCAGTGTACATTACTCCTCGGCTGCAGCCTGATTGATTCTGGTCATTATATGGGCTGATCTCATTTTCACACATGGAATCAATATGTGAGCCAGATGTTCATTTACCAAGAAGCCCAGCAACAACTCATCCACACACAACCTTATCCTGGACCCCAGAGCCCTAAAGACCCATAGATTCCTTGCCCATACAAAACTTCCCACAGCACAAGATCTATAAAACATCCTGCTAATATTACTGTCAGCCTGATGACTTTTACAGTACTATATAAAGTTGACAGATAATACCTGCCAGTCCTAATTGGAGATAGACCTTTTCTTTTGGGACTGCAACCATTGAACAAATAAACAGATTGAGAAGTAACATTTTATTACAACAAATAAATCATTTTCTTACAACTGCTATAGGTCTGGCCCGAGGGTGAAGCTTCTGCTTGGGCTTCGGATCCTAATGAGCTGCTTAAGTCTCTAAACTGCACTGTCATCGCACTAGGGTGTGTGGCGAAGAGCTTATCAGTCTAGCTTTACACAAGCATCTTCTCATCACAATATTTGTGTGCTTTATTCCTTGAAAGAAGCACGAGCTGTTTGCTTTCTTGAATGTAAAGCAAAAACATGTAATTTTCTTTTCAGGCATGTCAACCTGAACATATTTATTTAGTTGAAGCAAAATATGCCCATAAGGTTACATAATGAAGAAATCATTGCATGGTTGAACATAAGAAGTAAACCTGATTTTCTGAGGACAATATGCAAATAACTTTCCAATTTGATGGCAAAACAGGAAGCACCACATAACTTAAACAAAATAGGCCCTACACAGATAGCCTGCTTTTTAGGGAAAAAAAAAAAAACCATCTTGCAGATTAAACATAGCAGAAGTGTTAAAATTGCCAAACTTAAAAGAATTCTGCCATTAAGTTTAGACCTAAGTGACACAAACATTCTCCACGCTGCCCATCAATACTGAGTTTGCCCCTTCGTGATGCAGATTCCCTACAGGGCAACTTTGAAAACATGTGTGTTCCTAACGTGGTAAGCTCCTGCTTTCTGCCCATTTGTTTTCCTCAACCGTCTTGGCTTCAGTGAATTCTCCTAATTTCATTTAGAGCCGTTCAGTGTGCTTAAAGACAATCCAAAGGATGTCTGTTTTCCATCAGGTAATGGCCATTAAATCTGGGAGCATTTCCTTCCACATCTTGTCGAACAGCATAAAAACAGAAGCTGGAAAGAGTTCCTTGGAGCTTTTCTATACTTTCTGAATCCAGAGCTTTCTAGAACTTTTTTTCACTACTATGGGTGAAAACATTCTCCAAATCTTGATATATAACTCTGGGATGTCTGTATGACCAAAACACATACACACACACACACACACACACACACACACCTTTAAGTATATTCTAAAAAGACTTGACACTGACCATTTCTAAAGGTTTTGAAATGTGAATTTTTATTTGTGCAGATATGGTGTCCCCTTTGTCTGAACTCAAGAAAGGAATTAGCTAATCAAATATTCTCCTTCTGCCTTAAAGTCCCTTCCAATGATTCTTTGAAGAATTTAAGTGTATAAAGAACTAGCAATACGTATTGCAGAGCCCTTCTATTGCTACAATAAAACGTCTCAGAAATCAATGATGAATAGACTTATACTGTTTGCCCTAAACCCACAATCTTTTTTTTCCACCTCTTTATACAGACACAGAGTTTCTTAGTAGAACAGAACCTGTTCCCATGAGAAGGCTTATATCTAGCAGGCGCTGATTTCATTCATTCACTTATTTATTTATTTCTCATCTCTGGGGTGACAGGAGCAGGCGATGATTTCATTCATTCATTTATTTATTTATTTCTCATCTCTGGGGTAACAGGGGGCAGAGTATACAGAGATGTAACTATGCATCATGAAGCACTTGCTGGCAAGTGAGGGAAAGAATACCATGATGACTGCAGGATCCAAGAGTATACATGACATGGGGCACAGAAAATAGAGCAGCCGAAGCCAAATGCTAAACCTAAGTCACAGTTCAACAGTCAATTTTTGTTAATGTTGCTGCTTTTCTGCCACCTGCAACTCTACAAAGAGTTCCTTCAAGACTACATTTCTTGACATTTTCTAAAGAAACAGATAAACTAATGTAAATAGAATTCTCGATGGAGACGTTTAAAAGAAGTTGATTCTTCATTACAAAAGTTGAGCAAAGAACCTGGATACCAGTTAACAATACTTGCTCAAACAGAGGAGTTTCTTCACATCATCTCTGACTCAGTTTCCAGGCCTTGGTGGAGGCGTGGGGATTCTCCTTCCACCTGTGAGGTATGCCCACTTTTCTTGAATGACCTAGTCCTGTCTGCTCCCGCTTTACCTTAGTAATATTCACTGTGGCACAGAGTCAGGTTCCCACCATCCACCTGAACAATTTGCGTGAACCACTTCCCCCATCTGAAACAGTGTCTGGTTGCACTCTAGGAGCTAAGTGAGTAGAAACAGCAGTGTCTGCCTTAGCCTGTTCCATGAGATTTTTTTTTCCTTTTTGTCTCCAATTCTTTTCCCCCCTCAAATGGAAAACAAAACAAACAAACAACAAGCAAAAAACAAGAACAACAACAAAAAACTATATCCAGTGTAGACTGGGCAGCCATCACCAGCAATTCTCCTCACCTTCCTTTTGGCCCCCTTTTGCCATTACCTTCATATCTAAATCAAAAGTGAACCAACAGAACAATCACCTATTTTGTGTTTCTTCTGGTAAAAAAGAGCCATAATTTTATAAGGGGCAGGGAGAGGACAAAGAAAGGAACGGAAATAGAATTTTCACAAGAGAAGTGTAGCTGAAGTTGTTCCACTGCAAGCACGTTACGGGAAAGCAAAGAAACGATCGCAAGTTCCTGGTTGTCCATAAAGAATCTTACACACATGTGCCTGAATCGTCTTGCTATGGTCTCACTCTATACCACACATTTTCAGTGGCCAATGAAAACCCTTTTCAGAGGCCTTAAAACTGCAGCTGCAGACACTGGCTTGATTGATTGCCCATACCCAAGCTCAGGTCACCCCACCATAACTCAAACATTACTTCAAAAACTACTATTTGGTTCCTCCTTAAAGTTATAAATTTTAAGGTTACTAATAATGTAATTCAGTTCTCTGGGTAATTGTCTCTTTAAGCCTCCCTATGCCCCCCAAAAAACTTCTCTCAAAAACACTGTTCCTCAACTGTCAATAGCTCTCCCTGAAAGAGATTTTTGGAGAATGAAAGTGTTTTTTCGTGGAGTCATCGCATCAGTGCTGACCTTGGCTTTTCCCAATGCATTTCACATCTTGAAAATAAGCCCCATCTCTTTAGCTTGTTATGCAGCTCGACAAGTCAATTTGGAATTCAACACAGATGTCCCTTTGCTTTACTTATCAATAGTAGATAATTCCTCTTGCCAGAGTAGAACATTTTAAAACAGCTATCTATTCTTTATCTCCATTTTGAATGTCAAGGTTATCTGAATTAGTTCCAGACACAGACATTAGAAAGCCCCCTTCGATTGAGGAAGTAAATGTAAAGGGTTTTCCCCAATATAGTCAAGCAATATGCCATCACTAAATTACGCACCTGTCCTACGGAATAGGTATTGCTTTTCACTCATTTATTTTATGTATTATTTCCTTTCTTGTTTCCTCTCATGAAGCTGTTTGCTCTCAATTTGACAGTACGTTCAGTAGAGAAGACACACATCAAAGGTTTAAAAAGCCTATCTACCTTCTGCCAAGTCTGGACTTAACTGTCCTTCTAGTGGAAGAAAGAGCAGAGAAGTTCCAGGAAAAACAAGGACTTTGTCTCCTTTAATGTGAGTTATGTTTAAAATAAAATTCAGCAGATGCCTATAGATTTTCTACATTACCATAGTGTCCTATGTGATTTGGGTTAAAATAAATACGCTGCTTCTTGGAAATCCATTTCTCAGGAGACAGCCTAAGAAGACGGATTGTATGAATGCTGGATACTTTTATTTTTCCTTTTGTTTATTTCTTGCCTGTTTGTTTTGACTCATATGGACATGACAACTGCCCACACTGGCGTCTACCTTGTTTCTGGTTTTCCTTGTATGGTATCACTCATTGTCCCCAGATTTCAGTCGTTTCCCACTGTGCCTCTCTGATCTTGAATCATACACTGACTCTGGCATGCAGTCAGTGTCACAAAAAGTTATCAATTTTGAAAGTGTGCCTTCTGATTTCAGTAATCCAAAATCCCCACCTAGAGATGATAAATGACAAAGGCCCCCAGGGACCTGACAACCATCTGATATATGCTGGGGTTCCCCAAAGGATAGCTGACCTTTGGCTTCACAAGATGAAGGTGCCAGGAGAGAGGGAATCTTTTAGGCTTCCAAAGATGTCTTGCTATGATTACTTCAACTATGAGAAATCTGGTGTCCAGAGTCAATTCAAAACCAAACCTTTAGCTAAATCCTAAGTTCATACAGAAGATATGAACACAACAGACTTCTAACACATATTTGATAGAGCACAGATACAACTTTGAGTTTGAAGATCGTATCTCTCTTATGAAGCATGATCACACGCTGCTAAATTCTAGTATGTTAAACCAATTTAACACAGCTAGCATAAGATGACAAAGTTCTGTCCTCTAACCACATGAAGTCATGGCTGTCCCCAAAATAATGAAAAGTCACCTTCATTCTCAAGTACTGGCAACATTTGTGGCTCGCACCCAGAGTGTGTGAGAATTTCCATTTAAAATATTCTATTTTCAGATTTTTCTTTTCAGTTATCAAAATTCCCTCCAAACTAAAACTTGGCAAACAAGTCCTCAGCATGAGGACATTTTTAAAGCCTAAATTTAAAAACACTATGTTCAGGGCTTTTTTTTTTTTTTTTTTTTCTTCAAGTAATAAGAAAACCAAAAAGGAGAGATTTTATTTTGAGGTTTTAGTTGCCTGTTTTATTTGTTTGTTTGTTTGTTTTGTTTTGTTTTTAAATCCTGCATTCCTCAGGATGTAGTTTTCAAAATGAAAATCTGAAGTTCATAAATTTCTATTTTTTTGGCCCTGTTTTCTTTATGAATGGTATAAATTAACATAATCTAAAATAAGCCCTATCATGAAGGGAAAAGCAATAATTGTTCACAGAAGCCTATGCCCAAAAATAACTCCATCTTCCCTCTATCATATACACAAAAGTTTTTAAAAATTATGTATTTCATGTTTCAGAGTGAAAAGTGTAAGTTTATAAACAACAAAGCTTAATGAAATAAAATAGAATTTTGTTTTTATTTTGGTCAGAGAGTACTATTTTTCTTCTTCCAGCAAAACTCCCATATATGTGATCATTTGATTTACTTGATAATAATATCTACCATACAATACCTATCACAGCCTTGGTTTCAGTAAAAACTTACCTTACTTACATATGTTCTAATGTCTAATAAAACTGATTTACCATTGAAACAGGTAACAGAACTTGGCCCTTTCATTCTGGGCCATATGCACCTATTTTTTTCTAAGACACATTGAATGGATTGGGAAACACACATGCACACATGGACTCACATTCACAAACAACATTGAGACATCATTTCCCTTCCTAGGAGGTCCTCCAGTCTAGTGGTAGATATAGACACAGCAAATACAAACACTGGCATCTATGCGATCTCATAGAAACTCACCACCATATAGTGTTTAAAAGCATGTAGGCTGTATCTCATCTAAGTTTGGGGATACTTGAAACGTAATCAGGTCACCAGTAACCAAATAGATATTGAATTCAACTTTTGCAAAACATCTATGATTTACACAGATCCTCGTGTCTTAAATTGATGTGTTAAACTTGAGTTACTAGTACTAAGTACCAAATGGTAACCACTTCCCTAAATCATACTGAAAAGTAACTGTTCATCCTTCACGCATCTTTTTCCACAAGCACTTATATTTTGGGAAACATCTTTATCTTAGGCTAGTTCATTTTTGTTTAAAAAAAAAATCTCTGTATTGCTACTTCTTAATCTGGAAATGTGTAGTAATACTATGTAGCCCAAAACATAGTATCATTTGACAAGCAAATCTGTTAATATATGCAAAATAATTAGCACAGTATATGGTAATTATGAAATCTGTGCATATTTATATTTCTTTAGTATGCTATTCTTTCCCACAAAGTTTATCCCCTCTCTGCCTTCTGCTAGAATGTATGGTATACGATACACAAATATTAATTTTAAGCATAGTGGTCCTTGATTTTAGAGCGATTAGTTCTGCAATGTGGTTTCAAAAGTTTCTTTAGTCCTGGTCTGACTCTGGGTCTGATGTGAGAAAGGTCCTTCTCGTCTCAAAATGTGCCCTCCTTTCTTTACTAAGATGGACTTGTTACCTTAGATATTTTCTCATCTGAATTTGGAGGAATAAACCACCAAACCATACTGCCCACATTTCCATTTCTATATTTTCATGAGTATTTGTGCTGGCTCATTTGTGCAGTTCTTGTTGTGTAATGAATCAAGCACATACTAACCACTGTAGAGTCTCATGTCTGTGCTCACAGCCAGCTCCACGGTATGCTTATCTTCAGCCACCTGCTGACCTGGACGGCTAAGTCTTTCTATAGTTATCCAAGGCTAAGAGTATCACGAAACTGCATGAGTAAATCCTTAGTGATTTCATGTTAGAGTTGAAATCTTAATTAGCTGTCAGCTGCCACTCATCTCCTATTCATCCTGGAAACTTGCAGGAATGAACTGCTGTGAAGAATTAAACTGGATAGGCAAATCAGCCTAAAGCACTCAAAAGAAACAGATAAGATAGCCTGGGATCTGGCTCAGTTAGTAATGTGTTTGCTGCACAAGCACAAAACTTTGCCTTTATTCCATCACCTACATAAAAAGTCAAGAGGACAGGAAAGATATGTCATCTCAGTATTGGGGAAGGGGAGAAAAGTATGCCTGGGTTTCTGGTCAGCCAGTAGGGCAGAATTAGAGAGATTCACAGCTACTGAGAGACCATTTTTTAAATAGTAAAGGTGTTAGGGATAGAAGACGATTATGCACACACACACAAAGAGAGTGGGGGGGGGGGGGAGAATTGCTGAATAAAGCAAGAGAGAAAAATATTTTAGGGTTGGTGGTTGAAAGAGCATGATGCTCTTCCAGAGGATCTGAGTTCAGGTCCCAGGACTTACATGGAATGTCTCCTACTTGCCTGTACTTGTAACTCCAGTTCCAGGAAATCTGACACCTACTGGCCTTAGATAATACCTGAATTCACGTACACATATGCGTACATGTCGCACACATACAAATGTACATACATATAAACACAAACACACACACACACAGACAACACACAAATAAACTTTAAAAATATCATTTTCGTGTTGGAAATCAACCATTAAAACAGGAAGAGCCTGACATGTTGCTTTGAAAATCATTGCTACAAATGCAGTAATTAGAATAATGATATGAGTAATAAATTAGGCTAATAGAAATGTCCTTTTTATTAAATAATATTTATGTTGCAGTTCCACTTTTCTCGTAGTCTCCTATTTGCAATTAAGTTATAACATTTTTTCTCTAATTCTCTTAAATTATTACTGGACAGCTAACTCTCCCATGCAAATTTTCTCTGAAATAATTCATGTTTACCACACATATGCTATTTCTTATTAACAGAAGCTAATTTAATTTTGCATTGAACTGCTCTATGACACAAATGCCAAACTTGTACCTTCCAAATAAATGGAAGCAAAAACAAACAAATCAACAAACACTTGTTAGGATGAACTAGGAATAACTGAGGAATACCATGTTCTAGGGTATGACCTCTACTGGCACAGGATCTCAATAGCACTCACTTCCAATGTAGGACAAATAGAATACATGGTTGTTTTTCTATGTTCTTCCTATTTGACAAAAACTATTACAACCTGAAACTAGAAGGATGCCTCTAGAGATAATCATGTACAAACAAGAAAATTATGGCAGCCCATGCGGAAGATTTGCCAGAAACTCCAGGGAATACAGCAAGTTCCCAGGGCCATGTGTGTAAGCTGGAGAATGTCAAAGTTGGAAGACAAAGATACATACTCACTTTCCTAACTTACTCCACCAAATGTTACTAGGGCCCAATGCAGGCAAAGGAGACCTGATACTTCTCCAGTACTAAATTCCTCTTTGGTAGTCATTATACAATTGTATTCTGAAATTTAATATAAATGCATTAACAAACACAGTCAAAAGAGTTAAATTTCTCTTGCCATTTAATGTGGGGATATTTAAAAAAATGTGTGGTTACCCAAACTTACATACTTTTCCCCTGAAGTATAGTAAATGTAAGGCCATATAACCCATTCTCTGGGAATTTAAATGTAATTAAACATTTAAAAAAAAAAAAATAGAGCAACTTATTTAAGATAACGGCCCTAAGTTAGGCCGTTAGTCACTGATAAGGTTTCAATTCTTAAATAGATCATTGTTTTATTATTTTTAAATGTTATGATTGTAAGAAAATCAGAAGCTGAATGCTGTATTATTTTCTTCCATAGTTTCGATGAGCAAATAACTCTCAAAGGCTATGTGTAGTGAGAAAGAATTGATCATTTAATTGAACATATGGAGGCATTTCTAGACTGCAATTGCTATGGACAAAAAGGCTAAAATTCAGAGTAACTGCCTCATTGGCACTGTGATTGACAATAATGATGTAATGAAGTGCTAAAAGGAAAGGCATGTAGCCACACTGCCTTGATTTACAGAAGACCCTGAATGCAAGTTTCGGCCAGATGGATGTGAAAGAGCTCCATCATGATTGGTGAATGAAACCCATGTGGAAGTAAACTCATTTTAGGTTAAAATCACTGGATAATTTCACCCTGGTTTCTCTGATTTTCTAACAACTTTTCATTCTACCTTATGATATTCCATAGGAAAACCCAACGTGGCCATCATCCTTCAAACACATGAATCATTAACCCTGATGAAAGCAGACAGGAATGCACTACTAATCCCCTGCATATGCTGCTGTACTCTTTAAGGGCATAGAAACATTTCACAAGGTATTAACAAGATTATACATGGGGTGGGGTGAATAGAAAAATTAAAAAAAAATCTTGTTATTAACAATGTGTTACTCAGCTATAGAAAGACACATTTTGATGAAAATTATCATGCCAGGAATTTAACATATCTCAGCACTTGGAAAGTAGAGACAAGAGGAGAATGCTTTCACAGTTTGTCTCAGCTGCATAGGGAGGATGAGGGTAGCCAGAACTACATGAAAGCCTTCTATAAATATATATATATATATATATATATATATATATATATATATATATATATACACACACATATATATACATACATACAGGTTATAAAGCTAATAAAATTTTGCATAAGTATTAAGACTATTTGAGTTTCTTTGCTGATTGCTATACATTTTTAGTTTTTTTTCTATTTCATATATTCTTCCACTTTATTAGTATTTTTTTTGGACCATTAACTCACCAAACTTGGACTCTAATGTTATCCAAGGCAAGTGAGGAAAAAAATCCAAACCAATATTTTAATGAAAAACAAAGTTGAAACCTTTGAAAATCTATAAATCAGCCTAGTTTCCACAGAATATGGGTTTGGAAATAGATGATTTGAACAAAAACTGGGAAATGTCATAAAATGGAAATTGTAAGGATTGTGTGATAACTTTATAGCGATCACTTTGGTATCACTGAACTGTTCAAATCTGAAAGATGAACTCAGAAAGCACAAATTAATAAAATGTTCAGGGCAGGCAGGGAAACAGAAGGTAAAATTCTGATCAGGAACCTTGACTCAACAGCATGGCTCTCACTTCCAGGAAAAAAAAAAAAGTTCACTGATCAGGAACCTTGCCTCAACAGCATGGCTCTCACTTCCAGGAAAAAAAAAAAGTTCACAAATATCTATATGCTTCCCTTGCAAAAGAACAAATGCCCCACACATTCATTTTCTTACTTCTGCCTACTATTAATAATAAACTGATTAATATCTTTTAAGTGTGATTTTTGTAATGTTTTGAGACATGATTTGCTGTGTAGCCCTTGAAACTTGTTCTGTACACCAGGCTGGCGTTGAACTCATAGAGACCCACCTGACTCTTCCTTAATAGAGAGTTATTTTTGTTTCATGAAAGGTTTCTAGCAATGCCTCTAAACACTGTTTGATCTTAACAAAAGCATGATATGCTACTGGCCTCCAGTGGGAAGAGGACAAGAATATTGCTAAGCATCCTACACAAAGAGTTAATGTGGACCAAACTGACAGTCATTCTGCTCCTCCATGCGTCTTCTACTCTACAGATCTCATCCTTACATAACAAGTGAAGCAGATTGCAGATAGCAAACACCTCATGGCTAAAAGTCTTTCTAACAAAAAATAATAGCCTTGGGGATGCTAACCTTGCTTATACACTCTGATCTTTTTTTTATCGTTTGATTCCAAAAATCAAAACTAGGTAATACATGTATAATGTGTCCCATTTTATTCCATGTGTATGTTTGGTGAGCATGCATTTATGAGCATGTGTGTGTACTTTATACAGAGAACTTTTTGCCAGGGCATTCCTCAAAATTAGCTGTGCTCACAAGCTCCCAGGGAACCTACCCCCGTCTCAGTATCACATCTTGCACTAGAGCAATGAACCACAGACTTCTGCTAGTGCAGCTATTTACCTGTGTTCTGGGGATTTTAAATCACATCCTCACACTTTCTGTGTTAAGTACTTTACTAAGTAAACCCCCTCCCTACCTCTGTGCTAGTTTAGCATGCAGGATACAGAGGTTAATAAAGAGTAAAGCATGTGTCCAAGTTTGTTTGAGAGGAACACTGATACACAGTCTCAATCCCTACCCAGCATCCTTTCACCCAGGAAAAGGATGTAATCCTTTACCAGTAAACTGAAAGAATCATACAGAATATCTGGAAATGAACAGCAATCAATATAAAAAGAGGGAAATCACAATTCACTTACTTTTTCTTTCAGGAAATGGGAAAACAGCCTCAGCAGAAACATTTTACATATTCTTGATAAACACATTGCTAATGAAGAAGGGAATTGTAATTAAATTGTGCTTTTAAAAATATGATTTTATCCACATTTGGAACAAACACCTTAAACTTTCATTGCTATAGTAATTTTCTGTTTTAATATTCCCAACAAATTATTTTTAGAACAGTCTTTGTCTTCCTATGAGCTGAAGTGGGACAGGTGGTTTGTGCTCCTCTGAGGAAGATTTTATCCATTTTTATTTATTTATCGGTGTGAGTATTCTACCTGAAGGTGTGTGTGTGTGACATGTGCATGCTTGGTGCCGATAGATCTGGAGAGGGAGTTGGATGCCCTGGAACAAGTATTTGCACACTGTTGTGAGCTGCCAAGTAAGAGCTGGGAAACCAACAAGGGTTCTGAGGAAGGGAAGCCAGTGTTGGTTAATGTCTGAGCCATCTCTCCAACACTCTGAACACTGAAGTATCTCCATTTAGATAAATAATACTCACTGTTCACTTATTCAAGCAGTGCAAAAGCATCACTTTCCTATGCTCTGTAATGGCTTTGTACACAAACACGCCTCCCCAGAAGGCTTTAACAAAGCATTCCTTCTATGTCACTTTGTAGAAAACAGCCAAGACAACCAAGTCAGAAGGATTCTATCTCATGCAATTTTATTTTACAAAGCTTTATTAAAAAAGAGCAAGAGACCGTGAAGATGCTGCAGGATGTGATCAGGGTTCTGAAGAGCTAATTAGTAAGATACTTTTAAAACAATACAAATAGGTGTGAAAAGATGCTTCTGGCCTCAGTGTGCAGAGGAGAAAAGCCCAGACAAATGACATAAAGGAATGTGATAATACGCTAAAGATTAGATCTTTTCGCTAAAAAGAAAACAATGTTAAAACCCACTAGCATCCCGAGTCAACTAAGGTTTATAGTACCTAATTCTGATTTCCAGACTAGTTGGGACAAAACAAAAATCCAAAGAAGTGATGATTTTTCTATTAGTTTCAATATTTGTCGCTTTGAGTACACGCTGATTGGTCTTTTGGTGGAAGACGCTGGCACTTGCATTCCTGTCTGATGAGAATAGCTCTACTTGTAGCAACTTTTGGTAACTACATGTTTATTATAATGAATTATGTTTGTTTAGTCAGTATGAATTGTACTAAAGCAAGATCCAGAAGAACTGTTTCATGAAACATTCTGGTGCATAAAAACCTTCCAATAGGCTCCTGTGAACTCCTCATGGTATACGCATCATGGGTTGAAACGGGACCAGGAAAAAAGAGTCTAGATCCTGTTACAGTAGATTCCACAAGATCTCCCTTATAAATGTCTCTTGGAAGCAGAAGGTATAGAATGGTTGAAATGCACAGACACAATAGCAGTCCTAGGAAAACCATATACAGATCTGGCGGTCATTTATGATACAAATCTGAAAGCAATGTTACCAAAGACAGTGACAATTTTAAAGACTTGTTATATTGTTACATGACAAGAGTCATTCTGAAGCCAAAGGAATTCAGCCCATTGCATAGATGATATGTAACCCATAGAAAGCAGTATAAATTTGCTGTTCAAAGATAACATAAAAAGAGAATAAAGATAGCAAAATGAGAGAAAAGGGTTTAAAAGGTGGCTGTTGAACAAATTAAAAAGTGTGTTATGTTTTTTATTTTCTAACAATTGTGTTGATCAGATTGTGTAATTCTGTAATTTATGTTGACTCCATCTTACTTAAAAAACTAATTTGTAGTCTAGTAACATGTGCACAATTATGACTTATTTTTTCTTAAAGTAGGCTCCCCAAATTTAAATCTAATGGCCTCAGAAAAAAAACTTAATCCATCTAATTTAAGTGGACAAATATACTGGGGGGCAATGAGCTTATTTATTATAACTGGAGAATACAATAAGCCATAGCAGTGATCATCTGAACCAGAAATAGAGTTAAGAAGTTGGCAATCAATGGTGATGTTGTCCCTGTATATATTCACAAGCTACAAGCTAAACAGTAACTTCATTTTCGAATAGCTATAACAGATACACATTTTAAAAACTCCTTATACATTGATAGATCATGTAAAGCATTATCAATCATGGATATCACTAGCCTTCTATAAATCATTAAGTGGATATTTTTTATATCATATCCCTGTGTATTTTCCTAAATATTAGCCAACAGTTCAACACATGCATTTAGTGCATGTTAAAAAAAAGTTCCTGTGATCAAAAGATGATCAAGGTTTCTTTGATGTATTATTTTTATGGCAATATTTTAGAATTCTGCTTTCCTGGCTACTTTGTTGTTGTTGTTCATTTTTCATGTTCTTGTTTTTAACTATAATACATTTTTCAGAGGCAGTGAACTTGACAGTAGAAAAACCAAATGTGTCACAGAAATAAATGAAAGTTCAGTCATAAAGGCACATATTGTGCAAAACAAAGTGAAAACACATCCTTCAAATGAATATAACTTCTTAACAATATTATTGGGAGGATTCACTCTCATAAGTTCTCATTATAATAATCCTTTGAACTTAAATTTTTAATTAACTTTGAAATCCACAATGTAAATTTGAAATATGTTGCCTTTAGAAATCATATTCTAGTTAAGGGGCCTGAAATAACACAAAATCTAATAAAAAAGAATCTCTTTCAAGATAATTCCTTTAGTGGCTTGATGTTCATTTCAATAAACGATCATTAGTTAAGATAAATAAATAAGTAAATAAAGAAAAAGATTGAATTGTAATTTAAAATGTGGGTATTTTTCATCCCAAGGCATTTAATACACAATAAAAGTTATGCTAATCAAAATACCCAATTATTTGATCATAAAATTTAGCAAGCATGTTTTCTTATAACTTTAAGTATAAAATGGTTGTCCAAAGTTCTATGGACAACATTCATAATAACTTAAATATAATTAAAATCTATACGAAATAAATGTCAGTTAATTCTATATGCATTAAAATCACTGGCAATCTAGAGCTTCAATTTCCATTGCTACACTAAATAAGAATGTTTTTTTCAAATCTCAAGGCCTTAGGAAAATGTGCTCCTACAATTTTTCTTAAAAATGGCTAACTTCCTGATTCCTCATTAATGGCATTAGTAGTTAATGTATATTCTATAAATATGCAGTTCAAGACAAATCAGTTACACTTAAATAGAAGAATCAATTATGGTAGATGCCATGAGTTTTCAAAATTTTAGACGTTTATATAGAACAAAATAATGGAGACTATAACTTTCATAATATCACTGTTGTAAAATTCATAATGATATTTTGTCAGTAATCTATGGGATTCCAAGTCCCTTTTTAATTTTGCCTAAAACATTCAATTCAGCCAAGGAAGAATCACAGATGCAGATTCTAGATTAATATACATACCTCCACACTGTCAATGTAATCATGACCATTTTGTAAAATCATTAGTAGAAGTGGTGGGAATCCTCTAAAAGAGCTGCATTAATATATGTCCTGATTATGACTGGCAGTGTTAATTATATGGGGTGGGGGTTATTATACTTTCATTAGTTTCCAGACAATTATCCTTGGGTGTAAATTCAGGAATGACACACACACACACACACATACACACAGACACACACACACACACTGTGATCTAGAAAACACAAAGAAATAAACAAGATAATAACAACAATCAAAATACTGATAGAAAACACAGAAGGCTGGTTGTTATCCCAGCCCATGTATCCTAAAGCCCTTCGTATTGAAACTAACCTTAGAATCTTGGTGAAGACAACTAACATGCTCACAAATGAACCAAGTGATAATGTGAAGACATCAGGTGCATTTTTATTCATTACTGTGGTCAAAGAAAAGAGATTTTACCTCCTTGTATATTTGTGGCAGGGGAATGGACATATGCTCTTGGGATCTATACTGGGATCTCTGAAACTACAAAAAAAAACCGAGTAATTCCAATATTTAAAAGTCAAACTTGAACAAATATGGGGTAAACATTAAAATGCATTGTAACATTAAAAATATAAACATAAAATATAAAATTGTATTGTAAAATTAGCTTAACGTTATTCATCAGCACTGTTATAATAAAGTTCCCGTGATGCAAAAGAAAAGAAAGGTTTTGTTCTGTTTTGTTTTGTTTTAAATAGAGTGGGACTTACTAAAATGTCTTACAGGATTATTTAAAGACCTCGGGAATTAGCCTGTATGTGGGGGGAAAAAACCAAAAACAAATCCTGATTTTGTGAGATTATAAATTCAATATTTTCTTGTCCAAAAGAAATGCTAAGGCAATATGTGGAGAGAAGGATCAGTGGTTAAAACACCCCTTAATATTTTGTCCTGATTTTGTTTCAGGGCAACATGTCAGACTACTTACAATTGCCTGTCACTCCAGCTCAAGGGAATCCAACACTATCTTTGGGCCTCTAAATATATAATATATATATATATTCAAAAATGCACACACATACAGATAGATAAACAAAAATAGTTATTATAATGACTTGATAATTCAAAGCTTAAATTTCTATTGCTATAGCAAACAGGACTATCCTTTTTTTTTTTTTCAAATATGAAAGCCTTAAGGAACCATGTTCTTGATGTTTTACATGAAAAGAGCTGTCTAATGTGGATGTTGCAGTTATGGAGATCCCACTATCAATAACGAGTGCATGCTTCCCCTTACCAGCCCAAAATGGATAAAGAGGTAAAGTCCCTTTTCCTTGGCCATAAAGATGAATCTTAAGAATAGGACCTGAGCAAACACATGCTTCAGTGTTTTTATCTCTCTTCGTAGCTAACTGTGTTTGGTTCCATATGGTGAGCTACTTGCCTGGTTCTGTCCTGGTGTACACTGAGCAAATAAGCTATTTCCACAGAAAAGACGAAAAGTGTGATTACCTCTGATGATCTCTCTCTCACTTCTCTATTGTTTCTTGGGTGAGAGACCACAGAAACAAAACTCTGCTGACCTCTGGTATTGATTGGCTTGTGCAAGAACAAATTCAACATGCATGAAAAAAACAGAACAAAATGTCCAGGTCTGACCCTGGGGGTTGTTTGTGTTTGCTCTCGAACCATGATGTCTAAATGATAGAAATCTCAAAATCTCTTTTTATCAAATCTAAAAATGATTTCATCCCTTACATTATAAGTCCATACTGATTTTATGTGTAAAATATATTAATAAATTGCATAACATCTTACTCACTTTCATAGTATTTATACTAGAGATAATTATATTAATTCTAAGAATCCCAGATTTGTAAGAGAGTAAACTGACTTCAAACATTTAAATGTAATGTATAACAATTCTTTTAGACCCTAAAATACAGAATTATTTAGGAAAAACTATAAAGTTAGACTTATATAACTAAGATAAATGTTTGTATTATTACAGCTGCTTTAATAATATTGGTTTGAAAAGACTACAAATATATACTTAAATTTATTGATGGTAAGTATGAGCCTAAATACTATTTAGTTTTACACGGTTTTATCTGCAGTCTCATGGAATAAATAAATATGATCTTATAAATATAATTGAAAATATTTTTCTTAGTATCTATGATGATAACAAATAAAAAATCATATGCTTGTCCAAATGTTCCTATATCATTTTTTAAATATTTTGTCAAGTTACACACACTTGAATAGTTAATAAATAATCCTTTGATAGCTGGTGAATTTCTAAGTAAAATAAGGCATTGGGAAATGGATCTTTAATCTATCAAATTTAAGGTATGGCTGTATTTTGAAGTCACCATAATGCAAGTATTGTATCATGTATTTCAACTATTAGAAAAATCAAAGAGTGATAGCATTTATGGGCTTTGCCTATGTTGTAAGTTCAATATAGATAGAAGACATAATTTAAATATCTGGTTTTGAGCTTTATCTAATAATTAAAACTTTGTACCAGCAAAAGATTCAATTGTTTAAGCACACTATAAAATGTGTGCTGTTTCCTGAACAAGGGGAATTTTTTGAAAAGAAGTGTTTTTCAAAGTCAGTGTTCAGTTGATTCATGATTTAAAAAAAAAATGAAGAAAGATAAAACTGAAGTGTGTATGAGCTATGTAAAGTTTGAGGAAAGTATACATTATTTGACTTTTTAAATCTCAGCAAATATTGAACCTAAAAACAGCAACATGTGAGATTTTGTCAAGGGGGTAGACTCTACTACACAATAATAGGAGGGCAGAAAGTGGGCAAGTGGCAGAGCTTAGCAAAGGAAAGCATCCCTAGAATAAGCAAGATCTTGGTTTTGATCCCCAGCACTGAAGAGAGGAAGGGAAGAAGGAGAGAAACAGGATGAGGAAATGAGTTGGAGGGAAAGAAGGGGGAGTAAGAGGGCTGAGAAAGGAGGAAAGGAGAGAAATCTGAATACTTTGTAATTCATCAGTACAAAATTATACACACTTGTTAAAAGTCATTGATAATATCCAAAACTGCTCTTACAGCAAAAGTTAGTAAATGGTTATTTTTTCTTTGTTTTATTTCTGTGTAATAAATAAGACAAGAGGAGTTTGATTTATTAGAACAAGTATCCATGCTTTGAATTTGCTTTTGCATGCCCTCCATTCTGGATGGTCTCTAGGTTCTTACAACTATGGGTTGATTTAAAATTGTTCTTTTGATTATGGAGTAGCCAAGTTAACCTCTGTTCAGGAACGTTGACTCAACTGCAATCAGTCAATCGCTTATGATAACCTTATTGACTTTACTGTTCCAAGATTTCGTACTCAGTTTAAAGGCAAAGCAAAGATTGAATTCAGCAACCATCCATAGACCCAACCACACTGCTAACCACAAGCTTTACTTTTAACAGAAACAGATGAGAAGCATAAGGAACAGTAAGAGGCAGCAAGTTTGAAGGGTTTAAGGTGCTTTGATAAAGTCACGAAGGAGGCATCAAAGATGCCAATGTTGACTTACCCTCCTGTTTGGTGTTCCGGAGATTGTCACAGCCTAGAAAGATGCACCATGGTAAGATTTGGGACATGTGACAGCTCTGCTTTTCTTCTCTAATGTGTTTATTATGAAAACACATATGGAACTCCTATTTTCTGTATATCTATTCTCTTAACACTGCTCATGCAAACTCCTTGGCGAGTTGTCACTAACACTATGCAAATGGGTTAGGAAAACCACAAAAGGATCTCGTAAGATCTAGCCTGTGTATTTAAATGATTCTCTGAGGTCCAAAAAATTAATATGTGGTAAATCAACCTAAATGAACATGGTCATATTAATACATCTGCAAATACAGACATGTTTCCAGCTAAATTGTGGTAATATACAAGGTAATTTCATTTCTGGTCCAAGAATTAACTATCAAGATAATTTTCAATTAAGATTATAATGAATTGTTGGCCAACTGGAAGGCATAGGCTATATGATACATATACATGTATTATCCATTCAATTTCCGAAATAATTCTAAGAATGGATTTGTCATCACAAAAAAAAGAGAGAGAGAAAAATGCATCTATAAGGACAGTTAACACTGTTAACTGTACACATGGTTATGGGGCAAGAAAAACAGAAGGCGTATTCTATTACACAGATACATGTAATTTTAACAAACAAAATCAAGATCAACTAGAAAGCCTCTTTTTATTTAAGCATTTTAAAAACACTATCCACACTTGGATTTCCATTATCATTTAATTATTACTAGGATTCAGTTCTTAAAATTATAAAAAAAAAATAAAAGAGACTAGAACCTTACTTCCCACAAAGATGTTAAGTATGTATATTAAGAGAGAAGACTTAACTTTCAAAGGGCCATCTTGTCTATTCTTCAGAAATATACCATGTCAAATATTTATAGCACATTTCTAATAACTCAAATATTTATTTATGGTTGAATTTTTCAAAATGCTAACAATAAAGGTTTAAAATGTGATGTCATTTGCATTGCTGTCAAAACAACTCAATAAAAATATGGGATAAAAACTTATAAAGCAATACAGAATGTTGTTACTATGCTATATAAAAAAACACAGTATATAAATGCAATGAAATTATCTTCCAGAAGATATCTTAATATAGGTCAACAAAATGTTATATGACTAAGATTAGTGATCAAAGATGTTCATTAGGTGTAAGTAATACTATGAGTGGCTGTACACTCATTTCATAATTTAAATATTTTCTTCTTTTTAGAAAGATTACACTATTGGTTAAGTAAGGACTCATAAGTTCAATCAGTTCTACTGTTTATAGAGTATTACTGTCAGTGTACAAAGACCAAAAGGATTAAAACTTCTCTTACAAGCATCTGACAGATTTTAGTCTAAGTAACAAATCATATAGGTATATCACAAATAGTTTATTAGGGGCAGTTGTATACTTGGTGTTTCAACATACTCTGGATTTCATCAAACTACATAAGGTTTTCTCACTATACATATGGGGACAGTGCCACAAACTTGATCATAAAGAAATCCTATGAGAAGAAGTATTGCTAACTCAACACCCCACAACATTAAATTGAAAGAGTTTTAAGGGACTCCTCAACAGATACACAGAAAGGAACTGTACACATTGATATGGAGCTAGCAAAAGAGAATGCATATTCTAGCGCACAGTTACATTCACAAGACTGTCTTTAACCAGTGTTAAGGATAACCCATCTAAAAAGTGGTGACGGTAAAAGTAAGGATACAGAAAAGCAACTTCATATTCATCTACTGTGGATTCACTGTTATATTGGTGCCCACATCTTGAACACATTATAGAGTAGCACTTAAAAAAATCTAAAGTTTTAAAAACTTTTAGGAAAGTTATTTTATTTATTGTGTCTCTGTGTGTATGCACATGTGTATATTGAGAAGGGGTGCATTTGGGGACCAGAAGAGTTTATCATAGCACCTGGAATTGGACTTAAGAGCAATTATGTGTTACCCTATATGGATACTCAGAACGAAACTAGGGTCCTCTCCAAAAGCAACAAGGACTCTTAACCATGAGCCATCTCTCCAGCTCCCAAAATTGATTTTGCTTTTCCTACCTTAGTGATGTGGGAGAGAAGTTAGAGTGAACATTTTATTTAAAGGCTTATATGTGTCTTAGTGGTACATGTGTCTTAGTGTTCCTGTGGAGGTCAGAGGATAATATTGGGGATTCTGTGGGCATTCTACTTTAACTATATGGCTCTGAGAATCCAAATTTAGGTGTTCTACATAGGGCAGAAACAACCATGCCTATGGAGACATCTCCTCATCCCAGAAACAAACTTCCCATATGCAAAAAGAAAAACAAACAAACAAACAAAAACAAAAACAAAAATGATACAAGAGCACCAAATGCTTCTTTTATATTATGTTCATGGTTAGTTCCAAAAGAGAAGTGTAAAACACTTATTTTAGAGATTTTCACAACTATTTATATCCAGTTTGTGTTGGCTCCAACTAAAACTCCTTTTTAAAACTAAAATGAGCTGGGAATTTGATGGTGCATTTCTTTAATCCCTGGACTCAGGAGGCAGAGGATAAGGCCAGCCCAGTCTACAGAGCTAGTTCCAGGACAGGCTCCAAAGCAATACAGAGAAACCCTGCTTGAAAAACATAAATAAATAAATAAATAAATAAATAAACAAACAAACAAAACTAAAAATGACCATGATTTCAAAAGATCCCAAGGTTGTTAATTCCTAAATAGATACCAATGAGACGTTGCAGGACTTGACCAGCATAGTCACGTACCACATTTGAGTTTTACGAATTGTTAGTAACACCTGTGAACATCATGTACTGATCAAGCATTGTAAAATCATGATTGCCATATGTTCTACAAATTTTCCTTTAACTACTAATGTTTGTGACTGGGCAATCTTTCCTGAGGTTATATGCTACCTTAGTTTAGCTTTGTGACTGCATATAATTTTTTTTACTTTTAAGATAAAGAATACAATTTAGAAAAGAACAGGGCTTTGCTGCACTACGAGGAGCTCATAAGGTTATTCTTCATTAAATAGACTAATGCCTTCAGTGAGCCAGGTAACAGATTCAGACATCCTCTCAAATACCCCTGCAGAGTTGCTGCCTTCATGAAATTTAGAATCACCTTTGAATAATTGCTCTGTTAGGATATCCCTATTTAAAGAAAAAAAAAAAGGGTATATGACAGTGAAGGAGAGAGATTTGAGATTTCAGATGAGAAAAGAGAGAAGGAGAGGGTCCTTGAAAAGACAGGAAGTGCATCTGGACGTTTAACTCCTCCGGGCAGTTCCTGAATGACTACTCAGAGGCTTATTAGTAATTATAAACATTTCACCAGTGGCTCAGGCTTTTACTAACTATCTCCTACTGCTTAAATTAGTCTATTCCCACTAATGTCTTTATCACCACAAGGCCCATGGCTTTTGACTTCACATCATGCTTCTCTGGTGACACTGGCATCTCCCTGACTCCTCCCTTCTTCTCTCGATATTTCAGCTTGGATTTCTGATGGGAGATGCCATTATGAATATATATTTCTCATACTGGTTAATGAATAAAGCACTGTTGGCCAATAGGAAAGGAAGATAGGAGGGACAAGGAGACAAGGAGGAAAGAGGAAGTAGTAAGGAGGAGTCAAGATGGAGAGACTGGGGAGACGAGATGCCTGCCCCACTCCCCGGTAAGAAGAGCACATGGAAATATTAGATGAACAGAAATGGGTTAATAATTAAGAGAGAGGTAGCCTATAAGAAACTAGTACCTGGCCAACAGCATTATATGAAATACAGAGTCTCAGTGTGTTAATTGGGGCTGGCATGGTGGCGGGACAAGACCAGGCAGTGGGAGGAAAAACCTTATTCCTTACAAGTAGTTAATAATAAGCTATGACTATTAACATATCCATGAGGATTAAATATAATTTTAATATCAGTTTCACCACATTTTGTGTCTCAATGGGAAATGCAACCCAAGACTTACAATGTTAGGGTAACAAAATTTCCCATATCACGGCAACTTCTAACAAAGAATGATATAGTCATATTTTGAAAGCTAGAGGGTGTTAAAGTAGCAGACATCTAAATAAACTTTAATTACTTTCAACAACGATATTACTTACAGAAAGAGTAACTTTCTGTTCAGCACATTTTTCATCTAAAATGATAATGAGTATATTAGCACAGGGAGATAAAATTGGACAGGAAATGTTTGCATTGTGCACTCAGGGAAGAACATGGTGTCAGGCTAAATCAGGTTGAAATGGAAACATGCAAATAAAGTACACTCTGAATCTTATTGTTTATAGTGGTAATGTTATAATGGTCTGGATTTCATTTCCTTTAATTGAAGACTTTGAAATACATGGCAACCCCCAAGACCACCACACACAAACACACACACACACACACACACACACACACACACACACACCACCGGTATTGTGAACCCATGTATGCCTATGTATGCTTTCTTCTAAAGTTCTTACTTTCCAACGTGATAGATACCACCTTTATAGTTAGATAAGACAACAAAAAGTGTTAGAAAGGAAGTTATTGTAGATTGGCTGGGAGAAAAAGAAAGGGATAAGATAGAAGAAGGGGAAGAACTGTGGAGGAGTGAGAGGAGGAGACAAGAAAGAAAAGGGGGAAAAGGAGGAAAGTTAGAGTGATGACGAATAACTGTTACTAAAAACAAAACATATCAAAACTAAAAGTCATCGATCCATTCTCTATGAAGAAGAGAGAAATCAACTTCTACTAAAGATAAAATGTTAGTTCTAGCACATTAACAAAAGAAATCCAGCATTAAATTGTGTGGCAAAGAACCAAACTATTTGTTTGCATTGATAATAAATTAGATAATCACATGAGAATTAATTGCCAACTGACACTTGCAACATTGTGCAGTAGCCCAATTTTGAACACCAACTCAGATTTAGTTTCCTACCAATTAATTTTAGTGCAGAGAAGTCAAATAGTTTAATTCATGAGAGAGATAGTGTGATTCTGACTTTTATAATGTTTTCCATCTGCCTCTGAAGTGTGTCTATCATGTAATACCTTCATCATCCAGTATCTGTTAGAACAAATAAAGACTCTACAATCCACGTATATGATCTGAAGGCATGTCAGGTTTCACAGTAAATTCCAATTTCACCATTAACAGGTTCAAGAATTTGGTGAAGAAAAGTTTTTGATTATATGAGTGACCGAATAAACAGATATTTCACCTTCAATTTCTCAGAAAAATAAAAATGGAGTTTTAATGTTTAAAGTTACGTAGCTTATTCAAAAAATGCTTTGGGACTGTCAAAATCAGAAAAAAAATGAAAATATAAGAACACTACTATTTCTGAAAAAAAAAAATGATGCATTCAGTTTCACCTAACATCTTCTATGCTTAGTTTACACACACACACACACACACACACACACACGTGCAGGCATGCACACATGCACACACACACATATGCACACAAATACAAACACAAGAAAAACTCATACCAAACTTAGAACAAGCAAGAAAATAAAGTTTTTAATCTACTCATTGCTTTACTAAGTTTCAATTGCAATAATGGTCACATTTAGTGAAGTTGAAGCCATGAGAGGTAACGCTCCCTTTACTCAACTTGTTATATTTTCACTTGAAAATGGACCTGGGAAAAAATGGCAATGAAAGAAAAGTGGACAGATGAGGGGAAATTTATCTACCCACCATTCAGGATAATTGGTCTCAATTAATATGAGGCATGGTGGCATTGTATTTCAGTTGACATTACTTCTCTTTGCACTAATAGAGCCTGACAAAATGTCTCTTCTCTTTAAAATTCAAATGACCACTATCATCTATTCTGCATTTGTCAGAATCTCTGTAAGGAATCACAAATCAGAACTCCCCTATCTATGTAGCAACAAACAGGGGCAGTTTTGTTTCCAGCCTTCTCAGATTTCCATGGATAGATAAAACCTGAAAAGATCAGAGCATAATCAATAGTTACAGCTTTGTCCCCCATAAGAGTTCAGTATTCACCTCTTGCCTTGCTTGCTCACTCTCTCTGCGCTTAGCAATATGAAGTAGTCATTGCAGAAAAAAAAAGCAAATGTTGGCGTGACATACACATACATGCAGACACAGACACACACACACATACATAGACAGACAGAGAGAGAGAGAAGAGAGACAGAGAGAGAGAGAACAAAAAAGGAAAGGCTAATGAAATAAAGACCAGGAGAAAGTATACTAGGTATGAATGGCGGCCAGCCATGGGAATGAAGGTAACAAAGAGATTGATAAGAGGTGCACGGTGAAATGTTTAGAGGGACTTGATGAAATGAATGGGATTAAAAACAAGAAAAAAGGATGAAAGGACATACAGAGAATGTGAGGAAGTGAGAAAGGACTTATTTCCTGCTTGGTCTTGGGGAATTGTGGTGAAGGATGAAGAAATCTGAGGCATTCCTTGCCTGTGAATAGCCGGAAAGGTCTATGGTGATTGATGACACAGAAGACATTGAGAAATTCTGGGAAAAGATACTGAAAGAGTCAAGGAGTGTGCAAAACAAACCACTGATTACCAAATCCCATCTGAGGCAGTACATGTGTTTAGTGTTTTCTTTTATCTTTCTTTTTTTCTTTTGAAATTAGCTACAACCAGCCCAACATTTACAAAGCAAGTCTATCTAGTCTAGACAGGAGTTGTAATCAAGTCACACTGAAGTTTTTACCATACATGGTAACAATGGATGAAATACTTGACTAAGAAAATTTGTAAATCAGAGAATAGATGGAGATTCTACAAACCCAGGGCATCTTTCTAGTTATGTTTCACTAAAATTTAATTCTGCAAATATTGTATTTTTGACTATTTTGATCAGGCACTAGGTTTGGTATCTGAAATGCCTTAGTAAAGGCTAAAGGCTAAAGCAAAGTACCATATGATCGAGTTTATGTGTAGAATCTAAAAAAAAAAAAAAAGTCAATCGTCAATCTTAAAATGCTGAGAACTGAGATGCTATATGAGAAAAGGAAACAAACTGAAGGTGTGGGGCTGTCGGACAATATGTTTACCACAGAGAAATGCAAATATTTAAGAAGATAAAGACATTTAGCCTTTGTAAGAGATATTTCCAAACATATCATAATCAGCCCCTTTTAATACTTAGGCACATTGTTATAAACCACCACATAATGATAAATTTAAATTACAAAGTCAATTCTAGCTTGGAAATTAAAAGGAGGGAATTGGCTGCTTCTTAAAAGAATACAAATTAGTTGGGCAGTGGTTGTGCACGCCCTTAATCCCAGCACTTGGGAGGCAGAGGCAGGTGGATTTCAGTGAGTGGGAGATCAGCGTGGTCTACAGAGTGAGCTCCAGGATGGCCAGAGCTACACAGAGAAACCCAGTCTCAAAAACACCTAAATAAATAAATATCACAAATTGAATAATGACAGTCCCATCCATACAAGTATATGCTGCTGTGACCTCTATCCATTGATTCGACCTTAGACATGCCCTCCCAGTCTCTAAAAAGAAGTACCAGGCTTCATAATGTAGCACACAAAGTACCTAAAACAATTGCCAAGAGCTGAATAGCATCACATATTCTGGTTTATGTTTGTATTTAACCTGTGTTTCTTTTCTTCTTCTACAAACACATGCTTTCAGAAGACTATAAACTAAGATGAAATACTGAAACATTGAAACTTACAACAAATCATCCCCACACAATTATTATAGTATTGTTGCGTGTGTGTGTGTGTGTGTGTGTGTGTGTGTGTGTGTGTGTGTAAATGACGTGGGCTCACTTGGAGAACAGAAGTCATCAGGTCCCTTCCATTTGGAGTTATAGCAGGTGGTCAGGCACCTCACAAGTCCTGGGAACAAAGTTCTAAAGGAGCAACAATGTATCTTAACCGTTGTGTATCTCTCCATGTCCTACAATCAGCATGTTAAAAGTTAAGACTTTCGGTATAAACCATGTATCTACTTTCCCTATAAAATCAAAAGTGGATACATTCACTACCAACTAAATATAGTTGCCATTTGAGATTTCCTCTGAAAGTCCTTCATTATTTCCTCAGTGTCAGAGCAAAATATCATAGTATGGGTAAACAGTGGGAATAACCAGCTTTATAGGTCATTTAGTTCTTTTTAAATTTAAACATATGTTGGGATATTTCTTTCTGAATTCCATAAAGAAATATATTAAGCCTTAAAAATGTAAATGAAAAAGTATAGTTTATGATCTAATAAAGTCACTGAGTCACTGAATCGAAATGCAAAGCTAGCCACTGTCAAACAATCCAGGCGGTGGTGGTGCACACCTTTAATCCCAGGACTAAGGAGACAGAGGCAGATGGATCTCTGTGAGTCCAAGGACAACCAGGGCTATGTGCGCTGAATCAGTCTAAAACAGAAACAGAGCTCACGCCTTTCAACCCAGCACTAGAGAGTATATAAGGAGCTCAGTGCAGTCTCAGAAGGCAGTCTGGGATTCTGAAGCTTGGTGGAGAGCAACGCAGTCTAGAGATGCAATCTGAGGTTCAGTGGATCGCGCCTTTGGTCTGAGCATTGGTAGAAGTGAGAACTCTCTAGTGGCTTCTCTGATCTTCAGCTTGAACCCCAATATCTGTCTCTTGGTTTTTATTATTCATGTTACCAAAAAGTTTTAAGGAAATTGGCAAGATGGTCATTCACATATATTAGTCCAGACTTCTGCCACTATGCTTTACATACCCCTCCATGTCCTTATGGCTGTTGTTTTAAACCTTGCAGAAAACAACCGGGGAAGAAAACCACTTGTTACACAAGCCTTATTTATTTACCCATAAAGATGCCCTCTGACCTTCATACATACACTATGCAATCACCTAAGTGCACACAGACACACACACACACACACACACACACACACACACACACACACCCCAAAACAAAGACAAAGATGTATCAACAATACCTGGAGCTATTAGCATCTTAGTAGTAGTTCAGGCTCAAAGGTATCATATCTAATTTTGTGAGTGATATATATATATATATTGCTGGCCACTACATAGAAATTTAATAGGTATATTTTTCCTATGGTTTCCCTAAGATGAACTAGAAAATAATAACATGGACTAGTATTCAAAGATTAAGCCTAATGGATCAATCAGTGTAAAGGATACATCTAGGACAAAGAAAAGGGAAGTCTCTCCTGAATCTCCTGGAACTAGCTCTCTGTACCAGGCTGCCTTTAAATTCAAGGGTCTCTCTCTCTCTCTCTCTCTCTCTCTCTCTCTCTCTCTCTCTCTCTCTGTGTGTGTGTGTGTGTGTGTGTGTGTGTGTGTGTGTATGTGAGTGTGTGCCTGCCTCTGCCTCCCAAGTACTGGGCTTAAAGACATGTGCCACCACCACCACCTGGTAAAAGGCATAGTTCTGTGTAATTTGCTCAATTAAACTTAGATTTGCAATAAGTATTTTTAAATTACCTTGGGTTATGAAAATCTTGATTTAACCTCATTTTGAAGTACCACTTACCCAATTTACAAAGAACTCATTTTCATCAGCACTTTGAGATCATAGCTTATTCCCTTATCATGGTTAATAAGAAGCTACAGGGCTCACTCTTTGCCTCTGAATATTAGCTCAGGAGGTAATATTGTACCTGGTACTGCCTATCATACTGTGTGTAATTTACTATTTTTTAACTACAGGTGCAATTACTGCTATTATTTTTGGTGACAAAAAACAATAAAAAAGGCATGATTTTAATGCTTTCAACATTTAGAAATATAACATAAACTTAAATGTAAAGATGTTATATTAGAGAATTTGTCCTTTATATTTAATTCTAAATAAGAGTACAAGTCATCTATGAGAGAGATACATGTTTGTTTTCACACAAGTCCATGATTGTGACCAAAAGATTATTCAGAGGAATAGAAGGAGTTCACATACATGACACTCTGCCCCCTCCCTGTTCTTAGGTCAAGGCAGAGTTATTAAATCATATACTTGTTGACTTCTCTTCTTTTAATTTAATGGAAATTACCTTCAGATACTTCTGTTTTTCTAAATATAAGGATTTTATATGGTTAGGTTTTTGGGGGGTTATTTTGGGGTTTTTTTTTTGTTTGTTTTTGTTTTTCTCTTTTACCTCAAATCACTTATAGTTGGGTGTTGGTTTATTTGTTATATAAAGTTTGTTTTTGAAAGTATACATGTAAATGAGAATGAAAATCAAATATTAATAAACACTCAAAATTTTTAAATCTACTCTTGTCTGCAGAGAAATGTACAGAAATCTCACTAATAACCATAAAAAAGCAACTCAATCATATATAAAAAGCAACTGGATAATAAAAATGTGAGAAAAAACACATGTGTCTGAAGATGAACTATGTGGAATATCATTTAAGTATACAGTTATTATTTTAAAAGAATCTGTCTAACCTGCATGGGACTACATGTCCTTGATCATTAATTATGCTCCCATGTCCCAAAACAAATTTTAACATAAGAGAAAATACAAATGTGTGACATTGTAATATAGTGCAGTAACTTAATAACTTATTTACTTATCACTGATGTTTTTGTTTTCATTTTTTAGGAGAAAATCCAGGCAATTTATAACCTGAACTAATAGGTAACAAAGCTGACTTGGGTACTTTCAAATCAGAACCACCTTCCTTTGGGGATTGGCTTAGTCCTCCTCACAGTGTACAAAGCTAGCAAGAATCCTCCAGTGTTTTGCTAATCACTTGTTGCTGTGACTGCTGGGAGTGAACCATAAGACACACCAGTGTGAGCTGCAGGAGTGCTCTGGTGATCAGGAGGTTAAAAACTCTCAACAGTGGAAAAGGAGAATTCCTTCCTTAACTCAGTGGTACAAATTATTTCCAGGTGGTGATAATTATCACTTACTGTGTTTGATATTCCCGGACTTTGCATCTAAATTTAAACTTGACAAGTTAAACTTTTCATCGTGTGCATTTTCCCATAATCTCTCAAGGGCCAGAGACAAGGAGAGACGGATTAGTGAAGGGTGAAACCAATTCCACCCAAAATGGCAACACTTAATTACAAGGCTTGTTGTTTATAATTAACTGTGTAAATCACTAACTTGAAAGTTTCTTTTCAAAGTATTTAAAACCAACTCTTTTCCCAGGGGGATTTAATACTCTATATTATTACATGGTTAAGTATTTTGTTTGCTTGGATAACAAGATGTGCAAATGACACATTTTTACAGACAGTCTTGCCAACAAATTTGGAAATTTGTCATGAACTGCATTACTGGCTCGACTCTACCGGGCTGCATTTTAGGACAGTTGTATTATTTTTAGTGGGGCAGCATAGTTTTATGGGAGCCATAAAAAAAGACAGATATGAATAACACCTTACTAAGCTATCATCAAGGAAGCTTCCATCTGAACCGGATGGGGACAGATACCGAGACCTCCAACCAGACACTATGCAAAGAATGAGAGACCTTGAAATATGCATCCCTAAAAGAGAGGACTCCAGCAAATCACTCTCATCAGGGATCTGAGAAGATCCCTATGTAAAGGGGTGGGATGGAAAACACCTAGAAAATAAGACTGTGTGAATGGACATGATTAATGTGCATACAGACTGAGACAGCACACATAGTGTCTGCACAGGTAGGGCTCTAGCACTGAAAGGAGTTTGGATACATCTTAACTCAGAAGCAAGCTCCAACTGATAACCACTAGCAAAGGAAAATTGGTCTCCTCCAAAGGAGCCCCACTGGGTAAACAAATCACCCTCAAGGGTAGGCTGCATGTCCGGCAGGAGAAGGCCCATGGATAATGAACTGGATGGCATATTTGGAGGTACATAATCTCATACTGTCAGAGCATTTCTATTCATTTAATCACATTACTTTTATTTTATTTACATGATTTTTCTTCTCTCTTTTTACCCTATAGGTCCTTTTGGATGTGGCTTCCAGTTTCGTGATTTGATGGGATTCTTGAGTGTGGGCCCTCTCTTGGGCTGTTGTAATTCTTTTTGATTACTTATTTCCATCTTGATGGAAATCTTTTTGTCTTGTCTTATTGAATTTACTGAGCTCCCTTAGAAGCCTGTTTGTTTCCTAACGAGAGACAGAAAAGAAGTGGCACCAGATTGGGGGAGGAGCTCGAGGAGAAACTTGGAGGGGTAGAGGGAGGGAATTATTTGAGATCTATTATATGAGAAAAACGTCCATTTTTAGAAACAGAAAATAAAGTAGCAGATAAATAGATAAAAAAGAAAGGAAAAAATGTTCATGATAAGGATTCAGTATGCATCCTGTCTAGAACAAATGTTTGTGCTGTTTTAGTTTGTTTTCTTTTCTTGGCACCATCTTCAGGACTCTTACTGTAATCACAGGAGTCTGAATGTCACCCAGCAGATCAATAAAGTCCAAGGGAAAATGATATGTGCTCAGTGGAGTGACTGAAATCCAGGTTTTGGTAATGATGCAGGAATGTCTAAGTGATGATGGCACTAGTAACAAAAGAATATAGGAGCATTTCATGCCATTGTACTCAGGTAACCCACAGCCAATAGCAATGAAGACATGTTATATTCCAAACACTATCTGAATAGAAGACAATGTCACAAAATCTTTGCTTTCCAAGTCTTTCCAATCCCCCAAGTGCTGGATACTTTGGCTCTAATGACAGTGTTGTGGGAACATTCTAGGAGATATATGAATAACAGGGGGCATCTCTTTTATCAGACTCTTAAGTTGCTTGAGACTGATAAATAATTGGTTATCTTCCGAACAATATATGAATGTTATATATGATTTCCATATGTAACATTTGTCAATTTGAGAAAACTTAAATGTGAGTCTTCCAATACATCTTTGCAGTTGCAGTCATTATTCTGGGATCAGGGTTGAAAATCAAAAATCCTTATTGAATATATATTATATGTTAGATGCCATGTACATACTAATGTCTTTAGCTAATAACTTGTACTTTTAGTAGGGCCATGAATAACAAACCTACATCAAATGGGATCCATCAGAGGGTCAGAAAAATACAATAAGCATTTCATGGCCACTGAGCAATTATGCAGTAGTAGATCTCGGGTTGAAACTCCATTCTTATGCATCCAAACTTTTACATCTTTCAACAGCTGTCAACACAACATCAGATACTATAAATTATTCACATTCTGTGCCAGTTTGCATCAAAAGAAGCCACAGGAAAAGAAAACATGGACATGCATGCAGTTGCTTGAGATTACTAAAAATATCATATCCTGTTACAGCGAACAAAATGTAAGGACCTAAAAAGTTTCCTAGTTCCTGATTTAAAGTTTCACTTAGCCAATATTTATTGAGGGCTTGCACTGTCAAAAGTGCTGGAAATTTAAAGAATAAAAATGTAGATCTGTCAGCCAATGGACAATTAGGAGACAGTGTGAGGTCCATTGGGAAGGTTGCTGACAGGGCTGTGAATAAAGAGCTGCAGGTCATGATAAGTTTGATCAATTCGATCCTAATCTGCAGCCTAACACAACCCTGCTGTACTCTAATTCACACTTTGATCATCAGTGATTACATTGTTGTCACTTCCAAGTTCTCCCAAAACCATTCTTTCCACTTTTCCTGCTTGTGCTACATGATCACAGAGACCTCAATGAGCTAATGTCTAGCATCAGAAAGGCTGTCCTTCATAGCCTTTGCAGAGTATGCCTCTGTTAAATGGCACTTAGGTGTCACTTGGCAAGAGAAGCCTTCCCACTCCACATGTCACCTCTTGACAGAGAAACCCCTTCTATTATACAGATGGCCAACCATTGCTCCAAATAGAGTTCAGAACCTACTATTACTTTTCCTGGGTTATGAAATCTACCATGGAAAAAAATCCTAATATGTTTCTCCACAAAATAACCCAAAGGAGGAGCTACATCCCATCAGTACTTTATCACCTCACACAGATGTTGCAATCAAATGCTAGCAGGAATGTGGTTAAGAAGAAAATGCAGTGAGGCAATTGCTAAACACTGTGCACTATATTATGGATCCCTATAACTGTAACACACACACACACACACACACACACAAGTTAAATAAATCTATTGATGATTAGTATTTCTGTTATAAGGAGGCTAAAAGAAATTGAATTAAAGCAGTGACAAAGAATACAGTCATGATTTCTAGCCTCAAGAGACATCCTTGAAGGACTGAAGAAAAAAATTTGCATCATGATCTTGATATTCTACTATTGAACAATTCACCTCAACAGTTCTCTGATCAAGTTATTTAACTAAAAAGTAAGGTTATATTCATAACCACAAAAAATGCCACATGCACTAACAAACATTTTACTTCAGTGATGCACTGATTTAACATAATAATTAATTAATTAATTGGGTCACAAAACATATTTTTGATCCATCTATATTCATGGATCTAAGCCCAATTCTCTCTCTCTCTCTCTCTCTCTCTCTCTCTCTCTCTCTCTCTCTCTCTCTCTCTCTCTCTCTCGTAAAGACAGGATTTCTCTGTGTAACAGTTTAGTTGTCCTGGAACTCATTCTGTAGATCACATTGGCCTCAAACTCAGAGAGATCCAACTGTCTTTGTCTCCCAGTGCTTTGACTCTGAGACTTGCATCATCACCTCCCAGAGCTACAAATTGTCTTTGTTAAACAAATTTTCTAAACTTTACATAAAAATCAATTGTGGTCTTTATCCTAAATACTTTACAAATTTCTCAGTTTGATATTCAATGTGTTGAATCCACCCCCCACCCAAATCTTTCTGAAACACTAACATCTTAGTCACTGAGGACCCTTCTTCCAGTTTTCAAACTTTTTACATTCATATAAGATTTAATTCACTAAAGTTGAAATGTAGCCATCTGTTTTAATGGCATGATAAATTTGGAACATTCTCCATAAACTTGCATTCTTGGTAAACAAGCAAGTAAACCAACTAATAGCATTTCTGAATATGTGTAAAAAAGTCATAGTAGAAAATAAACTCTACTACCTGAAGATTAACATGGCCATTGAACCAAGGACTACCAGATATATGGAGATAGTTTGAGAGGTTTTGTTTTGCTTTTTCCCTGTATAGTATTAGCATCCATCATTCTTTCTTGCCAAAACACAAGATCTGCACTTGTACCATCCACGCATTCAATAGACATTAATGATTTTACCATGCCCTACTTAAGAGCAGAAAGCAATAACTAATCATTATACTAGTTCAATCAAAGTTGCTGGTTATGCAAAGGCAACAGAATGCTTCCTTACACACATCATCAACTTGAAAAACCACTGTCCAGGCTTGGATGGGCAGGGACTGGGGGAGAGTGGGGGGGGGGAGTCTCACTCCATCTGTGATCTGCTGGAGCACATGAAGGGACCAGTGCTACAGATGCAAAGCTGTGAGATTTCCATAACACAGAGCAACAGGAGGCTAACAAAGAGGAGTTCCAGTGAGGGCCCAATATCTGTAGTGGAGTACACACTGGAGGCCGAAAACCAGACCAGTGACTCTTTGCACTGAACATTTGCAAGCAAAATTATATGGACAGAGCCAGAGCAGTTTACTACATAATTCACTATGTCACAATACATCCTCCTTGATGAGATTTTTTTTTTTCATTTTTTCCTTTTCTCCCCCTCCCCCTTTTTCTCTCAAAGTTTTTTGAGGGGCTGCTAGAGCAGAGGGCAGATGCAGAGGGACAGGAAGTGAATGGGATCAAGACACATGATGTGAAAGACACATAGTAAATAAAAAGAAAGTTACAAAAAAATAAAATTCTACTCCTTCCACTAAGAGCAATTTATTTGCGCTCAAACATGAAAACTGGATGATTAGGGAAACAAAGAGCATGCAGAAGTCAAGTGTGACACTTGAGAATACTACTATACATAGGCTGCTCTTGTCTGGAATCCAGTCCTTATTAGCATCACTCAATCTCTGGATCCTCATTGGTCAAAGGAAAGGCTGCTCTAAGAGAACACTTATTATGGTGTGTTTGAGGATTATGATGAGATGTTTTGTTAAAAAAAAAAATTCCATTTTAAGATGCACTTGACACATTTTAGCCAAAACTGCTGTTCACAATACAATATTTATTAAGTTAATTTTTAGACACAAACTGTGCCAAGACCTGCATATCCACACAGCTGGACCCAAAATGAGGAACACTGATTTACAACACAAACAAATGTCAAAGGTCACAGAAGCCACATAGAGCCTTGTGATAGCCACAATATAACCGAATGCCTTTTCCATATGTAGAACAACTTGCTAGGCATCATCTGCAGAAGATATTAATAGTGATATTACCAGTTAGAAGAAGAACATTGCAAGGTTCAGAAGCCTGGCCAATATTGTATTTGAAATTTATCACAGTACAGCACAGCCTTGCTATTGCAATCTACAATTTACCATGTTGGCGATTTACAATTCAAATGAGCCTCTTCCTTTGTCAGAGTATGAACTGTGCACACATCAGTCAGTGTGACACAAAAATGCCTGGTCAGTTTCATATTAAATGCATGCTTTATATGGTAATGTTAACTAATTACTATCGTTATTTTTGTTGTTTGTGGATGCAATATTTATCAGGCAATATGTAATTTGGAATCTGTTCTTTCACCCAAGCCTAATTCATTTCCTGACATTTAGAAATATTCATGTCCTTATTAGACATATTATGTCTTTAAAGCTTTAATACTGAGATGATTTATGCATTTCTTGGAGCAGTTTTAAACAAATACTCCCTAAAGAGAAGAAGAGGAAAAATTACCAAGACCTTTAAAAAACTGAAGAAAGAAATATGAACAGATGAGCAGGGAAATGGAGGAGGCCAGATTTAAGCCTAAGGAAAAGGATTTAGGCGCCAGCCACTCCTAAGTTTGCAACCTGCACTTAGATTCTGTCTTCCCACTTTGGCCTATGGTGAGACTCTTAACTTGCTTGCATCAATTTCCATATCTGTAAAATGGGAATGATGAAGCCTGCTCCCAGGCATCTTGTGAGAATTAATTAGTGCTTGTGAAATGCTTTGAAGATGAAACAGGCTGTGTAAGTGCTAACTATTATTACTATGAGAGAACTGTCAAGTGCTATAATTAAACAATTTTAAGTCCTACAATATGACCTACTCCAAAATAATCATGGTACCAGGAGGGAAACACACAAGCCTCTGATTTTTCCTCTCTGTGGGCTGAACAAAAGCTGGTAGGAAACCAGCACAGGTGATTCCCATTGCAATAAGCAACAAATCTGCACTCCCCTTAATCTCAATGTGAATGATTCCAGGAAGGCCTTGGGGAATATTTAAAGCAGGTTTGTGTCCTCTGGGAGACAGAAGCCCAAAGGACAGAGGAAGGAAAAAAGAAAAGAAAGGTGGGAAGGAGGGAGGGAAGGAGGGAGGGAGGGAGAGAGGAAGGAAGGAAGAAAGGACGACTCTAGACATTTTCAACAGAGCTGGAGGCATTCAGAGAAAATAAGTAAGTTGGAGCACCATTTCCATGGCCTTATGAAGGGAGCAGGATGTTTGGAAGGGACCCCCCCCCTTTGCGGCCTTCAAATTCCACAGATGTGTAAGAATTTAGTCAGGCCTCAGCTTTTCTGGCTTCTGTTGGCTTTCCTGAGTTGTTGACCCCATACCTCTAGGCTCAAGTTTTCATCCTTCTTATTTCTTTCAAAATTAGATATGACGAAACGGCTGAGCTTCCAAAGGAACCCTTAACATTCCTTTTGAGCCATGTGTGATTTTCCTTCTGAAAGAACCAAGTTGCCGATTTGTGTAAACTAAGTCTTTGCTGTCATTTATGTGAACACAAAAGATAAAAATGATTTTTACCAAAACTGAAGCTTTAAAACATAAAGCTAACTATATAGCAAATATATACATATATACAATAAGGATGTATCCTTATTGTTCTCTCTCTCTCTCTCTCTCTCTCTCTCTCTCTCTCTCTCTCTCTCATGTTCACTTAGGAACTTCTTCAGAACATAATCTACACTTTTGTCCATGAGATGAAGGTCAATTAAGATAAACCAAACACAAAATGACACTTCAAAATGAGTAAGAATCTAGCTTAATTTAGTGCAGATTATAAAAGAGGGCTTATCAGTCTATAAATAATTTATAGATCTTACAAAATCCTTAGGAAAACCTAAGGGAATTTTATGTATAATTATTCGGAAATCACTATGTTCTAGAGTTCGCGTTTGCTTAATATCATACCGTCCATATCTACCATAATTACATGTGAAACATAAGTGTCCTGAATAAAGCAGATTTTCACATTTCTACTGATAGATAATTCATCAAGATAAAATGAACCAAAAGGTATCTGAACATGAAATTTAACTCTTCTCTTTGTGATATTAGGAACTCAAAGAATGTTTCAGACCACAAAGAAAATGTTTTAAAATAAGTGAAGATGGATGTTGGTTGCTATAACTGCAGAAAACAGCCATGGGTCACAGGAAAGATCCATGCCAGACCTTGAATTCAGGCCCCAGCTCCTCACAAAGAAGGCCTCTTTGAATTGGCGCCATCCACTTTCTCTCCTTAGGCCTCATGAACTTCTTCAGAGAAACGGTAATCCTGGCTTCTCACTCACGGGATCATTGTAAAGATTTCGCAACTTAACGTAACTTCATGGCAGAACAGCAAGGCCTATTGGACAGCGTTGGAGGCAACTGTCAGCCTTGCCTCCTTGACATCTCTATAGATACTAACTAGTGTGATAGCTAACACCTCCAGGTGGCAAGAAAACCTTCTAATTACACCTCAAAAGGTTACATTATATTGATTTACTCAACAAAATTACTAGGTACACAGAAACCTAGGGAAGTCCATTTAGTGGCTAATCAGACTAACACAGAATTGTTTATACCAAAGGAACCCAAGCAGAAGACTTTAACAAACATAGAGGCCCTAATGTCCACCAGTGCTTTTAGCATCTGTGGCAGCTAAAACCATCATTTACTTAATGTAGTAGCTGCATTCTCCAGTGAAATTGGTGTAGGATCCTGGCTTATGCTTTTGTTTTGATTTAACATTTTAAGCTTTAGGGTTTTTATTTTGTTGTTGTTGTTTTTTTTTTGTTTTTGTTTTTGTTTTTTGTTTTTTTTTGAGAGAAAACATCATATACACTAGGCTATCCTATAACTCTCCATATATTTAGGGTAACTTGAACTTCCCTTTCTCCTATCTCCCAAGTGCTGGGATTATAGGTATATAATACACTTTAGGTTCGGTGTCACACTTTATGAAACATAACAGTGTATATGGATTTCAGACTTCATAAATAACTAAACCTAAAGGGAAAAAGAACATGGAGAAGAAGGGCAAAAACCAGAAAATCGGTTCCAGGATTCTCATAAATTGCTTAAAATGCATACTTTTAAGCTGGACCCATTGAAAATGGCATGGCAGAGCATGTACTACAAACAGTAGAGGCTGACCAGGTCAGGCAGAACACTTTTCAACAATGGGATTGCTAGTGTCTTTCAAATCACTCTTCTATGTATCTGCATGGCTATCATTTGCAGCCCTTACATTAGCATTCAACATAGATTCACACTCATTATTTCAAAGGATCCTTCTTGATGTTTTTCTTTCTTTTCTTGGGACAGAATTTATGACAGAATAAACCTGGTCATGCCCAAATACACTAAAATAAGTAATTCAAACATGCTTTAGTCTATGGCTCCATGGTATTTCCTTCTACTGATTTAATGTGATAACCTGTGTGTCTATGCCACATGAATTATGTCTCTCTTTCCTCTACTGTGTGAATATTTTGTTAGATGGTCAAAGAGCTTAATAACTGGTATGTTTTCATATATCCATATAGGCAGTACATAAACTCTCTTCAGTAGAAGAAAACATTGGACATTACCCATTGTTTTTATTTAATCATCTTCAAAAACAGAACATCATCAAAATAGTAATTCAAAATGTTCACTGATGCCAATTATTCTATATTTGACACAATTTAAAGCTAAAATAAAAATAAAAACAATCAAACAGAACCATAATAGCTTCTATATTTAAATAAATGAGTACATTATATGTAAATATTCACATACATACAGTACACAAGATATATATTCCAAACCATGTTCAATATGATTTTGATAAGAGTCTAGATACTAGCTATAAAACTATAATACAAACAAAAAAATTAAAAATCTTTCAGCTGTAGATGATACTCTTTTGTCTACCATTTAAATCAGCATTCTAATACACCGGTAGTTTTGACATTTGGAATGTCATTTATTTTAAAGTTCAAGTGCTATAGTTTTTATATATTATCCTTTACACTGATGAACACATGGATTTGAAAAATTCCTATTTGGTGTTTCAGAACTTGAAAATGACACTTATTCAATTCAGATGCATCACAGATCCACGGAAGAAAGAAAGAGGGAAGGAGAGAACTTTCAATGTTTATGTAAATATTCCCAGAAAGTTGCTTCAAAAAAAAAAAAGTATTCAAATTGTGCATGGTTACAAGCTTCTAATATAAGGAGACACCTGCCAATTTGGGCAAAGCAGTTTGCAAGTTATCTATCCATTATGCTGATCCCAATGAGCAATCTCTTCCTCACTTTAAATTCCCTTATGTTTGCACACGGAGCAGAAGTTCATTCTCCATCTCGGCTAGTTAAAGCCAGGTAAATGCCCACAAGTACAGACAAGAGGCAATCATCAAATAGTTCTGAGAAGGCATCCAACTCCGGCCTCAGATATCTTACAAAGCCAAGTTCAAATACACAAACAATAAAAATGCCATTACACTCACTTGTCAACTATATTTGACGTTTATCATGGACAGAAATTTCCTGGAAATTAGTTCTTAATCTAGCCTCCAAATTACAGGAAGTTTACTTAATCTTACTTCTTAATTTTATTAAATCGTTAAGAAGTCCCATCAAGCATCCAGTCCTTAAAAGATGCTTTTATTACCCATAATTTGCTAAACCAACTTTCTATGCATTTCTTTTTATTTTTAATCAGAAGAGAGGACAAAGAGATTCTCATTCTCTCTCTCTCTCTCCCCCTCCTCCCTACCTCGAATTCTCTGGCCTTCCTCTTGACCCTCTCTTCCGTTAATATGAGCTTTTGCTAGGCAATGCACAGTCATTAGGCTCATGGACTATCCTGTAAAGTGATAGGTGTGTGAGTTACTTCTGGATCTGCAGCAAGTTATTTGCTGTACTGGTCACTATCGGCACTACATGTAGTTAAATTCTCCAAAATGATGCAATCGCCCTAATTAGCTTAGGAAGCTTTGGGACATTTTCCTGTGATCTCTGCTTTCTTCCAAACATCCCCCACAGAGTACCACCATCACCCACACTGACCTACTCAAACTCTTACTTTTCTCTGTTCAGGAAGGCCTAACTTTAGAGAGGTAGTTGGTGGCATGCTAGTCTTTCTACATGTCACATGTTGAGTTATCCTGCTGTATCCTGTTTTCTGCATGGACCACCTAATGCCTTAGTGAAGAACTAAATAATGATAAACATTTGGAATAAGGGAACTTGCAGTAGTGCTAAGAATCATTCCTATTTAATAGAAATATAATCGTCATCCTCACCCAGAATAAGTCAGTTCTAGAAAGTGGCCATTTTATAAATCGAAGATTGACTTGGTGGCCTGAGGATAGTTGAGACTAGGTATTTCCAAGGCAAGGAAGATACAAAGGGAGAAAGAAACAGTCCAGCCTAAACCACATTGAAATTTCTTGACTCCAACAAGAAATTACTTTTAGCAGACATATTACTTGCCTGTGGGTCTGTCTATAATTAAAGCTTCATGTATTGGTAAATAAGACTACATTTAAATCTATGAGAGAATTAGCAAGAGGGTAGATAAACTCGTCTGACATGTCTGATTGAGAATGCCTATCTTAATCACATAGGTTTCTGATTGCTAACAATTAAAATCCTGATCTCCTTTTATTCTCCTACTAAATGAAAGCCTTTGGGGGGAAAAGAAAGATGTAAAATTTACCCTGTCATATTAGTGACAAGTAGCACTCAGCTGGCAAAGTAGTGTATTAATCCTGATTACTCTGATTAATATTACTGTAAAAATTGGTTCAATGAGCTTTAACATTTTTTAGACAAATAGATGAGATACATTCTGAGTAGAATATATAATTGGGTTATTACAGCCTATCACAAAGAAAATATTACAGATTCATGAATTAAGGTGAAAACTGTGCGTTTCTAGTTTTAATCAACAAATTCATTCAAAATGAAAATGTTAAATGAAGTAATCCCCCTTCCCTTTGCTAAAAGAAACCTTGAAAATTATGCTCATAGCTTAAAACCACTAGTTTTAAATTCAAGTGCTGTCAATAATCATACAAATGTGTATGTATTCAGCATTCATAACTGTCAGAAAAGCCAATATTGATTAGGTTTCCAATATGATCGTTCTCACACAAAAAAAAGAGCATATTAGGAAATAAAATCCATACCACAAGTTAGTCTATAAAGGGTGTAAGGCTTCAGTGCATGAACTGTTACTATATTGCATATCAACCCGACAATTTTAGCAAAAGACGGAGTCTTCCATATTCACATTTGACAGCTAAGGGACTCCCCTTGTGGATGCCTAGAGTTCTCATTAGTAATAGAGACATAAAGTCCTAGGCCAGTAACCTTTCTGCCACAGCACCTTTTAAAAACCATCTCTCAGAGATGCCACATAAGCTGTAAGAAGGATTGAAGTAGGCTACAGTACATGTACTTGCTTGGAGCAGTGTTTTTCCCATCAAGGCTATGTAACAGCAATGCAATGCAATAAACACCACCATCTCCACACACAGATAGGTGAATGAAGAAAACTAACCACAAATATATTCATAATAACGAAGAAAATAAGTAAAGGAGGCAGCTACAGGTCTGGAAACCTGGACATTCTAAAGCTTCACTCAGAAAAGGGTGGATTCCCAAGGAGGAACACCTGCTAATTATTCGAGAGCCTTTAGGGAAGTCACTGACCCCTCTGAAATGCGTCATCCTTATCTGCAGAATGGAGATAATAATAATTTGTCCCTGATTCTGAGGATATGAATACTGAAGATAAGTCATGTAAAGTACCACTCTGTTAACTGTAAACTTCCTGCCGGTGTAAACTAAGGTTGTCCAATCTAGAAACAGTTGGTTGCAATGCATTGACCTCTGCAGGGCTGGAAATGTTCTACCAAGCCAGGATAGGAGCTATCTGTTAAAGAACATCCAACAAGGAATTCTTGGCATAGAGTAGGGGGTTGTTCTATTTGATTTTTAGAGCTGTTAGTATCTTTGGAAATATGTAACTACCCTAGATCTCTTCTGCACTCTGATTAAGTTTAACCAACACTTACTGAGCTCCAAACACCAGGCATACAAACATTAACAAGAGTCAAACCATGTCCTTAAAAGACTTGGTACAAGTGAAGGAGTCAGAAAGACAAATTCAAATCAGCATGGAGATCTGGGATAGAAGCTTTGGAAGCCTCCCATAGAGGAGAATTTCCTCACTGACATGATCTCAAACCAAATCATAGCAATAGGTGCTTGATAGACAATATGTATCAAACTACAGACTCCAGCTGAACTGTGGGGCCTTGCAAAAGGCATATGCACTGTCCAGCTTCAGTGCCCTGGGTAAACTTAACATGAAGTACGGGAAGCAAAATGGGCACTTCATCACTACAAAATAACTAATAGAGTGACAGATAGCAGTGACAATAATGCCATAAATTGACTAAATTTTAGTAAGTATAAGAATATTTGGATACTTTATTAGTTCTAAGATGGATTCATCACATCTGAGCCTACCTGAGAGGCACATTAGAAAATAAGAAGAGCCCAAGTTATGATGAGTTTCCATAGCATTCAGTGCCAGCAATTTTTCTCCACCCGCCACTTTACTTATTAAAAATTCTTGCTTTTCTAGCTGTCTCTAGAGCCTATGCTTGTGTCCTGCATTCTGGTTAGCTCAGTTAAATCGACATTTTAACACTCCTGTTCTTGCAAAGTTAATACGGCAAATGCATACCCCAAAGTCCTCACCATCAACGCTGGATGACTCACATCTTTGATGTGCAGCATGCTGAGAGTTCAAAGAAGCAAATTCAGATTGGTATAAAGTTTTCAGCAGAATGAACAAAATGATTACTATTGTGGGGGGGGAGGAACTTTCAAAGTGTTTTTCTATAGACTTTTATCTACTCTCTGAAAGGAATTCCCTAGCCTTAAAAAAACATAATTGTGCAGATAACATTACATGGGGGAAAGTATACTCAAAAGCAAACCTAAAGTGTGTTTTATAAGTTGTGCTTGGAGAAGACACTTGTGACAATCCAGTGTGCCCCTTTCACAGCTAGAATGCTGACATGGCAGAAAAGCCAGGCCCTCGGTATGCTTGTACCTCTATGCATGCAGGTGCATCTCAAGGACGTCACTCTCTGATTCTTTGAATCATTGTGCAGACACTAATGAGCATTGCTCTCCAGCTTTAATTATTGGCCCCTGACAAGTCACCATAATAGGAATCAGCTTAACCAAGTATGCTCCCCAGTGACGTGTTCAATTACTCAGGTTGTGTTTCTCCAAGAGGAGGCTGAGCAGCTGCTAATTTAACACTGTCAAAAAAAATAAACAGGGAGATCACTTACACTTTATCTTTTGACCTTTATGTCACCTAATATTTTTTCTCCGCCTGAAAAGAATCAACGAAATAAAGATGGTGTAAACCTGTTCCAAAGCAAATTAAAGATTTTGCCTAAGTTCCACAATATGAGTGTGGTTACATAACATACTTTGGAATCTACAGAGGATGAAATGTACTGGGGGAGTCACTTTGTGTCTGATCTGCTATCTGTCCATAACATTTTATAGGTTCATGTCAAAAGTAAACCAACATCCCACCACTTAAATATATAACTAGTAACCATGATTGTAAAATTAAATGCACATGAAGGGAAGAAATTTTATTCTCTTATTTATTAATTTCTTTAGTGCTTGGGCTGGGACACAAAGCTGGGGGCTTGCTAATACTCAAGTGTCGTGTCCTCTGTCAGCTTCTAAAGAGAAGACATTCAAGCACAATATCATTTTAAGATATATCTAAGTTGGGTATAAGGCACATCATAATAAATGTCATAAATAATTATATGCAATAAATATAATGCAAATTTATAATATTTGTTAATGGACTAGAGTAAATCAGTATTATGAATTTAGTAGTGTAGCCCAGAGAGTCTTAATAATTTTACTTAATATAACCAATCTCTTCACCATTTTTAAGCTAGCCCATTAATAGCTTTCGATCAATTGTTATAAGTTAATTGCTGTAATGTTATTCTCATTAGTATGCATACTATTTAAACCTCTCATTTACACAATTAATTGAAAATAAATTATTTACCAGCACATTTTCCCAAAAATGTTCTTACCTTCAGACTTTAATCCTCAAAATCCAGAGTTCAAGGTTCATCCAAGAAATGATTTATTAAATTCAACCTGCACAATGACCACAGGCCACTCATTCCCAGAATAGTGGAGTACAGAAATGCATCACTACCTATTAGGGAGATAAGACACCCTGCAGACTATGTTGGGCCATCACAAATGTGTAGCAAGGTCCACTAACAAAACGAAAAGCAAGTAATATAATGGTGATGTACTAATTGCAACTTCATATAAATATTTGCATTCAACATATTACATATGATTATACACTACATTCTACTACCTTGTTGAATAATTTTATGTTTTCTTGCTTTATCTTGTCAATTATACACTCTACCACTGAACTATACTCCTAGATCAGTAAGTTCTGTAAAATTTACTCAACAAATAACAATAGTCTTTTACTGATACTATTGAAATATAATGAAACCATTTAAAGCAACAGGGATTTTGATAATTTACATTTTTACTTGTTATGCTCAAATAAGTGTATGGATCATTTAAAATAAATTCTTGACAAACATTTATTTAAATGAATATGGAATGAATAAGCAAATAAATATTCAATTTGTCCTAACTTGAGCTATTATGCCAAGTCTCCAAAATGTAGTATATGATTCTTCCATTTTCCCTTAACATACTAGCTACTACAACATGAATTTTAGGATGACAGGTTGTTAAAAATCTCTAGATTAGCCCACTATTATTGTTGTTTGTCATTTTTGATATGTGATTGCATATCAAATGTCTATTTTCCTCTTTAATGGAGAAATAAATTCTAAATAAATAGTATCAAATACTCAATAAATTGGGGGGGGGTAAATGTCACTACATATATGAAATAGCTTAATTTTCACTCTTTAGTTGCCAAGGTTAAAATACTCTGAAGATAGGTACATTACCCAGAAAGCTCTTTGACTTTTTCCATGTTTTCATGGAAGGGCACAAAAACATGAACCTATACTATTTCTACTGAATTCTTTAATAATAGTAACATTTCAGAAAATCTTTCTATATATGTGAAGAGATCATCCAGGTATTTGCTGCCCAATGAACAAAGTGTTTCAGTGAACTTAGCCATGGCATCATGCCGGGAGCATCTGCTTACCTCAGTCTACCTCTTCCTAACATCTTCAAAGTCCACCCATATTTTACATTAATGAATGCTTTTAGCTTTAAAGGAGCAATCTAAATAGAACTAAGTGAAATGTGAAAAAATGTGCAATATTAACTAACATTTAGGTTTCTGTAAGAGCATTTATATGCTATTTCTGCTACACCAGTTCCTAAAAATCATTTTCAAAGTTAATGCAAAAGCAAATAAGTGAAATCTGGAAAACTGAATTAAAATTCCTCAGCATAATGTATAGTGTGTGTGTGTGTGTGTGTGTGTGTGTGTGTGTGTTCACATGCACATGCACACACACACGTGTAGCGTATTTTTATTGTTTTCAATTCTTCATGGACAAATAAAGGAGTGTTATATGCCTTTAAATTGTGTGGTATTAATAAACAAATAAACAAAAGCAGTTTCTTAAAATCCCATGACAGTCAGACCTTCCAGCCCTACCCAGAGTTCCAACACAGATCTGAAAAGTACAAGCGTATTTCTACAATCTCCCATCCATTCAATGATCCTTGCCTTTCCTAAAAACCTTTTGTCTCAAAAACCTCTTACACTAATGAACAAAACAAAAAGATTTATTCCAAGGACAAAAAAGGGTGTGCTTCCCTTGTCAATTTTTTTTAACTGAAATTCTCTCTTAAAATAAAAGTCTACAAAACAATTCCCACATTATGGCCAGAGAGCTACAACATGGTCTCGAATACAAGCTTTCCACCAACTCGGAAGCATCCTCCTCAAAGTCTGGTTAAATGTGAGATTCATCAATGGGATGAATAGTTGACCAAAATACATTTCAGTGTGGAGGCCAAGAGAGAAGAGATAACTTTTCCAAAGAGATTAGACCAGGAGGCAAGTCAATGGGGCGCTGAGATAAGGGGCGACTGCTCCAGATGGCACGGGTTCAGAAAGAAGGCCTTTGAAAGGCATGCCAGTGGAAAGACAGAGACAGGAGGCCCAGGGGTAGGTGAGGAGAAGGACAAAGGAAAGAACAAAGAGACTAGACCAGCTTGATAATGACCATGAATGAATCAGAGCAAAGGAATACAAACAGTGAACTGCCTTAAACACCCAGGGGCTATCCTCCCTCCTCCTAGTTACAGATACATTCCTATCTCTCCTCCAGGTACCTGTGGGAGTCTCATTCCCCCAAACATCCAAACCCAGGAAGCCACTAACAAGATGTACCAGGCACTTTAACACTCAGTTTTCAAAGGTGAGGCTTGTCTGTGGGGACCGATCCTGAACAGTGGTATAATTGAAAAAAGACACTTGGATCTACTCTCTCCCTTTCCTCTAACTTTAGTATTGTAACTTTCAGCAAAACACCCGATAGGGTTTCAAGCTGGTTCTTTACTATACTTTTGTGTTTGCCCAGTGCTGGAGTATGTAGGACAAATGAAACAGATTATTTGAACACTTGTAATTCCCTCTTCGATGTGGGGTTCCTTTTGATTAAGAATGAGAAAGGAAACTGAACAGTCATTCCTAAGTTTCCTAATATGTTATCAAGCACCAGTGACCTTTCCCACAGATTTTAACAATTGGAGTTGTTTGGCAAGGCCTTCTTTTCCCCTAGTTGATCAATTCCCTCCAGACAAGACCATGGAAAGAAGAAGAAGGAGATAAGGACAGGACGAGGACAGCAGCACATCGCTAGGTGGGCGGAGCATGAACCAGTATATTTCCACTCTGCAAGCAAACAGCTCACTTTGTCGTGAGGAAGCTAGGCTCACCACAGAACTTAACAGATTTCTATATAACCTAACTGCCATAATCAAATATGATAAAAGATTAACCAAAGAATGATAACTTTGAACAAGCAATATAAAATCTAGGTGTCAAAGCAATTAACACACCCCCAGTCTTAATTTTTGCCTTTTAAATAATTATGACATTTTAAAGGTTATAGAATACTAAAATACCTTTTTCATAAAGGAGAAAATTGATGGAACCTTCACACTTGAAATATGCTTGCTGTGGCAAAACCTATTCTAAGTTCCTGAGTTCTTTACATGTTTATGTTACTAATGATCCGTGTACAATGCTTCCATATTCAGTGCATTAGAATCAAGTTCTACTGTTGTTCCCTCTGTATTAACTTAATATTCATATCACATTTGGTGATGATGTCTGTTAACAGGGCAAACAACCCCCAATCCTTAGTCACTTTGTGTGCCTTCTTCATTGAACACAATGCTTATCTGTAAGCTTAGAAACGCATCCTACTAGAACACAATCCTAATATTTGGGTGTGGGAATTAAGCAGGGAAATCATTAAAGATAAGAAATCCATGATTTCTAGTGGAGTGACACCTTCTACTTTTTATGAAACTATGAATATCTGCATGCCATAGCTCCTAACTGCCTATTAAATTGGACCCTCTATTTGTACCTAAAAATACTTACAAGCCCATGAAGAGAATAGGTTCTGTGGCAGAGTTTATTCATTAAAGGACTGCTTCAGTCCTCAAGTGCCTTACAGTGAAGAGGATAAATCAAGACCATATCAAGCTTTCTCTTCTTCCTGTAAAATGTAAAAGGCTGAAACAGATCCAAGATGAGCAACTGTGATCAGGAAAGGTCAAATTCCATTCCTCTCCTGAGTCCCAGAAGCAAAGCATACTGCCTATTGTTATTCTTACAGCTCAGACTTGGGAAAAAACAAGATGTTTTGTCTGTCTCTGGTGTTAATATAGCAGGAAAACACTGCTATTCCTAACAGAAACTATTGTGCAACTTAAGTTTATATTCCATTAAAACTAAGAAACCTATAAACCAGACTAACAGAGTAACCTAGTTAGGAAGCCAATCCTATACTCAGTTCCTCCTTATAAAAGTAACACATTTGGTTGTTTTCCAAGCTACTCTGTAAAGTATTGTCTGTAAAGTATTGTCTATGGACATAGATAAGTAGATTATGGTTGAAAGAATATTGGAGTGATTTGATATGATGCATATTAATGGTAGTGTCCACTTACTAGAAGAAATGAAGGCTTCTAACAGACATTCGGTGAAAGTTCTTGAATATGCCAAAGACTATAACTGGAACACAAATTATATGAGGCAAGAAGGATAAGAAAGTGGGTGAGCCTGGCTATTCTAGTCTCCTCTATATAAAGAGACAACAAGGGATGAATCAAAGCCTCATTACTCTCATGCCACTTTTCTTCCATAGAATCCAAGGCTAAAATCTGCCAAAAGGAGTAACGTTCCTCAGTTCTTCCCAGCATCATATCCAACTATGCAGTTAAGTATGAAAAGGAGTTATTCCTGGTATTATAAGGTTCTCCTGGTGGATTTATATAGTATCCCATTATAAGCCTATATTTAGTCCTCGTCTTGGTTTGGTTTGGTTTTCTTCATCTACTCCATGGTATTCTGTATAGTCAGGATTTTTCAAATCTGAAATTACAATGATCCTTCTGTAGAAATTTTATGGTGGGGAAAATTCTATAGAATAATTTTATGATGGGGAAAACGCGCTCTTAGGGTTAGTGAGCGATCTGAAATCTAATGTGCTAGATAGATGACAGTAATATTAATGCAAGGGCTATAAGTAGACAAGAAAACAGTCTTGGGAAATCTACTATGGCACAATTTAACAGTGAAATTTAAAACCAATTTTCACAATAGACATACATAAATTACTTAATTTGTAAGGGTAACTTTGCTTGCAGGGTTCCTGTGATCTCAAGAAATCTCTAAGATTGTATAGGATTCATTTCAAATGTATCTTATCCATGTTTCAAAAACCTACTAAACACAGTGACATCTCAAGGTTGTAACCTACTGTCATTTACCCTTTACTGTTAATGAACTAGCATCTCCAGGTATGCTAATATTTATGCCTGACCAAATTCATTGTGAAATCCTACAAACATGTGTATGCCATTGAATTGATCCAGTTTGTTAATGCAAATAAATATATTTACTGTCACCCATGATTGGTGTCAGCATATCAGTATGTTTTCTGAAAAGACATTTGAAATATTGACAAAAAAGTGAGATTATATTAGTCGCTGGTCTTCTGAATCAAGCTTTTAGGGATTTCCTATCTACGAATTATTGTTTATGTCTCATTGTTATTTACATAACATTAGATTCATAAATTGCCAATCTTAAGATTATAAAAAGATCTAAATAAAACTGAACTCATTCTAATTTATTCCTGGGTTGCAAGCACAACAAATATTTCATGTTTATGAGCCTTGAAAGTTTGGGTATCTTACTAAGAACAGGGCTATTTCTGTTGGATCACCATTGAATATCAAATATTCACCATAAGGCGCTCCTCCAATTAGACATTCTTATGAGTTTAATGAGTGGGTAGCTCTAAAGCCAAAGCATTTAAGGACATTATAATTAATATAAAGTTTATAGGTGAAATAACCATTGAAACAAATTTTCAAACATTTTCAAACTCCTAAAATATCTTATTATAGCATTTGAAATTCCTTATCTCTATATCCTTAATAGGAAACCAAATGTTTATATTGTTGGTTGTAAAAGCAGTCATGAATGGGTAAACTATTTTTTAATATTTTATACAGTTGTGTTGGGCACATGGTACACTTTTACACATGTGCCCTGAATGTCAAGTGTACAAACATTAAGTCTCCATGGATGCACTGCTTTGGAAAGCACAACAGGAAATGGAGGTGCACACAGCATACTCATCGAATGACCCACACTTCAAGAAAAATGACCCAGGTCAACTCCATCCACTTTAAATGCTACTCATCTTCTGGTGTTTTCTTTTTAACTAGAATAAAACAGCCAACATTAACTCTCCACTCATTTCTGAGAGACAGAAAGAGAATCAGTTTAAGACTTCAAAATCCTAAAAAGGCAACTTCCACAAATCATAAAATATGTCAGAAACAAAGACTAATCAGCAATCAATATCAGGCTTATCCAGGAAATGCTCTGTGAAGAAATATTTAAAGTCTTTGCAACATTAATGAGATAAAGTGATCTTTGCTGCAAAAGCCTGAAGTTTAAAAACAACAGATACAAAGATTGTTTTCATAAAATCTTAACAACTGTGTGTAATGGGGATTTTTAAATTATGTAGATTACTTTGTGCCTTGATCTATTTAGATCATTCCAGAGAATTGCAGCTGAACCCATTTTAGGGGTATCTAAACTATAAAGCCAGGTGTATTATGAAACATGTCAGAGGAACTTTGATAACAACCAGTGGTTAAAAACATCAGTGTGTTGGTTACATACTGTCTGTATGTTTGTAAAGACCTTTATCAACTCGGAGCACACTTAGAGCACTTTCAAAATGTTTATGTTTATGTTTATCAAGCATCATATTGACAAGGGGTCGATTGTACTGGTTGGTTTGTCAACTTGATAGAAAACTAAATGTATCCAGGAAGAGGTAATCTTAATTGAGAGTATACTTCCATAAGATAGGCCTGTAGGTAAATCAACTGTGAATTTCTGTAATGGCAACTGATGGAGGCGTGGAGGTGGGCCCATATCACTTCAGACAAAGCCACCCTTGGGTAGGTAGACCTGGATGATGTAAGAAAGGAGGCTGAGCAAGCAATAAGGAAAAAGCCGGTAAGCAGCATTCTGCTTCCGTTTCTATTTCAGTTCCTGCATGCAGGTTCCTGCTTTGAGTTCCTGCCCTGACTTTCCTCACTGATAGACTGTTACTAGAAGTGTGATATGAATTAAACCCTGTCTTCCAAAACACCGTGAACAAGTAAATAACTGAACAAATAAGATGCTGCTTAGCAGTCTTCAAGGAAAGGAAACAAATGAATGTCCGATCCCTCGGCTGATAGATGAAATACTGCTGTCCAATAACTTAGCATGAATTATCCTTTCCAGGTCAGCTTAAATGCAGCAAGTGATGCGAGGAGGTGAGGTATGTTTCTAACAAGACATCTGACCATTTTAACACTAACATTCCCTGCCTCGTGACCTCTAACCATTGTGCTAAAGCTCCAAGTACAAAAGCCCCAGATTTATTATCACAGAGATGAAGGTGATATTGGCATTAGTCATGGATTAGGGGTATGCTTACTTTGTACTAACACAGCGCTTTCTAAAATGTTTTGAAACATCTGATACACAAAACCTCTGCAGTATATATGAGGTATGTGTGACCACTATGCCTATTTCAGAAGTGCTTCATCTTGCTTTTCACATATAGTAAATAGTACCTTATTTCCTGGTCACTGCAAACACCAGAAAAGCAGGGTTGAACCCTGGTCAGTGATGTAAACAGTATGTACTTCGTCCAAACATGAGGCAAGCACCAGCTACCCCTACAGTCAGTGGCATTGCACTGTTAAGATTTATGAAGCTACAGTCTTCAAAATTAGTGGTATCAGGAGAAAGATATTTTGATTTCCTTAATATTTTTACCAGCTCAGTGTTCGAAACTCTATCAAAAAGTGCAACTCCGAGATATGTTAAACTCCACAGTAAAAAGTACCCAACACTATGAAATAATGGAAGGAAAATGTTACCTTGGGTGGTCTTTTTAATGGAATTGATTATGTGGAACCTGGTATATGGAGGAGAATAAATTGAATAATGTCTAATGGACCAAGTACACCTTCCTTAAATTTATACACTGCACCTAAAGCAAGCAGAATAAAATACTACTACTACTACTAATAATAATAATAATAAAGGCTACTAAGGTTGTGGTCACTAATAATACAATATGAAAGTAAACAAAATACTGAGTTTTTTCTGTTTTTACTAAAAATAAACTATTTTTCCATTTTCTATATCCTGACCAAAGTTACCCCATATTCTACTAAACTCATAGATCTAAGCCTTGTCCAGTTGCCATCAAAGAGGCTTCCTCTGGCATCAGATTGGGTAAGTTACAGAGACCCACTGTTAGACAGTGTGTGGAGTCTAAAATGGAGACCTCCATCAAGCCCCTCCCCTTGAATATTGGGGAACCCCATGGAAGAGGATATCTTTTCTAAAAGGGGAAAGTTTTCAACTGCTGGTACAAACGAATACCCACTGAAATAACAACGGTGAAAGAAAGCCAAGTAGTCATTTACTGGCAGGCCTTGACCAATAAAAGCCTACACATTTAAAAACTTAGTTACAAAGCCTTAGATATCTATATCATTGTATAGGTGCCCCAGGAGTAATACACAATTACAATATGGCAAGCTTGCAATAGTGCAAAAACATACAGAAGAAGATGGAGTACTTTAAACGCTCTAAGAAGGTCTGACAAGGCACATTGTGATATTTACACTAGATCCAGTGAGGTTAAAAAAAAAAAAATGCTAAATTAGTTGTGGTGATAAAAAGTACTTGTGTGATGCAGGAAGATGGGATGCTAGATATTAAATTCTCAAATGTTTTTATAAAAAATCTGATTATTGCATAGCTAAAGAAAACATGTGTTGACTAATGTGTATTTTCCTGGATTTTTAAATACTACTTAATATTTTCATATTAAAAATAATGCTTGGCTGGTTGGTGGTGGTGCACGCCTTTAATCCCAGCACTTGGGAGGCAGAGGCAGGTGGATCTCTGCAAATTTGAGGCCAGCCTGAACTACAGAGCTAGTTCCCGGACAGGCTCCAAAGCAATACGGAGAAATCCTGTCTCGAAAAACAAACAACAAAACAAAACAAACACCAAACAAACAAACAAAAAAGAATAATTATCTCTTCAAAATGAACAATATTTCAGATCCAAACAATGGTCAGTTTGATTGCTGGGGGAAAATAAAGAAAAAGAGAAGATTAACAAATGTTGAACTATATTGTATTTAAAAGGAAAAGATGTATTTTGTGTCATTTTAGGCATATGGCTTGGTTAAAACAATATTCTGGCTAATTAAAATGAACTTCCTTTGGATTTTCTCCAAATTTTCAAGTAGAAGGTAATGTATTAATAGAAAAAATACTTGTTCTATGTCCAAACCATATAATATACTTGTTAAATTTATGTAGGGGAACTAGCTACATACAACTTCAGGGTCATATAAGTTTCTTATTTTTTGTATAATTTGAACATAAGCTGTAAAAGGAGATATATGATTTGTATGAGTATGTGTATGTATTCACACATACATAATATAATAAATATATGAGCCTGTTTGCATATATGTGTGGTGTGCACAGGAATATGGTTTCTTCCCATTATTTTATTAGATTGGCTAGGACTTACATTAAAATTTGCTGATCACCTCAGACAAATGATATGACTAAATGGATTGAATGAAAAGCAACAAGCCTCAACAAGCACAGTGCAAACATTGGATCCTAGAAATACTTTTCCACTGTATTGACACATGGAACCCGCCATTGATAACTATATAATTTCTAATAAACAGACAAAAAATCAAAAGCAATGTGGCCTCCAAATGCTCATCATTAAAAGAAACAGAAATGGAGACTCATTAATGTAGATAAGTCCTTTGCAAGTGTTGGGTGAGGGTGCTCAGAAAGGGCAGAGAGGACAGAGAGAGAAGGAGGGAGGGAAGGAGGAAAAGGGAAGGAAGGAAGGAAGGAAGGAAGGAAACTGCCCTGGATTTCTGTGGTCTGCACTTTCTTATTCACAACTGAGAGCAAAGGCAATGTGATACTCATTTATTTAGCCAACCTGGTCCAGCAGTATTTCTGACACACCCTGAACAAAAGACTAACCCCCTTACATAGTACTTAGTTCAGATACATGTCAAGATTGAACAAATTGCAGCCAGAAAAGTGAGCTCTAACCATAATATAAAATCTCTTCTCCTGACTACTAACCCGTATTTAAGTTAGGAGAAGGAGCAGTGGGGATAAGAGTGGTTTTACAAATAAACTTTCTACAGGAGTGGACAACCTGATTTTAACTTGTAGTCCAAAGTCCTCCCAAGCTTCGACTGCACTCACTCCAAGTCCCCTAACTGTCATTACACTTAAACGCCAGTTGAGATATTAGGTGTTATGATAACTCCTGCAATGATAACGGGTATTGCTGAAGTGTACACCTCCTCTGGGAAATGGATGTAATCTTGAGTTTATTTAAAACTGCCAGAGGTAAAACACACTCAGAAACAATGAAGGGAGTTGCCAAGACATCTCTGGATTTGTTCATCAGTAGACAGTAAAGAAATGTGCACTTTTCTTTTAGAGTTACATCCCTGCTACTACCCTCCAAATCCTGCAAATAAGCAGATGGATCCCAAACACTGTGTAGTCTCAGAAGGCAGTGGTCATCAGCTTTATGAGCTGAGGCAGCAAATGCCAAGGAGAGATTCAGTGGTCAGTGATTTATGTTGAATTACACATTACACATCAAAGGCTGGATGATGGGAGATATCATTCTGTATATGTTTCTCATACTGGTTAATAATAAAGCACTGTTGGCCAATAGGAAAGGAAGATAGGAGGGACTAGGAGACAAGGAGGAAATAGGAAGTAGGAAGGAGGAGTCAAGATGGAGAGTCTGGAGAGAGCTGGACGCCAGCCGCCTCCCTGGTAAGAGAAGGCCATGTGAAAATACATAGATCAGCAGAAATGGGTTAATAATTAAAGGCAGAGCTAGCCGATAAGAAACAAGTAACCGGGCCAACAGTATTGTATCAAATACAGAGTCTCTGTGTATTATTTGGGGCTGGCGAGGCGGCAGAACAAGACCGGGCGGCGTCAGGCGGAAAAACCAAACTCGTTACAATGGCGTCCACGTGGTTACAGCTGGAGAGAAACGGTTATTCAATAGGTAACCATGAAGTACAACACTCCCTCAACTATGAACATTAGACACAAAGAGGGGACTTGGAAAATTGGCCATTTGTTAAAGCGCTTGTCATTAGTAAAACATGATTTAATTTTTAACTCCCAGAACCCACTTACATGTACTTGTAATCCCAGAAATGGGGAGGCAGAGATATATGGATTTCTATTCATGCCCAGGTGGCTAGCCTACTCTATTCTGTTTCCTCTAGGTCCCAGTTAGAGATCTGTGTCAAAACAAAATAAAATCATACACACTAACACACAAACACACACACAAACGCGGTGGATGGTGCCAGAGGAATAGTACCTGGGGTTAATTCCTGACTTCCGTATGCATACGCACATGCATACGTGTGTGTGTGTGTGTGTGTGTGTGTGTGTGTGTGTGTGTGTGTGTGTATGAGATATGCTATCTATCACTTGTACAAAGCATTTTTAATCTTACACTATCTCTAATCCTTTTATTTATTCATTTTTGATGGGACCATTTTCCTATATCTGGTGGTTGTTGGTTTTCATCCAAATAAAATTATTTACTAAATTATTGGAAGGAGAAACAGTAATAAAGACAACAATAAGGCCTGGTGACATAAATCTATTGACACAAAAAATTGGAACAAAAATTGGTACTGTATTACTTATGTAGAGACAAATGACAATTTTATTTCATGTAAGTGAACAATATGGTGACAGATGGGTTAGAGAACCCTGAAAATAATTGGTGTATGTTTAAATAGCTGATAGTGCCCATTACACATACCGTATGGACAACCAATTAATTCGTTTCAGTTCTTGGTGCCAAAATACTGACTATAACCAACCGTCTAACAATGTTAGACTCCCAGGTTGGCTATCCATTTTGGCAGCAGTCTTGGGTAAGGAAAATATACCTATTGACAGTAGGTTATAAAAATAAACAAGACACTTGCGTTTGTCCTTCTTTTGAGGAGGGACACTTTTCACATCAACCTGGGACCCACACGTAAAAATTAACTCCAATGGATTTACCTTTACAGGCTTCTTTGTAATGGCAAATACTCTTGATATCGAAGAAGACCAGAGAATGTCAAATATATCCTAATATTGTGTAGCAGCAGGCGTCTACGGTAAACATGTGTGTTTATAAGAAAGACTTCAGTAGGTGAAGACTAGTTACTATACCAAGTCATTTGCCCAAGGACAAGGGACCACAAGGGACATAGGAACTCCTGACTTGGTCTTCTATTCAAGAAGAGTTTCATGGGAGTGCAGCTTGAAGGTTGGCTTTAAGTCTTCAAGCAGACTTCTGAGCCTCAGGTGTGAAACAAGGGCCCCAGCTGGCTGGGAGAGCACTGGCAGCCTCAGGTGGCAGGGGGTTTTCTTTTTTAAGTTCAAAGGGCTCTTACAAGTCCTTGTTTTCCAACGTCAGCACTTGGCAAGTTAGCTGCCAAGGAAATCCAAAATTATTTTCAAAATCCCAACTGCATATTCTGTTGGTAAAGGCTGGAATTGAAACAGCATGAAAGATGTGGCCTCTTGCAGAGACAGTAGTCATAAATGCAGCAGGAGTGGGTGTCTTATTTAACTTCTTTGGAAAAAGTGACCGTACTGATTTTTCTTTCTTTTTTTATTTTTTTTCCCTCACTAAAAACATGGGAGTTCCTGTTTTGTTTTCATTTTTCCATGTGATGAGCCTGTATTTCCACACATTCATTAGTGTGCTCCCTGAAGTGCTAATAGTAACTATGCCTAATCCAACAGATAAACTGAGCTTCTGCAGTTTGGTAAAATGTACAAGTTTGTCTTTCCAAATTGCCCTGGTTGAAAAAGTGATCCCATGAGCAAGAGAAGTATAACCCTGACAGAATCTTTATTAACCAATCTAGCAACTGAAGCCATGTGACAATGATAGAAAAATAAACAGTAGGGACATTAAAAATAACAGCATCAAGAAATGAGACACGTTTCAAAATTCTGAGTTCATGAAAAGGCAACATGTCATATCTCACTGAAATATAAGAATCCCCAACTATTTACTTAAAAGCTTAAGGGATAATTTCTATATTACTACATGAAGTACACCGCCTACATAACAATCTACTGTTACATTTCTAGTGTTATTTTAAAGCAAGCTATAACTGAACTGTGGACATATGTATTTACCCAAACCATCACTTGGGGTTAGCATATGTATATGTGTGTCTACTTGGGGCAGGGGGTGGGATTGTGGAGAACTTGAGAATCTGTTCAATGGTATCCACTGACATCAGGGCTTAGAAGATGATGGGCAAACTTGCATCTAACTGAGGATCCGTAACAACTACCAATCGAAACAGCCTGGCTTGGTTACATCATGAATTCAAACACTCACACTAGAACTATAGGAAGAGGATGTGCAGAACAACATCAAAGCCTGGGATAAACATGAGAGTCAGCCTATTGCTGAGCATGAATTAGCAACAGAATATGGAAATGACCAAGGTCTCTATAAGGATTTACTCAGCCTTAGGATCTGGGAGAAACACAGGCTAGGGAGCCCTTAATGTAGGAACAGTCCCAGCAGACCTTATACCCTAGTTTATGAGGTTTCTGTCATGTTTTGGGTGTGTGTGTGTGTGTGTGTGTGTGTGTGTGTGTGTGTGTTTTGGGGTTTTTTTCTTTTCCTTTTTTAATGGGCAGATGGCATTCTTAAGGCTAGAGAAAATGTGGAGGATGGCAGTGTTCCAGAAATCAGGAAAACAGGGAGAAAAAACACAGAATGCCATCATTTTGGTACTTATTCTTCAAAACACAGTGACGATGCAGTACGCAGTGGCGGCGAGATATCCTCACCCTCTGTAAAGTAAATACGGCATCACTGAACAATTCTACTTTTCTAAAATTATTTCTCATAAATAATTTTTCCAAAATTGAATCAATCAAATTTGAATGGGTGTCTACAGTTTCATCAAAACAGTTCTGTGAGTAAGAAGACAAGATGGGGACAGAAAAACTGATTCAAGATGCAAGACAATCCTTCTTCAACTCAGGGTGAATCACTCCTCTACCCCACATGGATGCATGGCGCATTTGTGTGCCGGCTTCATCCTGCACCATCCAGGATTTCGTACTCATCTAAGAAAAGTTAATTTTTTAAAAAATATTTTTAATGGCTGTAGCATGTAACTTCACTGGAAGTAAAGACTACTTGTCACTATCGAGTTGTGTATATCAGTGACAGCCAAGATGTACTTGCTCCAAATACAAAGCTAGATCGACAAAAAGATTCATCTCATGTGGAAAGTAAGTGGTTCTAATAACTGCTATCAAGGGAATAATACATCAATTGGACAGTGATACTCGGCATAGCAATTTCCAGTTACAGACATATTTTTTCCACATGTTAATTCCCTGTCTCTGCCTTCCTTGCTTAGCTCCCTGTCACCTAACAAAATTCTGAATGAATTTCTTGGTTTTTCTAATCTTTTGCTGACATTAGACATGGGAAAGCAACCTGGCATTACCTGCTAATGTGTTCAGGTATATCATTTTACCACAGAAATGCCCCTTCTAGTAACTAGGTCAAGAAGGTCTAGGAATAAGACATTTTTGACAACACCATTTGTTATAAAAGGCTGCTCAATTGTAAATTTAACTTCCTCTATACCTAAATCATGTAGAAAGCAAATGTAAGAACTTAAACTTGGAATGAACATGGAAAAGAGACTTAAGGCTTTAAAATGATTTGCTAACATAAAACCTCCCTGAAACAAGGTCCTGAAACAAGGAGCATGGTCAACGAATGTATGACCCACCCCACAAGGGTCACACTTGCTGAGCTGGATGGAAGAGTAACAGTCATGCCACCAATCTGCAAAGCTGGTGTGATTCCCTGTACTTCCTTTTGCTGACTTTGAAAGGGTATGGACTCACGCAGTCTTCTAACAGCCCCAAGTACTCAAAGCAGACACTACAACTAGTTTAACAGTGGGTAGTGTTAGAGTCTTTACAGGGAGACTTTTCAACAAGCGGTAAGATGCCATTCAAAGGGTTAAATGCAATGATGCTCAGGAAGTTGCCTATCTTCCTTCTCATCATCTCACATCAGCATTTAGTAACCATAATGGTAAACCTTCTTTACTCTTTTCTAAACACCACAAGGCTGATGCATTTTCAAAATGTGGTGGTCATGAAAATATTTAACAAATGAGTACTGTGGGAAAAGGACAAGTTTTCCTTTAGTTTTAATTCGTTTATCTGAAAAGTTAACCTTTTCCTGTTTTGCTTTCTGGAAAAAGAAAATGTGCCATTGCTTCAAAAACTACTGAAGAAAGAATATTTAAAAAAAAAACACTATAATTAATGGAAGTAAAATTTCATGTATCTCCACAACTCTACATAGTCAGAAGAACCAAATGATTCAACAACTTCAACTATATCAACAATTATACTTGTTGTACTAACACACATCAATATAATCCCAATTAAAATACTTCAGAACACTGCCTATGGTACTGCAGATTGAAATAGCATCTATGGAAATAGACTTTCCTGCCCCTCTGATTTAGCATCTCACTTTCCCTTATCAGCAGATGGTAAACCAAGCATTCTTTAAACCCATATGCCTTCCATAGGCACAGTTCGAGTACAGAATAAAAGGATGAACAACTACTTGAAAGTTGATCAGATTAGCCTGTAAGTGGAGAAAGTGACAAAACAGAGTTTCATTTCCTGTGAATGACTTTTACTACATCATGTTTAAATGACTGAAATATTCGCTATCCCTGGAAATCTCCCAGACAAAACTAACCGCCTAAGATAAATTTTGGCAAAAGACTTTCCTGAACCGGCTACTTATTAATAAATCTAGAATCTCTGTACAGATTCCGATAAAAAAAAAGAAAATGAACATGACACCAGAGGAAGCCTAAAAATACATCCTCAATTCAGTATGAGGGGTAAAAATAAGACTAATTTGCCAACATTATTTCCAGGTGTCTAACTCCTTTCCCACCCTGTTTTCAGAATTGGGTCTGGCAAACTAATAAGGACAACACTGGAAGGATGGACCCTTTAGGCTTCCCATTTCTACAACTTTGTTCATCTTATCTAGGCAAGGACATGAGGATAATGGAGTTTGCTTTTCAGTAGGAAAGCATTCCAGAGTTCAGAAAATCTTTCATCTTCTTCCCAGGTTTTTCTCAAGCAAGCTGAGTGAAACATGAGCTTCATGATCAACAATATTTACTAATATCATTTCATATCTTACTTTCTTTACTGTCTTTGATTTTGATGATCTCTAAATAATGAAAAACAGTCCCAAGAAGATGACTACTTACCTAGAAACTAGCATTGTAAAAGGCTTTTCCTCCTTAGAAGGGAAAGAATACAAGAATCATGAAATCTTCCCGCACAATTTGGGTTCAACAGACATGGGCATATGTTCCATAAACTAATAATACAGTTATGTTACAGATGGATTAAATCCAACAGAAATGAAATCTCAAGTTGTGGTGTGTGTGTGTGTGTGCTCGTGCGTTCGTGCGTGCGTGCGTGCGTGTGTGCGTGTGTGTGTGTGTGTGTGTTTGTAAGAGTGTCCATGGTGCTATTTTGGATGTTAGAAAAAATTTAAAAGTTCAGGTTCTCCTTCTACAATTTAGGTCCAAGGATCAAACTCAGAAAGACAGTGTTGAAACCAAGGTCCTATTTTCTTTAACACTGAATGGTTAACAAATTACTTATGTGCCTTCTTCTTAACACTTTTGATATATGCCATTTTAATAAGTCATTATAGAATAAACATTCCTGTACCAATGCTGAAATCACATAAAAGCATAGATTATTTGGGGTTTTACCAGAGCACATTTAATTTTTTTCTTTCTTATCTGGTGAAACAGAGCTCTGCTTCACATAGATACACATGTATATACGCACATATCCACATACATACACACACATATATACATATACAAACATTCATACTTACATAAGTAGACTTTCATTTCAAGTGCACAAAAGAAAACAATCAGACAAAACCTAAATTAAAATGAAATTTACACATGAAAATGGTAAGGATCAGAAACTATAGTGAGCTCTCTTTACTTCGCTGCATAATTAAAATCTCCATGTTTGCTCATTAAAACCACAAAAGCCAGGAATTCTGGGAGCAGCATCTCAGTCTATCGTGTGGCAGTGTCTAGCCATAGAAAGGTAGGATATGTTTGAATTGGTCATGGGATCTAAGCTGCTGAGGCCACATGTAAACCTTGACACCATGTCAGCTATTATGTATATAAAGACTTTTATCTGAATATAGTTTGGTTAGCTATTATGAAACAAGTATAGACTGAATACATCAGTGTTTTGGGTTCATAGTCTTGCATATTTTGAAAGAACCACTTAAAAGCAGTCCAGATATAAAATTTAAAAGACCTATTTTAAATCATGGAAATTGCTAACCCAAGGCAGCTCACTTGGTTTGAAAATAATTATGTCTTTAAAGAATTTAAAAAAAAAAAATCATAAATTCTGAGATCATCACACAACAGGGTGTGGCTGATTTTTTAAAAGACATTTAATTTGTATTTATTACAACACAACTAAAGGAGCAAAACTTGACATTTTTTGTTAACATTAAGTGGGTAAATAGACTAATAAAAAGACATAATGAGGCCAGTGCCTCAGATCCCCATTGTTTACAAGGACTGAAAGCCTTAAAGCTTGGAAGATTTTAATCAAGACTTCCATTAACCACCCCGTGAATATCCTAGGGATTGCAGGAATTTAAACAAAGGGGGAAGTAGAATGCTTTTAAAATGACTTAATGTAATTCAGTATTAAGATATGTAGCAGTTTTAGCCATTAAACAACAGGTGACATATCACAGCCAAGCATTTGTCTTTCTTCTCCATGACACTACATCAAATAAGACATCCAACCAGCCACCAGGTCAAACCTAAGAGAAATCATCAGAAAATAAGAATAATAATCTAGGAACATAATTATGACAGTGCTTGTATACGATGCATCAATTCAATAGGCAAAGAACATATGGCAGACATTTTAAAAAACTATAGGGGAAACTTGGTGTAGTTTTCCTTTTGAATTTATTCACAGAATAAATATGTTATTGTTGTTTATTGTTTGTTCTCTCTTCATCTCTAAAGACCCCTACATAACTCTTTTTTTGGGGGGGTTAGGATGTAATAAGACATTCAAAGCATTCACGTTCTTGTTGTATTTCAGAACACTAGCACTTAGGAAGAAACTTAGACATACACAGAGGAGCTTACAGTGTGAACTCACAAAGGACAAAGCAGTGTGCTTCACTGCCTCTGGACTCACACATTAATTTTAGCCCGAGTCACAAGACTCGGAATGTACTTAATTTCTGCTTAGATGTTTTCTTTATCTGTCCTTCACATTTCCAAAGACTACTCTACAAGTCCCTATGGATATACAGCAATTCCATGGACTCTTCATTTAATGACTGAAATAAGAAGAGGTCATTAAATTAGCCCTGAAGTAATATAGTTATATACATAACCCTAAATTGTGCAAATATATACCTACATATGTAGTGTGTGTGTGTGTGTGTGTGTGTGTGTGTGTGTGTGTGTGTGTGTGTGTAGTGAGGTCTCTTTACTTCACTGCATAATTAAAACCTCCATGTTTGCTCATTAAAACCACAAAAGCATGCACACACACACACACACACACACACACACACGTACACTCATGCTCTTGCATGCACACACACACAAGCATATATGACATTAACAAATAAAGAAAAAGAGGCCATGAGTTCATAAAGCACAGAGGAGTGGGATACATATGCAAGACTTCAGTGAAAAAAGGGAAAAAGGAGGAACAGTATAATTATATTTTAACTGAAATTAAAAAGATCATCTAAACCACACTTTGTTCTACTCCAGGAGACCTGACATCTGCTTTTGGGTTGTAGTCAGTCTACTGAACATTGTCTCTGCTCCTTGTCTGCAAAAGAGACAACACTCTGGTAGCTATAGCTTGAATGTGTTGATAGTGTTTCTAGGGAATTGTGTACTAAGTAGGCTTTCAAGTACTCAGTGATTGAGAGTCAATGCATTTGAACTCCCTTCAATCCTCTGTTCCCTGAAAGAGATAGCATTCTCAATTATCCCTTTCATATTTTTCCTTGACTTTTTTTTATCACTCAAAACATTTTATTATGGTTATTCTGCTGTGTAGAATTCAATGGGATCTTTTCATATTTATTCTTTTACTCATTATTTTTGCTTTTACTATGAATAGATTTTTTTTTCTTCTACTCCTCCTACTTCCTTCCCATGTCACCTCCCATCTGGATCTACCCCGCTTTTCAGTCTCTTATTAGAAAAAAAAATCAAACTTCAAAGGGATAATATTAAAACAAAATAAATGTCCTATTGCTTAGATATTTCAATACAATATTTTATTAATATTTTGAGAATTTCATACATTTTGATCATTTTCATGATGTTTTCTATTTAGTTGATTGGCAACAAGTAAATTTTTTGTAAAAAACTTAATTTTCTCTCATCTTAGTATGACCTATTATACTTTCAATAAAATCACTTCCTACTTTTTCTACCTTTTATGAAAATTTCTTTGCATTATAGTAGTTTACACACACAAAAACCTGTTGCATATTACTTTAGGGTAGGAACTTTTATTTTCTCACTTTTTTATCTTTTAAGGAACTGCATTTGTATTTATTGGACAACAAGAAAGACACACTGCAGTGTAGGAGAAAGTGATTCTACAGACCTCCTTAAATCAGCTGTTTTATTTAAGTCTAGGTCAGTTTAGTCTACTGCTTTTTGGTTCTTTGAAAATAAATTCTGAACCAAGGGGAATATTTGTAGATATACATTTGTGTATGTGAGACATGCACTCAAATTTCATGAATGGGCCAGATAGTGGCAGCACATGCCTTTAATCCCAACACTCAGAAGTGAGAGGTAGGTGGATCTCCATGAGTTCAAGGCCATCCTGGTCTGCAGAGCAAGTTTCAGGATAGCCACAAAGAGACCCTACACAAAGAGACCCTATCTTGAAAAACAAAAATTCATGAATGGAAATGAATTTTGAGGACCTGGAACATAGCAGTATAATTAGAAAAACAAATTAAGTATGTGGAATATAGAATGGTTTTCTACACTTTAGTATTCAGTTTTCATGTTTATACCGTACTTGTAAACGACCCGAGGAAAGTCCAAAACTGATTTATATATTGAAAGTACAGGTGATAAGCCAAACATTATATTAAGTGTTGCTAGGAACTTTGTATGTACACATATAAACAGTAAATTTATATTCTTTCAGAAACATTTTAGGAAGTAGCTAGATCCCTGTGTGTTTATAATATTAAGTATCATTTTAGTATAATTCACATTTATTAATACAAGTAATAAATCTATGTTTCAACTATAAAAGTGAGGCAGATATCCAAGAGATTCTGTTAGTGCTACTCACGTGCATCTTTTTCAAATTTATTATTATATATTAGTTATTAACTTTCCCCCTATAATAACATATAAAGAAAATGTTAGGGTTTCTATTTCTTAACTACCACTGTGAGAAAATTCTAACTAATGAAAGTCCAGAGATGATACAGTTTCCCTATTTCCCAGGAGTATATGTGCACTGCCTGGCAAAGTGACATATACTTGCCAATAGATGCCATTCCTATGTCATCCCACAAGCAAGCCTAATTATAGGAACGCCAAATCAAACCATTTGAAATAGAGAGCAAGATGCAATTACTTAACTACAAAGATATCCGCTTAGAACAGGAAAAGCTGGAAGTAAATGTCCAACTACAAGGAATAGATCAGCATTTTATCTAGGGCAAAATTCAGAAAATTACTGTAAAGACTATAAATATGGTGTGGAAGGATATATACTGATATTTCAAAAGGTTTTTACTTTATTCCAAAGTTAAATCAGATGGTATTTTAATAATAAATATAAAAACTCACACTTGTAATTTATATGTCTTTTTGGTGTGGACATTTGTGGATCCACAAAAGGATATATAAAACATGTTGATTATTTGCATTCTTTCTTTCATTTACATCTATGCAACAAGATGTATATAACGAACATACACATATTTAACTGGAAAGAAAAATGTTAGGAAATCCTAATTTAACATTTTGTTTAGTTTCCTAGACTCTTCCTAATCTCTTTTTCAACTCTACCCCTACGCTCAACCTAGAGGCTACAGCCAATACTGGAAACCACAGAGGCTAATTAAAAATATGGCCCCTTTCATTATGACCACCCATACTTCACATAGTTCATCTCCGAATAATGAGATATTAACTCTGAAAGACCATAAAGAACTAAGATAGGTTTATAGTTTTAAGATTTCAGCGGGATGAAACTGAATTATTCACACCCATTAAACAGAGTTTGAGTGATTCACAGCCCATTTTATTTTTATAATTGTAATGAAACAGCTGGGATTAGAGTCTATTCATGGACTCCTAAGAAATTTGCACCCCTCCTACTAAAATTAGTTTCCTCATCCCAAATTCTGTTCTGCACATCTGATGGAGAACAAAACAGGCATTGCTGCTCAATGCCAGCAACTAAAGACACAGATTTTTGCCTGTCACTTTGCCACCAGGGTCATATCATTTCTCATAAGAAGGCCTCTAATTACCTGAGCATTATCATGAAGGTTAAATTTAAACAATGTGATTTTTTTCTGAAGGTTTCAGATTATATGTGACAGTTATTTATACCTAGCCACTTTTTAGCTACTAGATGAAAATAATATTTAAATTTGTAATTAGGATAGGCTTTCTCTCTTCAGATTAATGTTACTAAGATTAAAATATAAGGTTAGTATCTTACAGACAATTCATCCATTGACTCAGACATCAGAATATTTAAGGTTCAACAGGAAATCGACTTGGTTCACATATTTCTATTTGAAGGAAATTTAACCAACTGTATATTGCACTATCTAGAATTTTCCAAACCCAAAGAAGGGTTGAATGACACTCCCAGGGTCACATAAGTACTTAGTAACAAATTAAGTTTACTACACACAACCTACCTTCCTCCAATCTATTGTACTTCCCACTGTAAAACCAGGAAGATCAAAAAGAAAGCATTAGATGAGAGTCATGAAATGAGAGTCATGAAATAGCATTCATCTGGAAATAAAAAACAGTAGAGTGAAACACACACTGCCAACATCCAAATACAGGGCTCCTGGCACAATTTAATGTGAAGACAAGATATCTTGAAATGTTTCAGGAATATTCAACTGCCAAGTGACTGTGAGGCAACCTCTTACACAAACCACCTGGAATTACATGACAGTTTAAAGGCTTTGAGGACACAGATCTAAAAGGACATGGGCCTATCATCAGAATATTTCATAGGATGCATGTTTTGGAAACCTTAAATTTTCTTCATTCTACCTACATAATTAAAACAAAATGCATGGAATTTCTTTTTGTTATTAAGAAAATGTGCTGTGGTGAATTTGAAAAGAGCAAGAATTGGGTAAGAACAACTTGTGGATATTCTAAACTATGGTCAACGTCGCCTTTAATGGTACAACGAAAATATACTGTGGTTTGCAAGACTGATAAACCTACAAAAGTATAAACTATACCGCAGATACAAGGTAGTAACTGCATCCAATCATGCACTTAGATATATGTAAGTCCACTTATATGACAAAAGCAGATATCTGAGATTATCATTTATTCTCTGAATTCTTTCTACCATAAATAAATAACTCAATTTGTATCAGCAGTCATTCCATAAGTACTTACCGCATATTATTTCCCATGTTTATTATGGCTGGAATTATTCTCTGTCTTAAAAGTATGCTTTTAAATAAAAGTTAGTTAAATATTATGGGTTATGAGATATATTTTCTCATATAAATACTAATTGTATTACAAGAAAATATATCAAAGAAATGATAAAACAGTAGAATGATAGATACAGGGAGATTATTAAATTGTTATTTTTTATTATATTATGTTTATTTGGTTGGTTGGTTTGTTAATTATTGATACAGAATCTCACCACCTTAAAGCCCAGGCTAGCTTAAAACTTATTGTGTCAATCAAGCAGTCCTTGAACTGGCAATAATTTATCTGCATCAACATTTTGAGTGCTGGGGTTACTGGTATGAACTTTCAGGCACGGTTTTAAAGTGCTCATTATAAGTAAAATTGGAAATAATCTAAATGTTCATCAGTGGACATATTAAGCATATAATATGGGTAATCAATGAAACAAATATTGTGGCATATCTTTATGAGCAAGGAAAAAAATGTCCACATCATATTATAAAACTTTAAAAGTAAATTATGAAATGCCTCGATAAAATACATATGTAAGTGTATCTAAAAGATACATCTGATGCCAAAATATGAGCAGAAATAACTTTTGCATTGGAATACACCAGTGATTTTTCAATTTCTGCAGTGCTTCCTTCTTTGTAATAATCAAGTGCCACTTGCATTACTTCAGAGTGTTACTTTTCAATATTATTCATACATTCATAGATGGTGGATATGCAGAAGAAGCAAACTTCCTGATGCAAGCACTTAATAGGAATCACAACAAAGCTGGGGAGGCTATACAGGGACTCATGAATTGGACAGCCAGGGCTAACAAGGCAACTTTGTCTTGATGTGTAGTATGAATTCTGGCAAAAAAAAAAAAAAAAACTATTTAATCTCACTTCATCTTAATAAAAGGAATAGTAACAGTTGAACTTCAAAGATATTAGTGCACTAATAAATTAACTGAAAGGCAATATAAATTGAAATGTTAAAGTTTTGATTGCTTAACAATTAATTATAAATAGACAACATTTTTAATGCCTTTCTGGGTAAGATTATTTTTCATGAATTAACTTTACAGGTTTTGTCTTCTTCAGTGAGAATTCCAATTAGACAGTTACAGAGCTGCTCTTGTGATATATTGGATTATAAGTTAAAAGCTCATAAAGTTAATTCCCTGAGAAGAGATTATTTTATGGGTCATTTATCTACCAAGACCTTTTTTTTTTAAGCATGGGTAAGAATAAGTCTTGACTATAGAAACTTAAATGAAATGTAACATTACAGGTGAATGCAATTCAGTACATTATATTGTCATGGATTTTATAATTTTCTCCACTTCAATTACAGATTTCTCCCAAAAACCTGTAGGAGAATTAAAGATATTTTATTTCAAAATATGTGAATGGTTAGCATTTTCTGATTAACATTTATGTTACAAATAAGCACATTTACTATTTATCCCTTTCTTCATCAATATGCCTAAGTTAAGCTTACAGAACTGAGAAACTGCTGCTTCCAAGAGACAAGCTACCATGTAAAATTATGTTTGAGAGGCAATTACTACTCTAACTTGAACAAGAATGCCAAATACTCAATTTAGCTTAATTGTCCTATAATTAGGAAAACAAAATTAAGATTCCTTTTCTTCACTTCTAAGCACTGATATAGACATACACAAAATATATTAGAAGTGAATTTTCCCAAAATAAAGTTTATCTATTTGGAAATTAATCTTAATAATCAATAAGTGGTATTGCTTCTCCCAAATGAAGGAAGATGGTGATTAAAATTCAATGGAACACTGCTCATCCTAATACCACAGCCAGATGCAGGAACCCCAGCTTGCTAAGCTTCCCTTAGCAGTTAGTAGTCACATAACCAATCTTCAAAAGTTCTTAAACAAAGTCTATGGACAAAGAAAATAAAAGAAGATACTTTTTGATGTTAACAGTAACAAAATCCCAAACGATCACATTTTATTTAAAGTATGGTTATTTTACTGTAAAACATTAGTTCACATTTAGATTAGTCATGTCAAAAGAAAAAAAAAAAAAAAAAAAGGCTAGATTCCTCTCAGGATGTCTGATGGCTGACACACTTCCGAATCACTGTGCATCTCTCTCTACACCTAAAATGTGGGCCACCTGTATACTAACCCCTCCCACATCGAAACAGGCTCAACAATGGTTCCCTTTGGTATTATTGGTATCTACTGCCTCAGTCAACTGGGGGAGAAAGAAGCCAAGCAAAGGGTATTCCTACAGGAAATGACACAGCGATACTGAAGTAAAGGACACCACCACTTCTTAGTGGCTACAAATCTGCACAGTGCCCCGAGATCGATCTGCTTCCCCTGGCTTGGAATCCATGCCAGACTTCACAAAGAGTCTCCTTTACAACAAAGCATGTTTTGGGTAGTTGAGAATACTTTTACAAAGACCTATGGGAGACAAGGGAGCTAAACTGCAAACTAAAATTAGGTTACTAGAAACCTCAGCAGTAAAGCTAACAAAACCAGAATTGTGGATGCGCCATTCCATTATTTTCTATCCATCAAAAATTATATTTCACTGTAAAAGATTAAAGGCTAGCAAGAAGAGGGAAAAGCTACTTGTATTTTACTTAGTAAAAATTAATTAAAACGGTCATGTTCAGTATTACTTATACTAAGTTCAATTTGTGGGCTTTATATTTGAAAGTACCAAAATACATGAATTTAGAACAAAAATGTTTCTACTAGATGCCACCCAGAAGAGGTATCAACCCAAGTCACAGGCAGAGAACTGTACAAGAATTACACAGTATCTGGATAGAATAAATAATATTTGGTATGCTCTATTTCTCCTTTAGACAAGTAGTATATCAATGTGCTTCTGATGGAGTCTCATTACATTTGTGTTGGATTATGCACATGTAAAAAGTCCAAAGGTGATCTGGAAGGCTGTTATTTACATAAATATTAAGTCAATATTTTCTGTAGGATGACTTAGATTCTAGATTTGTTATCATTAAATATGAAGCAAAACAATGAATATCTCCTTTCAGTTTAGATAATCTTTAATTTAAAAGAGTTTCCTAGGTCTTGTAAGAGTTGTTGTAAAGGTATTCATCACTAGGGCTTGTTTGCATGGCTGCCAGTAGACTGACTCCAAAAGAACATTTTTGCATCTGAATGTACTGTCCCGTATCAACAGCCTTTAGACTATAAATTTAACACTGCTAAAGAAAGGCAGAAATAAGGTCTGCTTTGTACTGCCTCAGTATCACATTTACAAGATGAACAAATAATCACACTCCTTTGGCTTATCAGGCACCCTGCATCTGAGGATCACAAATGGGCTGACAAACATTAATTAACTGAGCCACAAAGCGCTGCTGTGAGGAAGGCAGTGAGTAGATCCTGGGTCAGGAGATAGCTGTTTCGGTTTCCTGAAGGCTGGCCTTTGGCAGGCAGTGGCCTACCACAGAACTCAACAACTCCCAGAGGTCCACATCAGAAGGTCTCTACTAATACCAAAGCAGTGCAGGATGTAGACCTTAAAACCAACAAACTGCAATAAAGATGTTGAAGCAATAAACCAAAGTTAGTCTCACTGTGGCTCAGTTTCCCCTGAGTGTGCTGAAGAAAGTGTCTAATAACTAGTGTTCAACCCTAAGATAGAATTTGTGCTACACATGTAACTAGTGTATTATCTCAACAAAAGAATCACTGGAGCCTGGCTGGTGAATTGTCCTAATATTATTAACTATATAATAATATTAATTATTATTTTGCATTTGTATAAGTGAAAACTCCATTTGAAACTGGCAAAACCTCTGTGATATTTAGGGACAATGTTTTTCTCCCTATTTACATGAAACATTTCTGTGACATAAACATAACTTTAAAAATTCTACTGCAAGAATAATGTGCAAGCACCTTTAATCCCAGCACTTAGGAGGCAGAGGCAGGTGGATCTCTGTGAGTTTGAGGCCAGCCTGGTCTACAGAGCAAGTTCCTGGACAGGCTCCAAAGCTACAGAGAAACCTTGTCTCAAGAGACAAATAAAAAAAAAAAGCAAAAAAAAAAAAAAAAGAAAGAAAGAAAGAAAGAAACAAAAATAATAAAATCCAGAATGATAAAACAGGAATTAATAAAATATAAATATAATTATATTTGTTATGTATTTCCTTAAAAGTACAAACAATTGTAGCAGAAACTGCTCAGAAAAAGAATGCAAAATTGTACATAAGCAAATCAACATCACTACCCCTTAAATAAGAAGGAAAAAAATTATTGGAAAATATGTAATTTATTGATTACCTCACTTTGGCCAAAATAATGTTGAAGATACTAAGTTCTTCCTAAGGACAAATTTAAACAGATGTAAAAATACTGGGTAGGTTCATATTTATTCAACTTTGGTGATTGTTGGAAATTCGGCATTCTGTTGACCCCACCCTCTAATGATGGGTGGGACATACATGCCCAGTGTGGCCAAGTCATGGCTGAGTAGGGACTCAGTACACATGTGCACGCTTCCCCTTTTAAGCAAACACCCATCATCCCCCTCCCACCCACCCACCCCCAGCCCCTTCACTGCTCCCGGTTGGCCAATGTTGACTTCCTTTCTTTTCCCTCCACCAATAATCTCCATGTGGGTACATTGAGTCTAGTGTTTGTGTTTCATTGCCCACAGCTGCAGCCAAAGAACAACAGTGACCACTTCAGGAATAAGGATTTTAAAAGGTAAAGTTTGCATGTGACTGTGGATCATTTTAACAAAAAAAAAAAAAAAAAAAAAAAAAATGTAAAAGTTTTATTTAACAAAAAGGCCTTAATATTCATTCAAATTCACAAAATATTCTAAAGTTTTAGACTAATATTGATTGGTTGATCTGCAAAGAAGTCTATCATTTTAAAAGCAATTTACAAGAGAATACTTTGATCAATCTGGCTTAGGTTAACATTTAAGCTGAGTGATACACAAAGGTGGCAAAAACAACCTGAAGTTATTTTCATGTCTTTCCTAGTCCTAATAGAAAAAAACAAAACAAAACAAAAAAACAAAAAAGGCCATTCACTAAATGACAACATAAATAAATGGCTTGAAAACCCCAAAGGGCAACTACTTCTCTAGTGAAAGGAATTTTGGGACATGGAAGGTCTTCAGGAGAAACTTCCTTCTACACTTGTAGGAATGGGGCAACTGGCTACTAACCCACCACTAGACCCAATAAAAAATGCATTGATTAATTAAAATTCAGAATTGCATTATCAGATGGATATCCTGAAAGCAGCTTTATAAAAGAAGCTGATATAACTTTTACCTAGTCATTAAAAATGCTCCACTTCTTAGCAACAGTCTTGAACTGTTAAATCAACATGGTCTAGGATGACTTCTCCCCACTTGACTTTTTCTATCAGTGTATATACATCATGTTAGCAGACTTAAAAGTTCGTCTCTCAGCAACAGCAATCTACATAAAAGCATTTAGGAGGGCACTGTGCTGCAGGCTGTGTTGAAGGTAATGAAAAACTCTCTTCCATGTCATAAGTGGGTTCCTGTAAGTAAATATACATGTCCACCAGCATGATCCACTGTACTTTAAAAACTCAAAAGCCAACACTCCATTCTAAACACAGGCAGAACATGGTGTTTTATTCCAAGCAACTCTATATTTCAAGTATGCTTTTCTAAACATAATACTAGTTTGAAGTTTTCAACTATCCAAATGAACTGCATTACTTTTGCCTTTGGTAACCATGCCAATGATATTCTATGGGTACTTCCTTCCAGAATGAGCAGGTAGGGTAATTTAGCATCCCGCATTCCACCAGGAATTCCCTCTATATGTCTGTCAAAATCTGCTCTTAACATGACTAGGTTACTTTGAAAGCTCATTATGATATATGCAGATAACTGGAAATTCAGTTAAGAGATCAACCCAAGTATTGCACAATAAACCAAAGTAGTAGCTCTTTCTACTCCAAATACCTACTGGCAGTGGTTCCCAACCTTGCTAATGTTGTGACCCTTTAATACAGTTCCTGGTGTGGTGGTGACCCCCAACCACAAAAAGATTTTGGTTGTTACTCTGTAACTGGAATTATGCTACTGTTACAAATCAAATCATAATGTAAGTACTTTTGTAGACAGAGGTTTTGCCAAACTATTTACTATTTACTTTTGGCCAATAGAGTCAAGAATTCCTAAAAGAATCATCAAAACACAAAGACATAAATGTTAAAGATTCCTATTTTAAGTCACAAAACAATGAATCTGGCTTTTAGAGAGAGAGAGAGAGAGAGAGAGAGAGAGGGAGGAAGGGAGAGAGGGAGGGAGGGAGGGAGTGTATTGGGGGGGTGATGTGTGTTGGGGGGGAGGGTGCTGGACTGTGAAATGAAGTAGAGGCAGTCTTTAAACATCATAAATCGCAAGGTTAGGGATCGAGTCCTCCACTGAGGGTTAGCTGTGCTGAAGACCTGCGTCAGCAGCTAGCTAATGCAGAGGAAGTGAAAGAGCAGTTGAAATGGTGCAATAGAAACTTCAAGTCAGGGGATTAAGGAAGTGGAGGAACTGAAAAGAAGGAATGTTTTTAGAAGTTATATCATCCTGAGGCTGAGCACGATAGCAATGGGGTTTTTGTTCGACTGCTCAATCAGCTACTTACCATTCCAAATTCTTAGAATATACAAGGGAGGCTGACAAACTGACAGACCAGAAATGCATAAAAAGAAAAATCACACTGAAATAACTTGGAGTCATGCAGAAATGTCAGTCGCGTGGAAGAGGAAGGACTCTAGTAATCTAATGGAAATCGCCCAACTCTCAAGATGTCACCGGACACTAACATATATGAAACCCATTCTCCCTCTCAACCAAAAGTCATAAAAGACCTGTGAGACCAGAAAAGCATACATGACTAAGAAAAGGCTATTTGCCATCAGACAGGCACATCTATCTACAGCTTTGCAAAGGAAGCACCCAGAGATGAGCCTGCTCCTGGAGGGTACAGAACTGTTTGGTCTCTCTCCAAAGTTATGTAGAGAACATTTGTTCCTACTGGACAACAATAAGAAGTCTTTGTTTCTTGTGGAAACAGAGATAACCCCTCTTCTATAGCCAAGGCTCCTCTCACTCTGAGCCTTAACTACACTCAGGAAAAGCAACGGCTTTTTAAGCTGTGCCACTTGCAAGGGGCATATCTTAACTCCACAGCACCAGAGACACACAGAAAGGCTTCAGAGAAGTTTGAAGGCGCACAGCAGCTAAGCCTACTGTCAGGGAAGGGCTTCTCTCCAGTGTCTGTGGCCACAGACCTATGTATGTTCTCTGACTTAGAGTTCAAAGTCCTAGGCAGAGGGAACTCCATTTCCTAACCTGGTGTTTTGTAAAGGGAGCTAATTTCTGATCTCTGATGGTACCTTCTATGCAGGAACATAGTTTCAAAATCATCCTGAAATCCCTTTAATTGTCTCAGCACCAAGGTGACATGCTGAAGGGTGCTTACTGCTTTAGTCAAAACACACAGACGCAGCATACTGTGAGCTCACTGGGTTTCAGAAGCTAAAATATTTCTTTAGAACACTGAGTCTACAAGGCATGAACAAAAATGAAGAGTTTCCTTACTTGGAGATTCACTGTCATTTTTCCCATGTTTTCCTCCCTAAAAGGTCCTGAGAGGATGAAATAGCCAGAACTCTCCTTTGGATAGGATTTGTACTATTTATGTTTACATTTTGCTCATCCTTTTTCGTTCTTTCCAACAACTGAACTACAGCCACTGTTTTTTGCTGTTGCTGTTGTTTTGGTATTTGGGGAGTTTTGTGTGGAGTATGTGTGGGGGGAAATTGTGGGGGGTTTGTTTGTCTGTTTTAAGAGATGATGTCTTCTGGATTAACATCTCGCCCAGGAGTTTACATTCTTAGTGCTTTAATCTCTGCTAACTTCCCTTATCGCCTGTGTACTGTATCACAGCACCTTAAAATTTAGTGGTCAATCAGTTTTTTGAATATAGGTGAGCATCCATATGGGATTAGAACGCTCCCACCTCCAAAGGTGGCTTTGTTGCTTTGCATAATCATCAAGAAATATTAACCAACAATGAACCGGAGCTCAGAGCAAAAACAAATAGGCACGTGCCTACCTGGAAGTTAGGTTCTGCTCCTTTGACTTTCATACGTATAAAATATCAATACAGATCATTCCACTTCACTACACAACGCATTAAACTAAATGTAGAAAATGTATGTTCCCTTCAAAAGATATATTTTATTTGAACAAGTAAACCTTCCTACCCGTAACAGCGACTGGGATTCGTCCTTGGTCTTGCTCTCTCCAGAAGCAGGGTACTGCTGTGTGAGGGACGCAGACTTCTCACCACCAGCAGGCGCCCCTTGCAGGAAGCTCTTGGTATCGACAGCCAAGCCATACATAGGTCTTGCCAGGTGGGCAGCTTCCACATTGGGGCTGTCCCTCAGTGTCTTTGTCTGCTCTTGGGAGCTGGACACAGGCGTCAAGAGCCCTAGGCTTGCTTGAGTGTAGGATGGACTGCCCCTTAGGATGTCAGTCCCTCTCCAAGCCACGCCACGAAGATCATCACTGGAACTCTCAGCCCAGACTTTATCTTTCAGCCCTTCCTTGTCATCAAGTTTCTCCCTCTTGACTACGCTCTCAGGAACTGTCTCTCCCATTTTAGAGTCTGGGTTTAGCAGACTGTAGACCTTGAGGTCAATTTTGGGCTCTTCCTTGATGGTGGGTATGGCATGGCCATCCTCTTCGCCATTAGCAGTAGTGATTTCCTGTTCCTGGCAGTGAACGGTGTTGAAGTGCTCCAAGAGTGACTGAGTGTCGGCAGCTGTGAAACTGCACTGACGACATTTGTAGCAGCTGTGTGCTCTCCTGGAAGGAAGAAAAGAGTCAATGGGAAGCCAGAATTCTGAAGGGAATGCTCTGGGCTAAAACAGTCCTCATGCACCTGACTTCTCTCATGCAATGGAGCAGGTATAAATACAATATTCTCGACATCAAGAAACTGGAATTTAATTAACAGGCATGTTCATTTCTATATAAAAAAATGATTTTTTTCACCACTAACAGACATGAAGACACACTAGCACACAAGCACACAAACACACACACTAGCACACAAGCACACAAACACACACACACGATTTCTTTAGCACTAATAGACATGAACACCAAGAACACACCCAACAACAACAACAACACACACACACACACACCGGGGGCGGGCAGCTGATTACACATAGAAGTGATTATTTAGCTTCATTATCAACTGCTCTATCCATTGTGTCTTGGTGGATAATTGCCAATTCTGTATTAGTAAGATACTGTTTTTTAAACTTGTTTCACCAATGATCTTTCCATTTTTATTTATCAGAGCTGAACTGTGATCTGTTTTCAACTAATAATGCATTAACATTTTTAATGCTGTGTTGCTTTTTATACCTTTCCCACATATTAAAATAGTCTATGATTACAATATTCCTTTCTTACCTATGTTAAAATAAACTTACTCAATGAAATAAGGCTACCTGATCTATATAATCTAGGAAATAAGATGTGTTAAAACAAAAGAAAAAATGAATTGCATGATCTATAAGTAGATATAGAAACTAAGCAAACTGAATGCTAGGTGTCAAACAGCATGGCAGGGGTTGTATAGATACACTTGTTAAAGGAGTCTGTATGTGTGTTCATGTGTGTCCCTTCTTTTTAAGTCATAAAACCAAAAGATTTTATTGCCAGATGTTATAACATCTCCACTGAAAAATAAAAAAATAAAAAATAACTACTATTTAAGGACAAATGTTTGATCCAAAAGAACAAAGTTATTTAATTGTAAGAAGCATACCAGAAAAATACACCCATTTCTGCATGAGGCATTGTTTCTTTGATTAAAAACGTCTTCCTTCACTCTCTAAATATCATAGGAAGTACTTTCTACTTGTCCCACATGTTACCAAAGGGGTAACACAGTAAGTTCTCTGAGCTATCAGTTGAAGTTACTCCAGCTGGAGATAAGCATCATTCTGTCATTTTGCCAGCTGCTAGCTACATAATGGTAAAATAGGAACTCACAGTCCCTGCCTTCTGGGCACTTACAGGGTCCTGAGGGTGACAAGCTTCACTGTAAATAGGCAGGTACAAAGAATGATGTAAGGAAATAATGACAGGAAAGAGAGTGCAAGGCATGTGAGGGGCACTTACAAAAGTCAAGGGACTTTCTGAGGGGAGTCTACAAATCCAAAGGATAAGCAGGAGCTATCATTTTGGGAGGACTGAACCCCCATGGCATGTACTCTCCCACTGAGCAGCCTGTCCTGACCTAGATAATTATGCTACATACTTTTAGGGCCTTTCTGGAAATTTACATAATCAATGTTTAAAAATAAAGGTAAAAATACTGCACTTTCTTTTCTCTAGGGTTTATAATGTTCTGTTTCGAAAGAGCAGTTCTCAAGGTGAAATGTAATGTCAACATTTGAGTATTCCTGGCACTGTATTTACTAGGCACTATTTTAAAAATATCACATGTACACAGATCACATTATAACCACCATGGTTTCATTGTTTTAGAAGCTGAACTGATGTTGAGTAGACTTGCCATTTCCAGATTCCCTGCTAATTTATTGCTTAACATATATATCTATTTTTCAGTATTCCCATCTTGTTTCCTTGGCTCTTTTTAAAGATAAATTCTAAGCTTATCTGACCGTCTTTTGTAATAATACATTTATGGGAGAGTTCATTTGTATATAATATCTTTTGCTTAGTGTGTGTTATGCTTTTTGTATTCTATGTATGTATATCTTTCTTCTATGAGTCCTAGAAAATGTTTTCTATTTTCTCCTCAAATATTAACTGTATACCATCCATATCATTCTCTTTATTCTTTCCTTCTAAGATTCTGATTACTTGTATATCTGTAAAGATCTCATTGTATTTCCATATGTTACTATCTGGTTTCATATTTTCTACTTCCTTGCTATATCTTCAAAACTTTCTCTATGAGCCATCCAAGTCTGATTTCTAGCATCCACATGGGGTCTCATTGCTGTCTGTAACTCCAGTCCTAGGAAACCCAACCCCTTTTTCTGGCATCTAAGGTCATCAAGAAAACACATGTTACATGGACAAACCCATACACATTAAATAATTAAATGCTTATTCAAAAACTTTTGTCACATTGTCTCATTGTGATGAAAATCACTGGCTCTCCATCATTACCTAATCTGTCAATTATCCCATCTGTTTTCTTTAATTCTTTTTTTTCTGATTATGCTTTTTAATCAGGAATGGTCTTTGCACAATGGCTCCCCTCAGTAATTAATAGTTTCACAATGCATGATCATTTTAAATGGTGATTTTTACTTCCTTAAATATGTAACAATTATGACATCATAACTAAAAAATCCCTGTGTGTAAAGTTCCTATGTGTCCGAATCTATCGTTTCTGCTTTCTCCTTTTCTCACGTATGGTGTGGCTGCTCTCTGTCTACACAGCAAACATTGTAACAGTGAGTGCATACAACTTATCTTAAACTTTGTAAGCAACAATAAAGTATGATTCTATAGGCAAATGTATGTTTATTAAAAACAATGGAGGTTATTAAAAAAAAAACAGTGGAGCACTGAATGTGGAAACAGTTTCATCAACATTGAAGTAGAACTCATCATTTCAGCCCATCTCTGCAGATGACCCAACGCCTTAGTCGTAGCCAAAGCCAGCAGACATATTGGCATTTGGACTCTGGGCAGCCTCATATGCCACATTTGCTTTTCACTTCTCCCTCACTATGGTTTAGCTCATTCTTAGTGAAGTAAAGACTAAGCTTTGGAAATTCCCCTTAATTTGGAGAAGTCTGGCAATGCATTAAAAGTAGGCTTTAACTAGTTCGGTTGCTTTGTAAGAAGATTTTTGCCTTGCTTAGGTCTGAAGTATAAATTATAGCACTGATAAGCATTTTGATAAAAATGACAACAAATAGAAAATGGATGCAATGTCTACTGAGTAATAAATCAGTAAAATACATGAAGCATGAAAAACAGATTCATGCATGTAAAACAATGACAGCCACAAGTGAGTTAGAGAGCATTATAAGTATGTATAAACACTGAGAAAGGAACCTAACTGACCCATTTCTAGTTGCTGAGCAGATATTTTGACTCCACTTAGAACAACCCCGCTCTTACAGTCTTACAGAAAGTATGTACACATACTGTGAGTTCCACAACTCCATTTTCGATGTAAATTATTTCACACATATAATAAAATTAGAGGATTACACTGATTTTGTTACACTCTTACTGTTGTACAAAAAGCCAGAATGTCCCATAACAATAACATCAAATGACAGTAGAAATTCTCTAACAGGACTAATATAAATAAATATGGAGTTATCTAGAAAGATAAAATTGAGATAAGGTGAAAAGACCTCTTATTCTATTTTTAAAAGGGGGCATTTGAAGTTAATACTTTCATAGTGGATTTGAGTTTGAAGCACCTACATGGCTATTTCATTCTACACCCCGAGGCTTCTAATGTGACCAACATTTAGTGACATTTCCTTACACTTCTGAATCATGAATTTCATGAATCAGAAATAATAAGGCTCTAAATTTCAAATAAATTCTATAAAGACTCCCAGGTAGTAGATAAATAACCTAAAATTAAAAGTGTCCTCAGATCAGGGAAATTATGACAGAATTTAAAAACAAGTATTATTAAAGTTCTCAATGGTCTAGGGGACTACCTTCTATTTAATTTCTTAACTAATAAAATGTGGGGAGCTTGACTTAGATTCAAAGCTAACATACTACTGTCTTTGGCATATATCCTTAGTTGCTGAAAATGGTCTAAAACTATGTAGTGAGAGATTAAAATGTAACTCACCTTGGAGCTGTCAAAGTATTGAAAACTATTACGAAGGCAAACGCTGCTGGGATTTGCATTTGCATAAAGACATTTGCCAAGTTCTATATATGTTCATGCATTAAACTGCACAGATACAGTACAGAGCGAGCAAAGAATAGACTCTTCCTGCTAGAGGTTACTTTAACTACTAAGAATTAAATAAACCCTGAAATTATTAGGAAATGTCTTTTATTGAAACTCTTCAACTTTTCAAATTGTTTTCTATATCTAAAGACTATTAATATGCTGGATTTATTTTCTTTCAGACAAAGATTTCAGTAATGACTTACACTCCTGATGAAAACGTGTTTGTGCAAATCATCTGTTTGTTAGATGTATCAGTTAGCTCTGTTTTTCTATGCCAGTGTGTGTGTGCACATACACAGGAATACATATATGCACATATATAAATAATTGTGTACTTATTCCATTTTTCCTCATAATTAAAGAAAGTAGTGGGGAATTATTCAAAACAGCCACCCCCTTTACAAACTACTGGATTACCTAATTTTTAAACCACTTCACAAGTCTATGCACAAACTCACCCATACTTACACATCCACCCTAGTAAGAGTCAAGGGAAAGCTGGAGCCTGCTAGCACAGAAACAAATTAGTATGCAGCTAACATCGGGGGAGACAGAAATACTCATTGCAAGTGTGAACACATATTTGATCGCAGGACTGTGTCTTTTCTAGGGCTGACCTTATAAATTAAACAGTGTAAATCTCCAGTAAGTGTTTTCTGAACATTCCTATTCACTGTAAACATTAGGATGCCCTTCGGATTAACATCTAACATTGTTAACCTATTGTTGAACATGAACCGTTTCAATACTGATGACTGAGAAGTCATACATTCTATGCCACTAACATAGGACCTTGGAAAGGGATGAAAGGCATTTTTCAAGTCTAGGGATATAAACAAACAAACAAACAAGAATAACTGGATTTGTTAATCTAGGGTATTAAACCTATGTATAGAAAAACACTTCCAAATTGTAAATAAAAGCTGAATACAATAGCTCACCTCCCTTACCTCCCCCTACCTCCACATGTGGGAAGGACTGAGGCAGGAGCATTACCAGTAGTTTGGCAACAACCTGTGCTATATAATGAGTTGTCATACCATGTAAAATAAGTAAATAATAATGGAAAGAAAGTAAATAAAATTTTTACTTTGGTGCTTCGAGGCAGAATAACAATAAAAAGCCCAATTAATGCTCAGCTCTGCACGCCTTCTATTTTAAAGGTCTGAGCATACTTCCAGCTTAAAACCACATCTCAGCTTAAGCCTGTCTTCCTTGGGAAGGCATTTCCTGTCTCAACATTATTAAGTTATGCCCTCACTGTGTTCATTGCCAGCATAGCCCTCTGCTCCACTACTTTTATGGCACTCCCCAATCCTGGACTGTGGGTGCCTGGTTCTCCCCACTAAAGTGTTAGCTCCTATAACCACAGATGGTGCCTAGCTTATTTACTCCTGCACAGACAATGTGTGGATCAATGTACAGTTTTGAATTCCAGAAGTGAATGCATACATTGAATGAGGGTTTAATGCATACCCATCTTTCGAAAAGCAGGAACAGTACACTGAGGAGGCGAAGATTGATAAGGAGAGTCAAATAAGTAGAAGGAAGGTGTATGTGTTGCATATGTCAATGAATTTGAAATAACCTGTTCTATCTGCCCACACGGAGTGACAGCACAATCAAAATCAGGTGTATTGCAAAATCTCACCTCAGCATCATTGTTTGTGTGACAATGGTTCAAGCGTGAAAAGTGAGAAGGCAATCTCAAACTGATTGCTTCGAGAATACAATATATTCTAATAGAGCCTTTCATATGGAAGTTGTTCCTTCAATAATTATGGGAGGAAGGGTCATATTAGCGAAATTAGTAAACGCATCCACCATTTCATTGAGAATTTGAAAATGCACTCCGTAAGTGGTAGAAGAAACTTAGCAAACATGAGAAGACATGACTAAATTAAAATCAGAAGCATTGCATTAATAAACATATCATCTTCAACTCCTCAAAAGAACTTATTTGCAACTGTCCCTGTATGTTTAGCCACATCAGATGCAACCCCACTAAGTCCTATACCATCCCTCTGGGTTCTATGATTCTCCTGGTATCTGGGGCCCTGAAAACTTACCTGTAGTGTCTAGAAATCTCTTCTTCCACCTGGGTAATAAAATCACATTTGGTGCACGAATGTTCTTTGCTTTCCTTGACTGCCTGCTGCCCATCAGATCCTAGCAGATGGTTGGCCTCTTGTTTGACATCCGATGCTTGGGACTCATGCACGGTCTCATAGTGAAAGAGGAGTACATCTACATCGGGGGTAGAGAAGGGACACTGGTGGCACTGGTGTTTGACTCTGGAACTTCCAGCCACCCCAGGAGACAAGTGCAACAGCAGGAGTGCACAGTGGGAGCAATTACTTTTTCTACAAGCAAACGGATAAGTAATTTCTCCAAGGTGCTTTTCTGGGCTGCAGAGGCCTCTGGGACAGAATGGACAGTGCTTAATGGTACACTTATGGATGTTATGGAGCTGCTGATAGTGACGGAGAAGTGGACCCACGACAATCACATCAGGGCCATGGCTTTTGGAATATCTAAAGTCACAGAACTGACAGTTATAGCTTGTCACCATATTATCCTCCGCTCCCTTGCTGGAGAAGTCCTTCTTTTTAGTCCCACTCAAGCCCTTTTCTGGCTTGGTAAACGACTCTCCTTCTCCACTTTTGGCCAGATCATTCTGATTAATAACAGAGCCCCTGGGAAGCTTGTCATTCAACTCTGGATTAAGACCGCCTGACTGCACTGCCCCATGCTGTTTGCCATAATGTTCTAGCAGCTTCAGTGAGCTGGATGACTCACAGCTGAAACTACAGAATTTACACCAGTAATAACTGGTGGCATCTGTACCATTTTGTCTTGAGGAATCGAGGGGCTTGATGGGCACTGAGTAGCCGACCGGGGTGTCATCTCCTGCTTTGACTGTTATCTTGTCTTGCCACTTTCCTGGGTCTCCAGAGTCACTGGCTCGAAGGGCAGGGACAGATTTGCTAGAGTTTTTCTCGGAAGGTTTTGCACCCTCAGAGGATGGGAGAGAAACTTTGATTTTATTCGGGTGAGTCTGAAGAAAATGCTGTTCTAGTTCGGTTGACGAGTTGCCCATGTAAGTGAAATTGCAGAATTTGCAGCGGAAGTACTTGGTGTTGCCTTGGCAATCTGGAGTTTTCCGTCCAATGCCAATGAATGTTCCACCTGAAGTGACCTGGAGGGCAGAAGAGATGGAAGTTACTTTAGATGTGCTGTAGATTCAGTCAGTTCTCTGTGAGGGAGCAATATTGCCAAGAATTCAACATTTTTATAAAATGACATTACTTCTATGGCTTCTTAAGAAATGGCTTGAACTGTAGGAAAGGGGGGTGTCTTCATTTCTCAGAAGGTCTCTTTGAGTGCTTAATTTTAGGACAAAAGATGAAGTCATGGAATAAAAGTACTTTAACCACCATTTCAAAGAACTAAATAATATGTATTTTAAGAAATCTAGTTCCCACTGAATGACTACAGAAACACCCTAGTAACATTGTGATTCCTTTTGAGCAGCTAGGGGTTACTATCAAGACCAGAGGCAGTGGCTGAGATCATTCATTGAAGAGATTCTCCAAGGAAATGTGAGACACAATCCCTATAGCATTGAGGATGTAGGCAAAGAGGAGGGTTCTCTTTTAGATGAAATATGGGTCCTACAATAACCACAGCAGATCTTCTAACAGAGGCTTAATCCTGTGCAATGAACTCAAAATAAAATGAAGTGGGCAAGAATGCTGGGACCATACCAAGACTTTCAAATGTCTCTCAGCCAAAGGAAGGAGAGAAACCTGCCAGGGCTCTATTCGATTAAGGCTGTGTCTAATAGCTAAGAGTCACTGTCTCCTCTAGTGAATGGATCATAGGATGGTTAAAGGTTAAAAATAAGACAATCGCCCACATAAGTCTCTGCAGTTCTACTGTCTCTGCTAAGCTTGAGTTGCATAGTAAGCCAGGCACATTAACATACATTATAATCCCAGTACTCAGAAATCAGAGGCAGGACAGTGAAGGGTTCAAGACCACCCTAGGTTTAATAGGCAGACTCTATCTCAAAAAGACTAAAAGAAAGAAGGGGGAAAGATGGCTTTTATTTGTCACATGTAGGTCTTCTAAGGTTCTTTATAAGGAAGACTTCCTCCCTTCTCAGGCCACACCTGAACAGGGATCTCAGCCAGAGAACACACTGTGCCGAAGCTCACAGTTTGAAATTGAATTGTTGACTGAAACCTTGAAGCAAAAAAAGAAAAAAAAAACCTTAGGAAGGAAGAAAAGAAAGAAGAGAGGAAGGAGGAAAGAAAGGAAGGAGAGAGGGATGGAGAAAGGGAGGAGAGCTCTTGCTTCAGTGATTTTTTAAAAATTTTTCCAGCAACCAGATGTAATGTATAAAGCAAGTGGCAAAATCATGTTCTGCCTTCTTTAACAGCTGTTCAAAACTGACATGTGTGATGTGATCGCTGCTCAAATACAAATCATTCCATGAGGAAACTCTCAGGCTTCTCAAAAATCACTTGAAGGCTCTATTTAAAATGCAAATTTTATTCTGTAGTGCATTCCAGAAAGTTTGTACCTCTACTGTACAGGACTAAAATGGAAGCTTTAATTTGCTTCCTAAACAGGCGAGATCTTGATCAAGTAACTTAAGCTCTCTGGCCAATTGGGGTAACTAACTTCTAGATTCATGTCCAACATTATAGTGTAGGAAACCAACACTAGCACATTAATAACTTGTACTGACTTTACATTAGGATAATAATTTGATTGTTTCCACATTCTTAATCTAAAAATGATGATGGAACACACACAGATGATTGATACATCATGTACATATATGTAAAACCCAAGCACATAGTTTTCAATCTATCAAGAATAGAATCTCTGGGCCAAGAGAGGTAATAATGGAGTATTCTCCCAGGCATGAATTTCAAAGTAAAGAATATGAAAGATGGCTAAAATCACATCCTTGAGAAAAACTATCTACATCGTCCTTACACTGCTTAAAAGGAGCTAAAAGTTGCACTAAACTGGTTGCATTGCAAAATTTCTACACGAACTTCCCAATTCACTAGAATTGAGAAGAAACCTTAGTTTCTCAAAGAATCAAGCATTAAGTGGTGTGCTATTTTCAAGCACTTTGGGGATTTAAACTTGGATCAAGGAGTTAAATACTGAAATACTGCTGTTTGATAATAAGGATAAATACAAAGAGTAAAAATCTAAAGATGACGAATGTTATTGCTTAGCTTCTATATCGCTTAGAGATGCTGAGTTGCTTTATATAAAAGGCTTCAAACTTCTTCATAAACAAGTGTGATTCCTGAGAATCTACCACAGATCATCATTACTTTTGATTTTACAATAAGCACACATAATCCCTACACATATGACTTTGAAGTAAATATTAACTATTACTAGGCATGGCAGCCTCCTTTGTGATTGTTTATTTCTAACCATGAATAAAGAAAAGTTTACGAATAATTACCAGTAAAGTATTTTCATTGAAGGTTAACAAATTTCGAAGTTTGTTTGCCTATAGAAGTGGATGTGACAACTACACTATCCAATACATGTTTACTGGCTACTAAGTACCTGAATCATGCTAAGAAAACATTCCCACTGTTGCATTCTTTCATACACAATCCAAACAACAAACAGAACTCACAAATCTTACATCACAGAGAAAAGCAATCCCTGTGGTACTCCATAAATTGCAAATTTGCCTTTTTGGTTAATACCAGGAAATTATATTGATGGTATACACTACTGAAAACGTATTATATAAGACTTCAGAGGGAAACATAAATTCCTAGTATTCTATTCAAGACAGTATTTATGTAGTTCGTTTCATAGTATCACATTACACAAGTCACAGCACAGCATATCTGATATTTGTTATTTGGCCACCTCTGGAAAAAATACTATTAAGATACACTATCTATGTCTACTGCCCACACTGATTTTATTTTTAGTACTTATAAGTGTTAGTGTTGATCTCCATCCTCTCCTCCTATCTTAGTTAAATACAAATACACTGTAAGAACAGTTAAGCACTTACAACAACAATTCACTAAAACATATTGTCAGGAAATAGCTCTTGTACAGAAAATAACTGCAAACTTCTCAGATGTTAGAATCCAATAAAAGTTGAAAAAATAAAAACTAGTTTTTCTTCTTATGGTTACACTAAAAAGGAAATGAAGAGCAGAACATAGTTTCCTGTCTTTTTTCTTGACTAACCAACTTTTGAAATTATGATGTATTTATATAGAAAGGTCATATAGATATTTACAAGTTAAAACCATAGGACTGTATGTTGACATTGGACATAAAATGTACTCCTCTAGCCCCTTAGTTTTAATTCGCATTTGGCTTGTATTGGGCTCTAGGACAGACATTTTAAATATAAGGGGAATGAGACAGACCACCTCTTTGTTATTAAGATGAAGAACTCTGCATAAAACACTTGAACTGCAATTACATTTGCATGTGTTTATCTGATCCTATAAGTTCTCAAAATTCTGTAATCAAGCTAGTAACCTCCTACAACTTGTTTCCCCTCTCAAGGAATATAACTAATGCTGTGCATTTTGCTATTTGTTTGGACTATTGCAACCATCAAGTGAGAACTCTAGACACAGTGGAATTTTCCAAGACAATAAAAATTTTGCACTGTGTCAATGATGAGCATGAGCCACATGTGGATATTAAAATAAAGGTAGTGAAAGTGACTTATTTTTAATTTAACTTTAATGTTTTCTTAATCTTAATCAATTTAATTCAATCTAAATAGCTACACATGGTCCTGAAGTACTGTATTCGGCAGTATACTACGGAGTAATAGCCACAAGAATGTAAGACTAGTTAATCAAGTGACCCATCCTGCCAACATGGTGAACAGATCAAATAGATGGGAGCTGATGACATCAGTGGCAAATTCAACACACTTTGTTCAAACAGTACTTAGCGTAAGTGAAAGGTTCCATTTGCTGTTACTAAGCTATTTATATTCTTTCTAGGCTAAAATGCATTACTAATATTTGGAGTATGTAAGGACTCCCTGCATTTGGGCTGAAGGAAAAATGTGATTGTTCTCTCCAACACTCCAGAACCACCTGGAATAAGTAACCATAATAATTCATGGCAACTCTGTCATTGTTTTGCCCTTCAAAAGAGACCTTAAATGTGTCTTTTCTACAAAAGCAAATAATCAGGTAACCTTCCAAATGTAAATTAAAGTCATACAAAAAAAAAAAAAAAAAAAAAAAACAGCCCAAGTAAGACACACAACACACACACAAGAAAACAATCAAAATTATATTTTAACTCTTTAACTCATTTTTCCCAGATAACAGTGATGGAGTTAGTCTGTTTTAATCTCAGTTTTAAAACTATGTAATTTTTAAAAGAAATGTATTCTTTCCATGTAGTATTTTCCATGGATTTTTTTTTTATAATTTATTTACACAGGAGAATTGAAAAACATTAAAAGATTGTTTTTCATGACTGTATGCATTCATTTGTTTCCTCCTAATAATATGCATTAAAATGAATAAAATAATATCTAAGGGAATATGTCAAAGGAAAATATTTTAGAGCCTCAGAATTCTTAAAATGACACTTTAGCACATGAACGTATTTTAAAAGTAGCAGAAAAGGGAGCTGTTTGAAGTACACACAGGCTCTCCCTCAGATGTGGTTCATTTTCAAGTACTATAATTGATGACAACAAAGAGAAGGAGGAGGGCACTAATTGGAGGGGACTTAAGGTTATGGGCTGATAGTCAAAATGTAATACCTGAAAAATAAAACGCTAAGCTATCCAATGAAAATCACTGTTAAAATCATGGACTTTCTTATTATTGGAAGCAATCTATACAGGAAGGACGAGGGTCAGAGTAACTATACCCAGGATTAATGTGCTAATAGATATAAGGAATATTTCTGCATGTCTAGAGCTCCAAAAGCACATACAAGAACAACAAATGCATAGAGTGATGTCCTTGTGATGGACAGTAAGTGCTCAAAATTATCAGTACTAAATCTAGCCATGTAGCAGTCTTCTCACACTCCATCAGGCTTGTCACTGCAGCAGCCTGTTCTTGTTGGGGTCACCATAATAAATCCCCTGAACCCTCCTCTCACGTGTATTTCTAAGGGCCAATTAAATGGGTGGAGTGGTCAACATTTAACATATTCTCAGGGGGACGCCTAAAAGAAATACAGTGTTGATTCTTTACTGTGCAACTCTTTAAAATCAGTTATTGAGGATCACAGATAAATAGTTTACTTAAATTTTGTATTAGCATTCCACTCGGTGGAACTCTGAACAAGTTTTCCTGTGGTCACCTGGTAGCTGGAATAACAGAATGGCAATGTCATAAACCTAACCTCAGTAAGAGTCTGGAGGCCAATCTGAAGACATGACCCTCAGCAGGTAAAAGAAAGTGTTTGTCACTTGAGCATGAACTCTCTTGCAAAACCAGGTACAGCTGGTTTTGTTCCTATAATGGCAGGATGTTGAGGGACACCAACAAGGATAAGCCAGCAAACTAACATCAGGTTCGATGAGAAACCCTGTCTCAAGGGTATAAGGTGCATCTCTACACATGCATACACATACATGCCTATATACCCCCACATCACACACATGCACACACACATGCGCAGGAGCACTCCCGCACATGTACACACATGCACATTCACACACCCACAAAATAAGTTATAAAAATAACTTGGAAGTCCACCTTTCATGGGAACTGAGGAAATAAAGTGAAAGCACGTTTTTAAGCAGGGTGTTCCTCATAGGACCCTTCTAAATCCAGGATGTCTCTCACTACTGCCCTAAATGGAGATAAATACAAAATACATACATGTGTGTTGCTACAGAACTTGAGAGGACAGGAATAGAACTCAAGGTGAAGCGTTTGCCTAGTATGCATAAGCCATGGGTTCGATACTGCCCACTGACAAAGACAATAGAATAGAGGGTAAATGAAAAGGGAGGGGCATGAAGTGGACATTAATAGGACACTGGGGTTTTATCCCTGGAAGTACAGAACATTTTCGCCGGAAAGATGTTTGTAACACTGCTACTAGCTGAGAAGCACTGGGAATCAACAAGGAATGATCCAGAAGCCACCAATGTCTGATTGAACAGAGAAATCTCACACAGTGGGCTGGAGAGACAGCTCGCCACTTGAGAACATACCCTGGTCTTGCAGAGGATCTGAGTTCAATTCCCAAAACCGATATCAGGTACATCAAACCCCAATGGTCTTTGTTAGAGAGATGGCCCCACCCCTCACCACAGGGGAGGGTGAACCAACCCTGAGGGCATGCATGTAGTGGGGGGGGGGGCTGACTCCACCCACTTGCCCTGGGGAGGTGACCCCACGGACCCTAATTGACCAGCTTGACTACCACCCAGGCCCACAGCAGGGCGTTGGGTTGACCAACCCTAGCATCTATCCCACCTAGGACCTGCTGGTGCTCATGAATAGACTAGTCCTGCAGTGTGATACCTGTAAAATCTCCAAGATTCAGGGCAGTCACAGGATATTCCAGAGGAGTTCCAGTGATAATGGTGTACCAGAAACCAGAAGCCTTGAACCAGACCAGTGATTCAATGCAATGAACAGTTGCCAGTAAGACCGATGGGGCAAAGAGATATATTGCATGACACACTGAAGCCTCTAATGCCTCCAGAAAGAATGAAGATATCAGCTAGTCTGTAGAAGATAGTGCAGAATCTTAAGAGAAATTGAAGGAGTGGGTGTAATGATTGCACCGCAAGATAAATGATAAATGGGTGTTTATTGGGAAACACACAGATAAAATAATGAAGACCCGCAGCAGCATTTCTCTGCCCTCCCAATCCTATCCCCAACCCAAGAGAAAGCATGCCTGAGGCCTGAGAGAGAGACCATGCCTCATGCTTTCCTCTTTCCACCTGAAGCCATGCCCAAAGAGGTGTGGCCACTGTTACAGGTTCACAGGCAAGATGTGTGCTACAAGAAATCTTGCCTGAGTGATGTGGAAAGCAAGAACCAACTTCTGAAAGTTATCCACTTACCTATACACCAATACCAGGCACACACCACACACATCACACACGCACGCACGCACACACACACACACACACACACACACACACACACACTAACCATACATACACACCACACACACTAACCACACACACACACCATAAATACACACACAGGAAAAAATTAATATACATACCACACATAGATACACACCACAGATAAATTAATATTTTTAAAAAAGAAAACTATCTGAAATTACTAGACATAATTAATATTGTCACTACAAGAATAAAGAATAGTGGAACAACCTTTCAGATGTTTGGGATAAGATAATAACAGAAATCCAAAGCAATACCAGGACCCCCAGCCTTGACTTACTAAAAGTTTATGGACAAAAAGGGGCCAAAGAAGTTATGATAACTTCGATTTTACATACATTGACTAGGAAACAGTAATGGGCTGACAAGGTAGGGCGGCCCATTAGCTGGAAAACCATCCTTTATTATAGGGTTCCTATGCTACCAAGCACACGGAAGAACACTAGTGATCTTTAAACTTACACCTACGGAGTGGAAGGAGAATGCTGGACAGGTGGGGTATCTCAATTCTTAAGCTGCTCACGGCACCCCGTACTTTTCTCTCGGTCAGAATACAGTGAAATCACAAAGCTCACAGCATGGTTAGGGTGTGCGGTGCACTCAAATTAAACGCTCTAAAGGCATTTTGATTTGTTTTATGCCTCCACACCCATGCCTGCTCTTAATGTAGACAGAAGGTAGAAGCCTAATTACACAGCCTTGGAGAACATAAATGAGGAGTAAGTGCAACACCTTAACATCAGTCTTCACAGACTTACCAACTGAAATGTGCCCAGCAGCTAGAAGAGAAGAAGGGAACTCTCACACCATCTATCAGATCCTAAATTCTTAAAACAGACCTGTGAGTCAGGAGCCTAGGAAAGAAATCAAATGCAGGAACCATCCCTTCATTTGGGAATAACATTGCAGTCTTAATTGAATAAGTCAAAATTTGTCCTATACTCACTCTGCCAGTACTAGTTTCTGTAGCAAAAGAATCAGTGAAAATGAATTACAGTAATTAAAAAAAGAGACAAATGAACACTCTTAATTTCTTAATTTTCTTTTCAGTGATTTCAATTATAAGCCAAGTAAATTCCAATAAGGCAGCATCATACTGCATGGATTAGATAACAGATAATCTCAAAGAGGTTACATTTGAAATGATTCAGCATGGGGATCAAACACGTTACCAGGCTTTTGGGCTTGTCTCTCATTCTTTTCTATTGCAGTAAATGTAATTTCCCTCTGAGAAAGCATTATATCACAGTAGTTATTCAGCCAGGCTCCTGCAGCCTGTCTATCATAGTTTACACTCTAACAACCCTAGTTATGCAACTCTCTGCTCATGGGCATGGTACTGTAATCCCTCTATACCTGTTTCCTCTTTTCTTCTAATGGACATAATGGTAGTGTCTACTTCAAGGCTTTTTATGAAGATGAGTTGATTAATATACATAAAGAATTCAGGGACACATTAGCACATAAGAAGCCCCTAATAAATGCTAGCTATTATTAAAGGTAAATCTAAAACTAGGAGAGAAAAGCCATGTGCAGTATTTATTATGTAAACTGAAAGGTGATGAAAGAAAAGCAGATCAACTTAAGAATACTGAAAACATAAATGCTGTATTTGGTGTTCACTAAAACAAGATTGAGGGACTAAAAACTTAGAACACATTTGTTAAGATTTCAAGTCATAGGATAACTAAGAAGCCAAGATGTGTTTGGTCTAATGATTCTCAGAACAAAGAAGATCAGACAATGAAATGCTCTTGCTTTCTCTCTCCAAACTTCCCTCCAGTTGGGGCACTGATTGTATATCTGTGTGTTCAACAGCTGCAAGTTTGCTGTAGTTACAATGACCCGAGGAATAAAAAGCACTCAATAGTCAGCCGATTTCATATAGTTAGAAGAGAAGTCCATTTGGGAGATAAAACTTTTATTAAGAGTTGAATGAGTCTAAAGTTGATTAGCTATACTGATAATTATGTTTTTTTTATTCTAAACATTCTGCTTTGAGAGAAATACTTATATTCTAGAAAATGATTTGCATTCTTTAAATGATAACAAAGATACCAAAAATCAAAGAGAGGTAGACATTTATCATACTAAGCTCATGTTAACACAGCCAAATGGAGATTTAACTGCCACACAGGTAAATGGATTAGTTAGAATGGTCAAACTTCTCCTCTGAGGGGACTTACTTTACCCAGCTTAGCCATCGATGAAAGTAACCTGGTAAATGCCAGAACTTTGCTTTGTTTTATGGCCTTGGGGTGAGCATATGTTTTATTTTGCACACTTTATTACTTGTTAAAGAGATACAGCCCTGAAAATAAGTCAGGATTCATCTGCCAAACATTCTGTACTCCATAGACAGTCTGAGTTGATTAAAGTCTCATTCACCAGTTTTTCTAAAATGCGGCAGTCCCAAGCTTGGACAAACAAAGAAACAGAACCTGCTAAGATCTACAACTTCCCTTATACTCCAGATCAAAGGAAGCTGCGAAACAAAAAATAAATATTTGGAAGTAAAAATCACTACAAGTCAAAATAAACCACAATGAGATTAATGTTCCCAGGTGTTTTGTTTGTGTTTTTTTTTTTTCTTTTACAATGTTAATCAAAACTGGAATTCCTGTGTTCCACTGAATATACTTATAATTTAAAGATACATAGAGCTTCTATAGTTAAATGTGCTAAAAATATAAGAAACAAAGGGTAGTTACCTATCACTAAAATTGATTCTTCCTGTTTCTAACATGGCATATTGAACAACTGGGATAAAAATATTTACAAAATGGAAATGTAGCACTCCTGGTTCAAACCCAGAAAGTCCCTGGTAAGTTAAAAAAAAAAAAAAAGGTGGGGGGGGATCCTTCCAGTAAATGCAGCATTTCACTGAAGACCATAACGAAGGTTCCAAATGGAATCCAGTAGCTACTTTCATGGAGTCCTGAATAAGGCAGAAGAACAGAAAAGATCTGCTAGTATGGCAAGGCTCTCTATGCATCTCGAGCTTTTATCAACTTGGAATAGTGTAAACACTTTCCCGTGGGAAGCACAACTTGACAGGACTCCTAATTTTATAACCTGATCTGAGAGCTAAAAGCTCCCCCATAAAGATGATGCAAACGCCCTAATGCACAGCACATTAAGCCCTAATGAAACAGCAGAGTCGGCGTGGTTAATGCAGGCCTGCATTCAGAGAAGGTTTAAATATAAGCATAATAAAGCAGATTAAAAAGAAAGAGGCTGTAATTACTTTTTAAAGAACTCAATCTCTTGTCCTATTATTGGTCTACTTGTGAGCCTCAAAGGCTGAATACAGATAGTAAAAATTACATGAGGCTTACCATCAGGCCATATCCATTATTTTCAAATATGTAAGCAAAAAGAAAACCCTGGTAAAACACAGAGTGGAGGACGAAACATTGGGAAGTTAGCATCCTTATGCAGTCAGGCAGTTCCTTGCTAGCCATTATATTCTTTTGTTTCTTTTTGTTGTTGATTGTTTGTTTTGTTGGTTTACTGATGTTGCTTGGATTCCATTGTTTTTAGTTTGGGTGTGGGGGGGTCATTTTTTTACTTTTTGTTTTTCTGTAAAGGGATGATTTCCTTTCTGTTTTCAGGGCTGTGCACAGTCATGCAAGGTGTATGGTAGAGGATCCCACAAATTCCTCAGACTGAGAAAAGACAGTTGTAGTTCTACAGTGGTTGCTACAGATGCTCTTCACCTATTTCTAGCTCACTATCTACAGGGCAATGTAAGTAAACCTTGTTGACATTGTTCTTACAAAAATAGCCATAATTCTTTGACCAGCTGTTTAAAATATCATGGATGCAAATATTGTCACACAATATCTGTGCTATTGGATTCACAAATATTCTTCCACACAGCATATATTTGAAGCTTATAAGATGTATATTAAAACCTGAGATGCTGCTTAAATTACTCCATCTTCTAACTGGCTATCTTGTATTTGCAGTCAAGTTGGTCTGATTTATATTAACCATCCTGTCTAACCAAAGTTTATAGATCATATCCACACTATCCTCTGTTCCTTTCTCTTAATCTAAAGTGTCATAAATCTATCATTAACTGCCAACTGCTCTGAATATTTCCTAAGAGCCAGTTTAATTGAGAAAGATTAACAAATTGTTCATCCATTTCTGCAATTGATGTAGTTCAGCAAATGACTGCTGAAATTGTCCATAGTACTGATGTCTATGAAAACATTTTATCAGAATATATACAAGCCATTGACTCATAACATGCATTGTGTGGGGGGAGTAGATATTCATATTTCTTATGGAAGTCTGCATTAATGAAATTCTGCGATCAGTGTTTTAGCCCAAGCAGCTTTTACTCAACAAGGACCTAAAGAAAGAAAGAAGTTAAAGAGCAATTAATTCTGTAGCATAGATATGTCAGAGCAAGAGGAGACTTCAAACATGGCTTTATTATTGGTTATATGTAGAAGGAGAAGCTGTCTGATTTGTGGTACAGCATGGAAACTAATAAATTACTTATTTTCAGACATGCTTTCGCATCAATATCAGGTATGTGTGCCATATATTCAAAAGTATCGCTGGTCCATAGTGTACTTGGCATTGTCTGCACAAAATGAAATTCAGATTCTTTAGAAGCCACTTTCCTATCACTTTTCTTTAGTGCTGCATACAGAGTAGGGATTCAGGCCACAGCACAGTCTATGGTCAGCTGTTTTATTTCCAAACTCAGATAGCTCACACATCTGTTTCATTTCTAAAATCACTGCCCAGGAAAAGTGTTCCACCCAAACATAAACTTTACTATAAATAACTAAGAACCTAACAAATAACTATTTGGGGGAAATGGAAGTGTGTTTAAAAATCTGAATTCTTCCAAACCCTAGGCCTTAGTAATCTTTTTAGAGCCTTCCTGACAGCCGGGATCAGCTTCCCTCAGAAGTCGTCCCCAGAGTGAACAAATTGAAACTGCCGGAAATCCAGGTATTAACATCATATTACTTGCTAATTATAAAACACCGTTTCGCATACTGACATTATGCACTTCCAACCCTTTTATCTAAAACACGTATTTGCTTTCTAAATCAGAGTTTGACAGCAGAGTATATCTGCCAGAAGACAGTGAAATGAACTTTAATAAGACAGGAGTTCAAAGCATGGAGCTTTCATGCATAATAACTATGTTGCCTTAATTTGCTGCTCCATAGAAATAATTCTATTTGTAGAAATCCAGCAAGAAAATGGAAATTTTAAAGATGGAACAGCCTGGTTAAGTTTCCTTCATAGCTGCTTCAGGATGGTGGTGGCCATTCTGACACTGAAAGAACTCCGAATTTGGCATCCAGACCCTTCTTACAAACATTTCACTGCCTATCCTCTACAATTCCTTTCTGTATCTTTCATAATTGACACTTGGTCAGTAGAAAAGTATAGGAATAAGGTGCTGTGGCTAGGAAGCTGACAAAAATGAATGTTAAGAGACTTCCCTGGAAAAACAAGTGCTAAGGGAATTCATTAACTCTATGGTACTTCTAAAAGTTCACAAGGTGAAAAATTACCATCAAATGCTTTGTGATCTCCTTGGCTACATAAGACAATAACAACTTATATAATGTAATAAAACATAATTCTCTTTGTTGGACTGGTCAGGAGCTCCAACTATGCTATAATCACTAAGATTAAATTATTTCTTCATATTCACTTCCATGTTTCTTTCAAATTAAAAATATTATACATTAGGATTTTTTTCATATCATCTATGCTTTCACCTGAGGACAGAAAAATAGATGGAAACAGTGTATGGGTTTCAATAAAATTGTAAACCTAAATCTTACTAAAATGCTTCCATAAATTATTATTATTTTCCTTAAATGGAGAAAGGAATGCCTTATTGACTTACTTCAAAGTTATTCTAAGATCTCTACTACCTACAGTCTCAGGGAGGTTTTCAATCAATGATAAATGCTCCTTTCAAATTTTCATTAGCAATTAGCTTGATATATCAAGAGTATATCCTTGTCTCTGTCAAAATGACCCAAATCTAATTAGACTAACTATAAAATCAAATCCTAACCTAACACATAAGGAAGACAGATGAGGAGGAGGAAGATTATAGGAGGAGTCTGATAGTCTGAAACTAGAACAAGGCATGGACTTCAGCTCATGGGCAGTCATAGATCTCCACCATCGTTGAAAGGCTGAAAATGTTTAACTATCATGATGTAGATCAAGAAATACGAACTGTAGCCAATTCCATGGGAAGACTTTCTCCAAATCTATTCAAAATTTTGGACTTTTTCCCCCTTACAATGAGAAGTTAAAGTCAACTCAGAATACACGTTTGGATGAAGCAGCAATGAAATATACACATCTTTTCTATAGGGTGTAAACGTTTCTCATTTGGGTACGCTGAACATGAAACTAGGAATTCACATTTCATCACTAATCTCTGTTTCCTCCTGCTAGATATCACAAGAGAGAACACGAACCTGTACATCATAGGTCCCATTTAGTAAAGCAGGCCTTGAAGAGCCGATGTCCTGCAGCACGCCAGAAAGCACCGAGCGGTTGACCTTCTGGAAGTCTTTGGAATGACTGAACTGTACCATGTTGTGAAGGGCCAGGATTTTGCTATCCAGCTCAGCATCCTGCCTGGTGCGATTATGCAGTCCTAAGTGATACTTTCGGAAGTGCTTAATCAGATCTGTGGGGTCATTGCCATAGTAACCGTATCCACAGATATTGCATTTAAAGTCCTGAAGCTCTGGAGACAGAGGTGCCGGGTCTGGGTTGTCATTCACCAGTAAGTCAGTTTTGGGTTTACTCAGTCTTACACCCCCATCTGAAGGCACTTGTGGGTTTTTTGAGGCCACGGAAACCGGGCTCAAACCTTGACAATTGGCTTGACCACTCTGCACTGGCCCTGTTTCCTCAGTAGCCTTTGGTGACATTTTATGCTCTTCCTTTGTCTCCAATGAATCCCCTGATGGGGTGCAGGCCATATCTTGAGGGTCATCTGCCTCTGCTCTTTGAGGAGACTTCAAGGGCTCGCAGACTCCCCCAGCAGCTGGAGATGAGAAAGCCAACATATTTCTGTCTGTTACCTCATCATGCGGGAAGGAGGCAAGGTTTCCTCCCTTACTTGGGCTTTCATAATTGAAGCCAGCCTTCTCACTCAGGACTGAGATTTGCAGGTCCTTGCTGCTGCTGGAAGATGGTTCTTGGCCATGCACACTGTGTTCCTCTTCCGTGTTCACTTCTGCAGCATCACTCTGGTCTGTATTTTCTGACATCTGATCTGCAGAAAACTCTTTGTCCTTTGCAGACACTTTGCTTTCTGTAGCTATTGGCTCCAGGGTCTGACCCTCGCCTTCGCTAGCAACGTTTCTCAGAGGGGGGTTCTTTTTCCGGACCATATCTGTGAACACATCAGGAAAGTGAAAGGACATGGTTATTTGAAGTTACAGACAGCTAACCCAATTTAGGGTATTTTCCTTAGTCAAGTCAGGTCTTCTAAAGTATGCAATAAAATAGTTCCTCTAAGGAAAGGGGGGGAGCTTCAAAAATACAGAGAGAAAGAAAGAAAGAGAGAGAGAGGCAAACAGACAAAGGCAAATAATATTTGATAATTGGAACTGTTTAACACAAAGACTGACTGATCTATTCTTATAAAACATGATATGAGTATTAGAATACTCATTATTAGCCATACTATTAACCATTCCTACACACCCTATTTTTGCCTAATGTCCTTATTTTCACTATGGGCAATGATGGCACATAGTTATACATGATATCAATTTTATATATGCAGATGTGCTGCATTTATAGAACATACATGTACAGGTTTCTTTTCACAAAACACATACTGTACGCTTGCTTCCCTGAAAAATCATACATATGCACATAATTACTACACTGGAATATTGTTACTCTGATAATACTATAGTTTCAAAGGAATAGATTCATGTCAAAATGACGCAGTTAGCCATGTTATGAACTCAGGTGAAAACTTCCTGCTTACTACGCCCTAACAAAAATTGCTTTAAAACATATGGGTACCATCCTGGAGGTTTGGAGTAGGGCTGGGAATGCACTAGAGTGGCAAGTCAGGTTTCACCTGGACTCCGGCAGGATGGGGCAATAAGCTGAGCCCTTGGGTTCTTACCTACAAAACAGTATGGAAGTTGATAAAGGTCACTGTCTTTCTAATACTGAAAGGACAAGATCTTAGCAGTTTATGGTGGTTTTCTCCTCATGCCAGCTCTACTGTGCCTCTACTGTGGACTTTATGACATGAGTGGCTGAAGTCAAACTTAGACATTAAGTGACAAATACCTGTACAGGAATGTAGCTATCAGAACTGTAATAATATTGAGAAACGAATAGTGCCCTACTAATTAAAGGCCATATAAACAAAGGCTGGTTGAGCATGGAGCTCTATAGCCTTTGTTCTCCATAAGCTCTCAGCTGAAAACTTGAAGTATTGCCTAAGCCATCGCTCAAAATGTCTCTCTGAAAATTCTACCTGCTGCTTTCTAATAAAACAAGCTTTCTTTAATGTTAGCAGGCTGTGCTGCAAGGATCAGTTTTAGTAGTTATACTACAGCTATGGAAATGTGCTGGGAAAATGCAATGTAATAGCATTTCTTAGCTGTTTTCCTCTGTAGCTCTTCAGTGTGAATGTGCAGGATCACACTGGTCTCAAAGGCATGTGTGGACCTTTGCTTCCCAACAGCTCTAATCACATAAAATTGTTGTGAAATGAATCCCCAAACAAGGTAATATACTAGAAGTGTAAATAATCCTTGATAAGATGCTATTTCACTTCAGTAACTAATGTTGAAGACAGCACAACAGCACTTTAAAAACTACAGTGTTCTCTTTGAGTACCAATAATATCACTCATCAAATATCCATATAAGCTCCCTCATGGAACAACAAAAATAGGATGAAAGAGGGAAGACTCAAGAGGAAGTGTGTGTTAGGGGACCATGTTAACCTGTGGGGAGGAGGTGGAATGCGTTAACTTTCCATGTCATCCAATGAAAGCCTAAAGTAAAAGAAGCTAGGAGCTTTCTTTGTAACTGCAGACACAGGTTAGCTATGTTTGTGTAATGTTTGCATATCAATGTTGCTTTTGTTGACATTTTAGGACACCTTTATAAGTTGCTGTTAAATGAGGCTCTTGTAGCCTTGGAAGGACATGTGAAAAATGGCAATGCAGTTTTACTGACAGCTATCCAAGGGGGAAAGTTGAAGGAAAAAAAAATAAGAATCTAAAAAAATCAATCATCATTTAAACTACACATGAAAACAAAACACACATTGTTTTAAGCCAGGCATAGTAGCACGTGTCTGTAATACAAGCAATTAGCAATGCTGAAAAGGGATCTCTAGATTCCAGGAGTTCTGGGCCAAACTGTCAAACTCAGTGAAACATCCATCCCAAAAATGTGTAAGTCTGTATGTCTTGGTACGTGTGCATGTATGTCTGTCTGTGTGTGTGTGTGTGTACAAATTTAAAAACACATGTTAAGTATGGATACCTTTATATGTGTGTGTGTGTTTATGAACTTCTATTTAAACTTGGCCTAGATGACAAGAAGTTCCAGGTCATAATATAAGCTCTTCCTACATGTCCCAACATGTAAAGCAATATTAGTTTGGGAGGCACCTCTTGACTCATCTTCTACAATTCTGAATTATTTCTCCATTACACATCAGCTCATCTGTATCGACCACAAGATAGTCTTTCTTTGGCCCAGTGCTTAAAATTAATAATCTTTGGGTTTCATCCTTTGCTGCTTAACATGCCTAAATTCTAACAATGAGTAATTGAAATGATATCAATGAGGTTACCCAAAATTGTAGAAAATCCTGAAAGAAGGACATAACATCTGAAGAAATCACAACCCGATTCATTAAGTTACCCATCTATCTAAATGAAAGGTGTATGGTTTATGCCCACATATTAATGCCAAAGTGATTGGAAGAGTGGCAAGAGAACAGGGATAAAATACATAAAAGTAAATTGATCTAAATACATTCATATTGGGGAGAGAAGGTCATTTTTCGGAAGAAAGAAAAATTTTAGATCTCTGCTGATTTATCATTATCATAAAGAGATGAAGCGGGTCAAAGGTTAAAAATGACTCCACCAACATCATTAGCTCCTGAGAAGAAAATACAATTTAATTAAATTATTATCTTCACAAATTTTAGTTCCTTCTTCCACCCAGGAGCAGACCTTCAGGAAGAGTCTGACTCATTGATGCCTTATGCTCACCAAAGTCCTTAACAATATACATTGCAAAGAACATTAAACTGCTAAAACTTCAAAGAAGAGTCCAAGAGGTCACTGGGTTTTATACTGTGCTGTGGGGGGTAGGGGCATGTTCTTTTTAGTTGCTGTTTAAAAAAAAATGTAGTTAATTTATTTGGGTATACTTTGAAGTAGTTATAGAAAAAAATTTTACTGGAATTATATCATCATAATTTTTCAGAGTGACATATTATGTAAATATAAGCACATTTGCAATACTTCTGAGTGGAAGAAACTCCCCTCTCAAGTCATAAGTTAGATAGCACAAGACTATAGCCACCCGCCAGTTATTATCTCTAAGACAAATAACAGATTGCACGATGTTTTACTGTGTGCCAAGAACTTTTCCAGTGAACATTTTTCCTTGGGAAAAAAAATAGATCACATACTTGTAAAAGCATACCCAGCATTGACTTCATAAGGCTCGTGGGTGGCTTTAGAGTGTTTTCTACAAGTATCAATTCTACTAATCAACTATCAGGAAACTAATTGTTTTAGAGGGTGTCACCAAAGACATTTTGAGAGCTAATCTTCACATGTGTAAAACAAACCACACAAAAAATTCTCTTCCTAATATATATCACACCTAAAATGCACATGCACACACTAGCACCCTAGACTGGTAAAATCATTAGATAAAAGCCCAGACAGACCTGGGGCAGAATCCTTTTATTCCTGGGTTTTAAAAATGCAACCAGAGAAGAAGTACAATACAAAATATCATAGGACATTTTTTTTCCAACAGATTTAAATACTGGTGAGATTATTCAACCTCTGAATACCCTGAGGACTGTCATACTACCAAAGCTGGGTGGATAGGGCATCTAAATTGGTTCACATTATCAATGCTTTTTCTAGAGAGACTTTGGAACTCATTAAAATGCACAGTCATATGAATGAAGGTCAGTCAACCACTAGGACAATTTTCAAACGAAAAGAACAAATACATTCAAAATGCCAATTAGAGTAGAGCTACTATAAGACAGATTGTTAGGTAATGAGGCTCACAGGGGAAGTGGACAAAGGAAATCAAAATTCTTCATTTACAGCTTCCACATAATTGAGAGATAAAGAACTGCTACATAATGACAGAGTGGTCAGTGTTGTCCATATTTCCACTTGGCTGGGCAGTGGTGGTACACACTTTAATCCCAGCACTTGGGAGGCAGAGGCAGGATGATATCTGTGATTCGAGGCCAGCCAGGTCTACAAAGCGAGTTCCAGGGAAACTAGGACTGTTACACACAGAGAGAAACCCTGTCTTGAAAAATCATATAGATAGATAGATAGATAGATAGATAGATAGATAGATAGATAGATAGATATCACAATTCCCCTTAATTAGATTGTCTAACCCAACTGCCAAGATTTTTACACAAGAAAATTGGGCTTCTCCAAATTGTTCTAAGATACAAGATATCCTCGTTGCAAAAAAAAATCCTACATTTAACTGTCAACTAATATCATTTCATTTTCAATTAAAACAATAAAATTAAAAACTATTTTTAGAGTTCGCAGTCATTCAAATCATAATAGAATAATGCATTGTGTTGTCCTATCTCTTACATTAGTGCAATGGAAATACTTAACATTGGAGTTTAATATGTGATGCTTTATATTCCACTATTTAAAATTGTTTAATATACAAAAATATACAAAATCTTCTTAGTAAGACTGAAACTTGTCCTCAAGGTGGCTCCTTTCCAGAAACATGATACTCCATCTTTTGTTAGGTAGACAATGTGAATCCACCATTAATGACTTACTTATGTTTTCTACATCTGCATACACATTTAAACACACAAGCAAACATATCTACATGCACATATATAACTATATACATTGATACACTTGTGAAATATTTTTGATCTAACTATCCACATAATCAATAATCAAATTGCCAAACCAGAGAAACCAATTTTCAGAGAAATTGAGACAGAAATTAATCTCACACTCAGTGTGGTGAAATCTTGTTTCCATTGGATGAGAAAGTCTCTGAAAGCAAGCGATGTAAAGTGTATGTTCTATGTACTGCCTTGGCTTCAAACAAACAAAAGAATGAAACAAGAGGAGGAAGCCTGGAAAGGAAGTCTCATGTCCAGTTTTAGATGTGATCTGTTGGACCTACAGGATTAAGGTAAACCCCTCTTATTTTCTAAACCTTTTACCTGTACAAGGAAAGAACTTAATTAATTTTCAGCTTCCCTTGGCTTTGTGACTATAATGACCCTGGTAATAACATTTAAGTATTACCTTTGAAAAACCTTTGTCCAATTTCTTTTAAAGATGATGAAATACAAAACCACTAACAACTAGTGGTGTCCTAAACTACCATACACACGAATGTCCTTCAGTGATTGAATTCCTTCACCAGGCATACATTCAGCATCAGCTGTGAGCCAAACAGAACAAGCATGATTTAATTATATTATTTATCATTAACTTCAAAGAGAGTAACTATATTTAAAATCAAATGAAACAATTATACACTATTTTCTCTTTGACTAGCTTTCCAAATGTCATTTCATGCATGTAGTGTGTGTGTGTGTGTGTGTGTGTGTGTGTGTGTGTGTGTGTGTGTGTGTGCATGCGTATGCTCTCAGCAACACTGGAAAAAAATAAAGGGAATTAGATTGTGTAATCTGACTTCAGACTGGAATCTTGCTGTGTATGAGTTATACTATAAGTAGCATTACTGATTTTCATAATATATAATACCAGATGGTTTCTTCTTTTTGTTTTCCAGACAATAAAACTTTCAAGTGCTTGAAATCAAAGTTAAACACAAAGCAGGAGTCATCATGCTCTAATCTTTAATGAAAAAATATTTCATACCATACTTGCTTATGTTACTAGCTTAAAGTGCAAAGTTATTAATTACACATTTCTTGTAGCTCTTATAAAAGAAAAATGAAAGGAACAAGCAAAGAATAAAATGTCCCTTTTGATCAAACGCCTCCCACAAAGAATCTAAAGAATTAAGCAACTGATAGCAAAATAAAAGGGAGGTCAGGCCTTGGACCTATAGCAAACTAGATAGCTTCCATATGAACATGAGAAGTTTCTTCTTTAAGGAACATGTGTGTCTGCTCATTGGTTCTGGGGGGGTAAAAAACCACTTGAATCCTGTCTACTCCATATATACAGATCAAAATCAGACTGCTTAAGTGAACTATAAAATGCAATAGACATTGTTACATTGTTTATCCAATTCACAAACCCAAGCATTACTGAAGGAGTTTAAATGTTTTCTATTTCTTCATATTCCAGGGCAAGGCTTCAATGATACTTTTGTTTTTTTTTTAAAGGAAATGAAAGAAAAGCTTCCAGTTTCATAAACTCTTTGTCAGATCTGGTTCTTTGTTATCCGTTTCTATTTAATTTGGGCTTTGAATCTTTAATATTCCTGATACTTGAAAGTAATTTTGGACATTTTAAGTCCCTTTGAGATTCAAATGTCATCACTTTCAAGCCTCCCATTAAATAAATCTCTTATTAATTCAGACCAAAATAATGCAAAATGATTATTTCCAATGACATACTTCCAAACACAAAGTCTATTAATAACCATCTGGACACGAAAACTCACACAAACTCCTCTAAGATGAAATGCACACCCTTTATACAACCTCTTTCAGTAAGTTTTGATGCCTGAATAGACATAAATATTAGACTACTACTTCATCATAATATGTTCTCTATATTTTAAATATATCATTGCAAAAGGAATAGCCTAGTTTACAGGAGATCATGAGGTAAGTTAACAGTAATGCCATACTCATAAAAACAAGTCTTGATTTATATATATATTAAAGAAAAATTTTCATTGACTCATATTTTAGAGGAAAATTATACAGCGGTTATTTTTTCTATAAAACTTTATGCTAGAAGTATATTTGACTATAAAATATATCTGAAAACACTAAAACTTGCATTGTTTTCATGAAGTGAATCATTAAAGAACAAATATGTATCTTGGAGAGTAAAACTCAGAAAAAAATGATTCTCGTTTCATAACAAATAAGAGGAAAATTCATTATTACTATTGATCTTTAAAAGATCACAATTTCATGAAACAAATACAAAAATTAACATTTGTTCTCCCATCTCACACACACACACACACACACACACACACTCACACAGCTTTTCTCATTTTTTTTTCTTAAAGAAAACACAAATGTCTATAGTGAAAAGTACTGATTTAAACCAACTAATCTGACTGATTAACCAAAATTACCCAGGACTACTAATTTGCATGTGAACAGGATTAACTTTATCTTTCACTTTTTGAATAAATTTAAAATACATGGACAGGTCAAGTTAAAAAAAATAGCTTATGGCAACATATGAATGAATCTGCTTAACAAGATGGCTATAAAGTAAATTGCCAGGACATTGTATGAAAGGTATGAAAGGTAGAATTCCACTGATAACAAATTCTGTAACCAGAATCTGGTTTTGCATGAGTACTTGACTTTCTAGCATTTGCTATAAAATACCTTTCTTTCTTTTTTTTTAATTAGAAGTAGTCTAATATTTATATCTTCCTGTTACTATATTTCCAGTCTGTCATTAAGCAAATAAAGGTCATTTCAATCATTAATTCAATCCACCAATATAGCTGACTAGCAGATGTTTCCTATAGAAAATCTGTGCCAATGAATGTTAATCCACCTGATAAAATGATGCCCATACAGAGAATGCACCCAGTGAAGCATGATGACTGTAAAGGATGGATACCATGACGACAGCATACTTACTGTGAGTGCTCAATTTTCAATGCACTAGGAAGGCAAGGCTAGGATTTTGTTATTCTGGTGACTTACTTATTTGCTTTGTTTTCAAAGAGTACCCACCTAAGTATAAAGTTTAAAGATACACCGACAACTTATACTGCCAATGTACTGTGTATCTGGATAGTGCACATATAAGTAGATGGGAGACAGAAAACATTTCTCTCTCCATGGTGAAGGAAAGTAAGCTTGTGCCTTCATATTCAGTAGTCCTTCCTCATGAAACTGAGAAGTAATGTAGGAACCATTGAGCTCATCCTTACCATGCAATAGGAAGTATTTTGAAAGCCCTGAACCCATCTAAGGACAAATAACCTAAGGACAGAACCACAGAAGTGTCCAACAGTTAAAGGCACAGCCATAAAGATTTGATAATACATCCATGTAACAGGAAGGATATATTTTTCATTTTCATTCCATACTTCTTTATATCTGTCAGTATATGCTTTGCAAGATTTATTTAAGCCAATATACAGTACTCATAGTAGAATTTCATGCATTGAAATAAACACATGCCAACGACACAAAATCTGTTTTGTTTTAGATACCACCCTGCTTAATGGCACTGCTTCATTTAACTAATCAATTGACAAGAATCTGCAATAGAACTATAGAGATGGATAACAGAGATTACAGGAGTTAGGACCACATAACACAAAGTCTATAAGGACTTGCCCATGAAGGACTGTGTCATTCTAAGTTGTCTACCATCTTTCTGTCACTTGTCTGGCTCAAAGAGGTCAGCTTTGCCTCACAGTGTGCTAAGAGGCCAAGTGACCAAAGACCAAAACCTCAGATATCATGAGCAAAAATAAAACATTCCTCCTTTTCTTTTAGTTTTCTTTGGGCATTTGGCTACTTGATTGGAAAGTTCAACTACTTACCCAGCATCCTTTTACTTCTGGTGAAACAACAGAAGAGGCAGGGCAGAAGGAGATTGTTCTCTTTTTAAACACAAGTATCATTCTCATGAAAAGTATCATTTTAAAGATTCTTGTGTGTATGTTTCAGGAAGTTAAGGGCACATGCTGCTCTTGTAAAGGAACTGTGTTAGATTCTCTGCACCCATATGGCAACATACAACCATCAATAACTTCCATTCCTTGGTATCTGATGTCCACTTCTGGCTTCTGGTCCCCAAATATGGAAGCTAAACACTCATACTTATAAAACTAAAGTAAATTAATCTTTCAAAATGTGTCTGATTTATGAAAGCAACATAGGATTCAAGATGTAAGACACAAGAGGTCTGGACTCTCCCCCCCCCCCAGTAAGACCACATGGAAACACTTAGATTGATAAAAATGAATTCATAGCTAAGACAGAGCTAGCCAATAAGAAGTTCTAGCCATTGGCCAACAGCTTTATAACTAACAGAGCCTCTGCCTATATATTATTTGGGGCTAACGGGGTTGTAGGACAAGGCTGGAGGGAAAGTACTTGTAACAAAATGGTGCTGACAATGTGGGTACTAAGAACTTCCACTTAAAACTTAACAAAAGCTTTAAAAAAATGATTTTAAAAACAAAACAACAAAGACAAGCAAGGCTTCTTAGTAGCAGCATTTTTCTCGGGCGGGCTCTGTTTTGCTAGAGACAAGCAGAGACTTGCATAACTCCTTTAAGGGAGTCTTCCTAACAGGGCATAAGCAGTAAAAAGCCACAAGGCTCTTTTAAGAGGCCCCACTACCAAACAAGAATGGTGTGTATGAGCAGCTGGCAGTGGCAGTGACCACATCTCTAAGCCAGCAGCATGCTGCTTGATGGCAGAATAGACCAAGGCAGGGAGCACAGCTCTCAGTGCTGGCAGTAAATGTAGCCCCCAACATATTAAGAAAACAAGTGGCTAGACAAAAGATAGAAATATACAGTAAAGACAGATTCAGATAAAGTAAAACCTAAAAGGTATTTAGAGTATATTAAAAAATATACAGAGACTTGGGAAAGAAAATAGAAAGGATATTTGGTTTAAAAAGAATATTTGCGGGCAGGGTTGGTGTACACCTTTAATCCCAGCACTCAGGAGGCAGAGGCAAGCAAATCTCTGTGATTTCAAAGCAAACCTGGTGTACAAAGCAAACAGAGTTCAAGACAGACAAAACTTCAGAGAAACCCTGTCTCAGAAAATGAAAGAAAAAACAAAAGGAAAAGAAATAGAGTAATAAAAAAGCCAGGAAAAATGGAAAATACTCAGAGTCTGGATACTCTACATGACAATGCTGTCTTTAAATTGCTTGTATGCCAAGGAAAGAGCTACAGCTGCTAAAATACATTTGATTATAAATGCTGCTAAATAATCCAACTTATAAATTTTAAAAATATTTGACTTCAAAATTTAAGTCTCAGGACAGGTTACTGGGGAAAAGAATTTCTATTTTGTTTCCACAAAAAATGGAAAAGCTGTGAATTCCTTCAAAACTAACATGTTTTGATCAAGCAAGACCCCCTGAAACAGTGTCCCAGGTGATGCAACATTCAAAACAGCTGGGACAAGGCAGCCTTGCAGACTACACCCAGAATTTCTGAGTCCTCTTAGGTTCCCCATAGTATTACAATGTCCCCAACCAGAAGGAAACATTTTGGAAAGTATGACACCCAAATTCCCAAATATTGTTTATAAATGTTTGCTTTCATTTAAACGGGGTTGGTTATAAATTGGTTATAATGATCATAACCAATCTCTTTTTAAAGGTAAAATGGGGATTATGGTATAGAAATGGACAGTTGGTTTTGGAATGGATTTTCATTTGTTGATATAGATTTAAGGTCAATTTTGTGATATGTATATTTCTCCTCTTGTTTAAGTATTGTGTTTATATAGCCCATTTAAAAATTTAATATATAATTAAGTACAAATTATACATATAATAGTCAATCTTTTAGTTAGGTTATCTAGATATACAGAAATGTATTTGAGGTGGATAAATATTCTTCAGACCTTTCAAAGACATACAGAATATGGCATTTAAAAAGTTTTAGGGATTTTCTTAACTGAGGCCAGCTGTTCTTGGTAACACCAACTGCATCAGAAGGAAGATGGACATCAAAGAAACTTTTATGGAGTTTGCTTCCAATATGGCAAGACTAGCCATTTGGACAAGATACTGTTCTTGTCAAGACTGTTTAACTATATGCTTTATAAAGTAGACCACATGAAAGTGACTGTTGATACAAGATGGACATTGTTGCAGGGTTCCTGCTTCATGGAAGAGTCTGCCAGACATTCTACAGGATACATAAAAAAAAAATACAGACAGACACTTTAAAGTTTCCTTCTTTGCTAAGGAGTCTGCCAGACACACTATGGCCTATGGGCCAAAGAAGGATCATTACAGAAGAACTTCGGTTGACTGACCAGGCAGCAAATTGTCTCTGTCAATTCTAAAGTTCATATATTATCCTTCTGTAGTCTTTAATAGAGTTGAACACAGATAGTTGTGGTCATAGCTTTCTTTAGTTAAGATTAAAGATAAGTTGCATATAAGACTTCAGATTCACAAAGATAGGATAGATGATAGAACATTTTCTTTAATTCCTGATAATATTAATGAACTAAATATTGTTAACTATAGTTCTTATTTGATAACTGTTTTGTCATTTCTGTCAGTTTATGTTAGACAGAGATGGGAGATGATGGGAGATGTCATTCTCTAAATATGTTTCTCTTATTGGTTAATGAATAAAGCACTGTTGGAAAATAGGAAGGCAAGATAGGTGGGACTAGAGACAAGGGGGGATTCTGGGAGATGTAGTAAAGAGGAGTCAAGATGTAGGCCATGAGAGGAATAAGAGGTCCAGACTTTCTCTCTCTCTCTCTCTCTCTCTCTCTCTCTCTCTCTCTCTCTCTCTCTCTCTCTGGTAAGACCATGTGGAAACACTTAGATTAACAGAAATGAGTTAAGAACTAAGACAGAGCTAGCCAATAAGAAGCTCAACAGCTTTATAAATAATAGAGTCTCTGTGTGTTATTTTTGGGCTGATGAAGCTGTAGGACGAGGCTGGCAGGAAAGTGCTTGTAACATAGGATAGTTAAGTGTAACAAACTAATGCTCCCTGTCGTCTAGGACAATAAAGTTCTATGCATAAATTCTAAAAGTATACACTTAATCTATACACAATTTGCATATACTTGGCTTAGAAAGTTTCTACTGTGTGAATTATTTCTATTTTTGAAAAGTAATTCTTTGAAAACATACTGCATATGTTCACCCCATACTCAGTTAAGTTCTCTCTGTCTGGGATTTTGAGGTGGTGACTGTTTTAAAAGAGATGACATGAAACTCATGAATTTCTCTTTTGTTCCTCTCATGATACTGACTTCTAAAAAAGGAATGAAAGACAAGTCCTTGGTCAAATTAAGCTGAGTGGAAACTGTATACTCTGTATCCATCCCAGATATATAGCAATTTATAGCTCTAAGAAGGCTTAGGTATCAGACAAGATGGAGTCTATTATATTTGGACTGAATTTCCCAATTCCATAGTCTTTACGCCACAGGATAGCACTTATTTTCCAAATACCATCCTTTCACTGAGCACAGAGAAGATGCTGCTTCATCAGCATGGCTCAAAGAAAATCAAAGCCAAAGACATCAGAGAATGGATAAGACTACTTCTTTAAGTTGGCAGGAAAAATATGGTCTTTTCAATTTGCTTACAGTTTTGAAGATGTTTGCTGCTGTTTTTTGTTTTGTTTTGATACCATTGTCAATATTAAAGGAAGATCAAATGCAATATAATATATAATAACAGAATGAAGTCAAAATATAGAAAGATGAATAATAAAGGATTACAAACATACAGATTTCCCATTCTTTATGATATATATATATATATATATATATATATATATATGCCTAGTGTTACCACTGTGCTTAATGCTAACACTAATTACATATAGGGGCTCTAATTTTTCTGCCATTATAATTTTTTTAAACTTCTCTATGTCAGAAATCAGTACAACAACTTCAGCCTAAATTTTTCTCATTATTTTTTATCAATTTTTAAAATTTTTATGAGTGTTCTATGTATTTATGGAGCACGTCTGTATAAACACACGCACAAACACACACACACACACACACACACACACACACACACACACACACACACCACAATACATATGTAGAGGCCCAAAGATAACTATTAGGGGTCAATCAATATCCTACAGACTGTGTTCTCAGAATCTAATTCAGGTTATCTGGTTTATGTGGCAAATAACTTCTATCACCTAAGCTATCTTATGAGCCATTCTTTTATAAATAAATTAATTAAATTTCATTCCATTAAAACTAACCAAATATGGCCATATATTTAGCAAAATGTGTAATGTGAAAGGTATTAGAGAAAAACTCAAGGTTGCATCAAAGGGTCTTAAGTTCTTAGATTTACTCAGCTGCTTTAATGAATACACTTAGTCTCCAGATTCCTCCATGGTTATTTATCCTGCTTTTACAACCTCTACTCATTCTCTGTCCCAATCTTAGCTAGACTATTAAAAAATAAAGAACAAAACAGCAATACCTGGGACCATGGTTGGAAAATCAACATCTAATACAGACCCCAGTCTGGGATTGTATGCTTTTACAGCACAGCTTAATATTAATCAAGCTAATGATTCTGAGTGATGGAAAATAACATAAATCATATGTCCTCAACTAGGTTCCCAATCTTATACTTGTATAGCCTGAACAAAGCCCATGGAGTTACAAGCTTTGGTATGCTGTCTTATTGTTAGTATAACCTCTAAGGATTCAAACAAAAGAGAAGGAAATATGGGGAGAGGGGAAAGTATAAAGGATAGGAGAAAAAAAGAAAAGAGAGAGAAGAAAGGGGGAAAGGAAGTGAGAAACAGGAGATAGATATAGATGATTGACAGATGATGGATGGATAGATAGATAGATGATAGATAGATAGATAGATAGATAGATAGATAGATCTCACATTATGTGAGTTCTACAAAGGTTCTGAAGTAATTGAAACAGGAAACAAAAAGCTTCAAATAGTTTTAAACACAAAGCTGAGTTGTTGTTACCATAACACTGAGATTCAAATTTGAAAGAATGAACACATATGCAGGTTCTTTAGGGCCCCACAGTTCCCACTTGGCCCTTCACATAGAAAAAGAACAGCAATTTGTTGCATGTGGGCGAGAGGACAGAATTAGCAAGGGCAGAAATTAGCTCACTCATGAAATATTTCACATAGGTAATGGAATTAATCTTCCATTTCAAGTCCAATATAAACTTAAACTTCTACACACACACACACACACACACACACACACACACACACACACACACACACACACCTTTAGAAAAGATTTTCACCATCTGTATACCAATTAGTCATTTCTTTTCTCCATCCGTCTTCACATGGACACCTGTCATAATAGAGTAAGGGGGGAAAACACTTACACAATCCTAGATTCAGGTGTTTCACGATTTGTTTCTACAAAATCTAACTGACTGAGGAAAACAAAATTCCGAACTAGACTCTCTTCAGCCTTCTGATCCTACATATTCATAGAAATTTTAAAAGAAACATATAGTTAGTGAGAAAACGTACCATGTTAAAGCTGCAATGAGCTAGTAACTAGAGCAAAGGTACATCATCTCACCCAATTTGCTTTTGATTGGCTGTCTTGGGTAAAGTGATATTTTAGACATATTTTACAGATGAAGCAATGAGGTTTAAGCCCTTAGACATAGGCTGAGCACTGGGCATAGCTGTTTGTTAGAACACTAAACAAACATGATAGTGCTAGTTTAAAATTACATCTTCTCATGAAGCCTCTGGTGTTTTCTTGAACAACTTATTACATATTAGTAGATATAAAGGCGGTGTTACTTCAGATACTGCCAAGAGAAGCAGTGTACAAAGGCAGCCACCAAGAATGCTTGTTAGGCTCCATAGTGCAAGGGAGAGAATGCACAGAGAACACTAAGTTACCCTAGCTTTTGTGCTTTCCCTCAAAGCATCCAGCACTAAGGATTCCAGACAACTGAAGTCTCGGAGATGGGCTGACTTCCACCATGCCTCCCATAGTACTTACAAAATAAATCGTTCTTCTGTGCCTTCACAGGGCACTTCCTACTCATAGTCTTCAACAGCACTTGCCATACTATACAATGGTGATATGTTTATGTTTTTGGCCAATCTATCAGACCATGAATTCTCTAGAACAGAAATTTTCATGATTAGCATTACCGCTAATTAAAACAACCAGTATATCTCCATTCATATGTTTGATATATAACCATTTAAATCTATAAGTATCAACATGCCATCCATGGCCTTCTAGATTCCTCCAGGAGAAAGACATCTAAGATTGGGACACATTTCCCCAACTAGCAATGTCACACTATGTGATAAGACAAAAGACACATGACATCACTCTTTGTTCTTCATCTGCATATACACAGACCTGTACATATATTTAAACACATATGGGTCCACAGAGAAGCAAACAAGGATACACACAAAGCATATATGTAAAGAGAGAGAGAGAGAGAGAGAGAGAGTTTAAAATAAAATGTGTGGGGTACAAAAAAGAATACAGAAAAACATCAAACATTTAGAGCAGATGCCTGGCAACTTAAACATCTGGAAGGACACGAAACCATGTTTAATTTCAAAGACACACAAACACATACCATACGCATGCTCATACATCAGTACTAATAATCTGATTCTTTGTACTGTCAAAGCTATAAACAACAAAAATATACATGAAAATACACAAACACACAGTGAAGTAAGTAATTCTATTATACAATAATTTGCTGAAAAATGAATGAAGAGATTTCATGCACTATGTTACTTACAAACATGAGATGCTTGGCACCAATGAAAACATCTATGCTCATAACTTCTGCACATCATTGTTTGTAGGCTTCAAAACCAAAGAAAGCCAAACTTACACTCTTAGTGGTCAGGAGTAGAACGGGTTTTTAGGGGAAGAAATCAAGGTGAAGATAGGGCATGGACATTCTGTGTTTCTTGACAAGAGAGACCGTTGCACTGTGGATGCTTTTTGTAATAATTCTTATGATTCTTGTGCTTTGGGGCTACGTGATTTCCCCCCCCCCCGGAAAAATGTCAATTGCTCTGCAGAAATCATGAGCAGATGGGCTGTGATGAAATCTTCCAATGGCTATAGTCTGATACTCCATCTATGAGGCATCACTTACCAGTGTTAGGCATTGGTGCCTCAAGCTCACGCTGAGACAATGAGCTTCTGCGTAATGAAGCAGGCAATGAATTAAGAAAATAAAAAATGGGAGATATAGAGAAAAACGGTGGATTCTAGACTAATGTGACTTGAGTAGAGGGTTTTAAACAAGAAGTAAGAACTAAAAATAAGAGCAGAAAACAAAGAATCACAACAGATGAGAAAAAAATCCAGGGCAATGAAGCAGAAAGAGAGAAACTTTTAATCCAGGGCTGTTAAACGAGGGTGCCAGGAGGAGTCAAGGATGAATGCATCTGCAGTTATTATGATGTGTCATGATGACATAATAAAATTATAAAAACAAACAATTTTGTGTACAATTATATGGCAAAGACAAGCTAAGTTTAAGTGGATGAGAATTGTTTTCTATGCATGTACTACTTCCAAATTATTTATCATTTACTCAAAGTGGTTTCCCACTTAGCCCTCAGCAAAGCCCTACAAGTTACCTATTAACCCCATTTTACCAATGAGAAAACTCCACGGAATAGAGGTGATAGCCACCTTCTTATCTCAGCAGACTGGACCTTGCTATGACAAAGAGCCAACTCAACAGTCTTGTGGGTTTTCTTTAGAGAACTCACCATCTAAATTCTTCAATCCTTTATAAGACTGAATAAAGACTTTGGTTCAGTTGAAATTTATCAGATGCTAACCCCACCTAAAGGCTTTTCCATAAATCTATATAAAATAGGAAATCCAGGCATTCCATCTTGCAATGGAATACTCATGAGTGACTGTTCATTTTGCATGGAAAAAGTTAATAGGTAAAATTCTATTAGTTTCAAGCTTCCCCTTGGTTAATATTTTCTTCAGACTGGCTTCTGTCTTCAACTAAATGGTTTCTAAAGTCCATTAGCAACTAACAAAAAAAAAAAAAAAAAAAAAAAAGCACAAAACATAATAAGCAAGCCTGAAAACATTCTTGAAAACTTACTTTGTTTTGTGAGTATTTGACAACATACAATGCAATCACATTTTATCATACAGAATTTGTTCTAAGTTTTAAAATATAATTTAGCACTCATGGGGTTCTTTATGAAAAAAGAAATAATCAAGTCTAGAGTCAGCTAAGCCATCATCTGAATCTCTCATCCATATGGACCAGATGAGCAGAAAGAATAGCTGGACCAAGCAGGTGGCCACCATAACCTATGCATGCATGGAAGGATAGCAATCATTGGCAAGTGCTAACAAGCTAAAAAGAGCACTATCCAGGAATGTCTTCTAATGTTCAGAAATACTACCGGAGAGACTAATGTTTTACTCTTTGCTTCAGCAATTCCAACACTGAAATAGCTAACCACAGCAATATGTCCTAGATTATGCACATTCGTGAAAAATGCAAATGATTCAGCTTTGTAATATCTGGATTTTTTTTTCTAGAAACCAAGGTCAAAAGTATCTCTTAGCATAGAACCCACTGAATAGCCGCTCATTCATATGTCTTAGGTAAATATAGCAAAGCTGTCCAGATGCTTTGATAACTGCATCTCACCGTTACTGCCAAATTAACATCACAAGTATTCAGATATCATAGATTTTTAAGGACCAACCATGCACTGGGTGTTAAGAGAGTCATGCAAAGAATGGACATGAAAATTCTTTCACTGAGCTTATAGGATAGAAGAAAATGAAAGGGAAACCAGGATCTACATTTGGTCTAATAAGAAGGGGTTCCTAGGATAAAGCAGAAACAGGCCAAGTAAAAAGTAGGACTGGGGGATTTGGGGGATGGGAAGAGCAGGTGGGAAATTCTGTTCACCCCAAGAAGGGGCAATGTGCTTCTTAGAGAACTGGGAAGGTGTGTGGTATTAAAAGTGGCTGTGCATTTAAATTAAAAATTAATGACATAAAGTATGGAACTATTTCTGTAAAAAAAAATACTTATTCCCCTGAAAAGCATTATTGACAACTAATTTATCATTTACATTCACCAAATGTTAAATGAACATTCCATACACAGTATTTATTTGCCTGATCACAAGTACAATGTCTACATAATTATCATGTAAGCATGTGAAATGAAATAGTAACTTGGGCTGGAGGGATAGCTCAGCCGTTAAAGGCTAGGCTCACAACCATAAATATAAGAAATGAAGAGGTAACTTATAAGTACATGTGTTTATATTTGACTGTTTTAAATTTAATATTTCTAAATATTTAATATTATTGTCCTGAAGAATAAAATAACACATTTAATTTCCAATAAACTCTTTTTTCCATGTCATAAGTGAAGAGGTATTAATGGTTCAAAAATAAGAGAAGGAGGAAGAAGAGAAAGAGGAGAGTAAGAGGGGGTAGGAGGGTTGGAAAGAGCAGCATCAAATGTCTTACCTATAGTCTACTCATGGACAAAAACACTTTACACTTCAGATTTACCAGGGAGTTCTTTCACCCATAAACTATGCATTCATAACTTCCATAATGTACTTAAGTCATAAGATAAAAGTCTGCCGTGCTAAAAGAGCTAGCTAGCTAGCTTTATCAGAGAAACAAGGCTCAGCATAAATGCCTAAACTGCAGTGCAGCCCAAGGCATAACAGGAGCAACATGAATACCATCAACAAAAAAAGTCTCTTGGAAAGCAAATGGGTGAGCATTAACTGTTATATTTTGTTATTCAGTCTATTCCTCCAATCATAACAAATAACTCAATGTGGAGCATAACATTAGAGGCACTTATGAGTGAAAATTATCTTCATGTAGAATTTCACAGTATACTGGCAGGGGACAGAGAGCACATCCAGATGTGAAACACAGGGTTACTGCCTACTACACACATATACCAAGGAAGAGTGAAGAGGCAGAGTTTGAAACCAATGATTGTCTTCAATTCTGTAGTTACAAAGGCAGCTAAGGCAGAAGCTTGCATTGTAGTAATGTGAGACCACCATGGACACAGAAACTCTCTTAGAGTTTCCAAATAGAAGAGAGCAAAATAGAGTAAATTAGAATATATGCCATACATACTGAAGAAGAGAAAGGTAAAATGGGAAGGAAAGTTCCATATTGCAAAACAAATTCAGTTCTAATCAGAAATGAAATACGAGCATAAAAACTTAAGTGAAATGTTCCAGGCTAAGAAGAAAACATCAAATTGATGATACCTGTTTGTGAATGACTAATTATACTCAATTACTGGGATACTTGGATGTAGCCAAAAATCCTTAGTTAAATTAGAAATACGGCTATCACTTTTTGTTATTGTGCATCCTACCTGAATTATGTCACTCGATTGCCAGGTTCTATTCTCGGGACATACAGACAAAGAAAATGCAACCCAATGTTTGTTGGTTGAACTTATCAAAAATTACTGGAATTAGTGAGATTTCTTGAAACCTCAGTAGTGCATAACTTATTAAATCTTCTGTAGAACTCTAAAGGAATATTCTGTGGAAGCATAGTCCATTCGGACTCAGGCTCTGACACTACATTTTGCAATTTTCTAAAGTAAACTGAAAGATAAATGTAGATCTTTTAAAATGAGTCCACATTTCACTAGTCCCTTTGGGAGTCCATTAGGACATGGTCAAAAATCTCAACAATTATTCTACTAACATGTTCTGTTCTGTGAAAATCAGCATTTTCCACACTAGTGAGATTCCTCTTTACTTCCAATCAGATCTATACAGAGGCAACCATGACAGATGTCACAATGAGGAACCAAAGTTTCACCCAATTTTTTACTTCGCATGACACATAAATCTCCCATTGCGAAGACAGGGGAATCTGCAGCATTCCCAAGTCACGTTGCTTTTAGCAGAGTTTAGTCCTGTGAGTCCATCTCAAATTAGTTCTTCTAAGCCCCTTCAGTAGAAAGCCCAAAGACATGGGCAAAATGTACAGAGCAAGCTGCCTTGAGAACATCTTGTAATACTCTGAATATCATGGACATCCCTTCACACACAAGACAACACCGCAGTTCAAACAAAAACATTTGACATTGCTCTCAAGTTTGAGGTAATTGGTCTTTCAAAAATAATAGTAATAGCTGGACGTTGGTGGTGCATGCCTTTAGTCTCAGTACTTGGGAGGCAGAGGCAGGTGGATCTCTATGAGTTCGAGGCCAGCCTGGTCTACATAGCTAGTTCCAGGACAGCCTCCAAAGCAATACAGAGAAATCCAGTCTCGGAAAAAAAAATAATAATAATAGTAATAATAATAATAATCCTGGAAAATGGGTTCTTCTTGAGGTTAGGTAGGGTAAAGAGAGAAACACACAAGATTCTCATGGAAACAAAAAATTATGTACACATATTAAGCAAAAACAATATTGTTTTAATCGAGAATTTCTCCTCATTTTTTTACATTAACCATTATACCTATAGGTGCTTAAACATACACATGTGCACACATGTGCCATGGAGGATGTGGAGCTCAGAGGACAAGCTCTCGTATAGTTCCTTAGTGTCTACCTGATTTGTGGTAGGATTCCTTTTCAAGTCTGGGCTCAAAAACTTAGCTGGCCCATGGGCTTCGGGAACGCCCCTGTGTTCACCTCCTGTATGCTGTAGGAGTGCTAGGAATGCAGACATGGCACTAGTGCAACCAGCATTGCAGGCGCTCTGGCAATTTAAAATCAGGACCTGACACTTGCACATGTACGAGTTTGCCCACTGAGCCAGGTCTCCAGCCCTTTTTGCCCTTATCTGGGAGCATCTTAGGTCTTCCTAGCATGTATAATTTGCCTGTATAACAAAGTCGCCTGTCAAGGGACAGCGGCAGAAGAGGGCCACAAACTAACAATGTGCATTAAAGATACTTGGTCAGATATGGAGATCTAATGTCAAATATAGCATTCCTCTTGTAGATGAGGTTCCAACTGGTGGCACATTACGGCCAGCCTGTGGACCAAGCCTGTAATGTTTAGTCAGCAGTACTGTGTTTAAATCAGTGTTACTCTTGGAGCATTTGTACACTTGATGGTACAACACAGAACAAACAACAGCAGTGGCATGACCATGGCTCATGCCACCCTTTGACTCCTTAAACTGGCCAATACTCTCTGGTAACATTTACCATACATGAACATTCGGTACAGGAATGGCAGTTAGTGCAAACCAATCAGAATCAGAATTTTTAAATTCCCCCATTGTTTCCAGGGAATGCCATAAGCAATGCAAAGACTTACAAATAATTTATCAATTTCATTGCTTTTAAAGGAAAAAAAAATGTGTATAAAAGGCATTCTGTAGAAATTCCTTATGATGGATCATTAATGTTATACATCTCATACTATCTAAAACAGTTAAATGGACAAGTACATTACTATTTAAACAATATTTTCTTAATTTGAGAGACTATTTGATGAGAAATATGTTTCTATATGATGAGAAATATTGCTTTCTTCCTCCCAAAACAATGAAAGGAGCTAGGATCCCTTCCTTGCTCCAGGATGCCTCCCAAAGCAAGGGCAAAACATGGAGTTTCCGCAGCCAAGAGAAAGTCATTCTACAATTCAGACTTAGGTCTCCACAGCAGAATCAGCAGCACAGAGCTATAGACCCAATATTCCAGGGGCCGAGGCCGAAGAACTGCCATGAGTTCAAGGCCAGCCTGGGCGACAGCATGATGGATTTTAGGCTAGCCCAGGATGCTTAACCAAAACCCTTTCTCAAAAACATCAAAAACAAACGGGAAAATTTTGGGCAGGGCCTGATGGCACAGGCATGGAATTCCAACCTCGTGAGTATAAAGCTGACAATCCAAGATCAGCCTGGGCTACTTAGGAAAACCTGTCTCAAAAGAAGAAAATGTTATAGAAAAAAAAAAATGGGCTTTGGCATGTGTGAGATTCTAAGTTCAGCCCCCGGAACTACAAATAGTACTAGTCATAAGTTAAATTAAATCCTCCAGTTTTTCTAGATTTTATGGGAGTGCTCATATGAATCCAGGACCCCTAAGGAAGGGGTTGCTAATATCTAACAAACTACCTTGCCTGTCTCTTGTGTTTACATAGGACTGAAAACAACTTTAGCTTCATAGCTAACACATCCACTGATGCCGAAAAGTATAGACCATATTTGAATTAGGATAGGTCCTCGGTGAGGAGAAATACTACGTACTACTATAAATGACATCCTAGCATCCCGTTTGGAAGGTAGTAGCACTAATTTGTACCTTCTTTCTTCTACAGGAGATAAATCTCAGAGGCTGAGTCTAACCATGAGAATTGTGAATTTATCCAAGCATTTGGAATCACACAAGTGTCCTGGAGCAATTGCCCTATTTAAAGAAACTAGGAATAACAGACCAGCTCTGGGATGGGAGACACAGTACATCACAGTCTGCATTCATCCCTAGCAAGTTTTCTGTTTTACAATATAACTTCAAATATTTTTGAAGAAATATGGTAAAGTGATTATCCTTCTGGAACTGTATCCACTGACACTGTCGCATTAACTCACAGCTTGTTAAATACTCTGCCATCTTTCTATAACATTCTTTATTATGAACTAGCATATGGGAATTGCTCTTTTCCTGCTACACTGAAGTCATTACTAACTACTCATCTGTGACATGTACTCTTTCTTGTAACCAGGAATTTTAGATTCACAGAATTTAGAAACTGCCACATTGTTTCTTGGCATGCTTTCAAATGTGACATTATTTAAATTTTGGAAAACTCTATCTTAGCAAACACATTAGAGGATGCCTGGTTAAAGATTGTCCAAAACGAGCAACAAGGTCTCTGTGCGAGCCAAGCACAGACCTTTCTTCTAACCTATAGAGTTGTGTGCCTTTCATTAGAGGCACATGGGATTACACTGAGCTCAACAAATACATTTCAAAACAGTTTATCAAATTACCAGCATATAGAAATGAATTCCAGTGACTGAAGGTAAGTATTGGAAAACCACTGTAATATGAAGAAGAAAAGTTTCTGGTGTAGGTTTTGTGTTTGATGTACAGATCTTGACAAGTACAAGTCACTGTACAATGAAAACAAGTATAAGTAAAATATAAGTAGGAATTTTCTGCCTCATGCATTTCTGAGTAAATAGGAGGTAGTGTCTAACTAACAGTTATTAAACACTTTGAGAGTCACATTTTGGAAACCCGGCCTTGGTATTTAGAAATTCACCCATAAAGCTTACACAACTGAAAGAGAAATGCTAGTCATGTCATCAATACCTTCTTCAAGTCCCTGCATATGAGACATGTACATGTCATGATCCACACACACTTCTAACAGCAGAACATGCCAGCAAACATTCAGAATTATCACTCTTGGCCAGGAATATCTTGGCTACCAGATTAGACAACAGTTCCAATGGTTTGCTGCAGCTTCCTCCAGAAAAATCTCAGTAGACATCAGTGACACGTCAAGAAGTATCTGTGCATCTGGTGTATTTCTTAAAAGCCTCCATGGTTTTCCTGACTACACTGTTTCTTTAAGCAGACAACACCTCAGAGTTGCTCCACTGAGTAGAAGTTACAGTGACTACATCATCACATAACTTCTCTTTATTGTCTTCCTTAACAAACACTGGAAGCCTCAATATTAAACTGCTATGAACACATAGCATTTACTTCACATGGCAAAAGAAAGTCCATGATAAAACATCCAGTGAAGACCACAAGACATGACATCAGAGAGAGACACCAGCCTTCAGTAGAGCACTGGGGTATTCTGACAATGCTACCATACCTATTGACAAATAAGACAGTGATTAATTCTGAAGCGGAACTGTGTTAGCCTCTGTGGAGAAGAGGAAGAACTGTCATGAAATCACCACAGAAAGTAAGCCCTAACAGGAAAAGCCTGGCTATCAAAAAGTCATGTGACGGTTTTAAGAAATTGTGTAGTAAAGGGAGAACAAACTAGCCCCCAAAGTACAACCAGAATGATTGTGGCAGAGTTAATCTAAAAACATAAAATACTACCAAATCATTGTTTTAAAATTCTGTAAACTCCCAAATCATTCTTCTAAAAATTGTGTTCAGTTCAGGATAGCCTTGAACAGAAACCAAAACATGAGGGAATTAATACACCTCAGACATGAATGATGCCATGAATGTCTCTGGAAACACAATGATGCCACATGTTCCTACAAGTCTCAATTGTTTCACCATATGTATGTACGTATGTGTATATGTACGTGCACAAATATATGTACGTATATACTATATATATATTATAAATGTGCATTTTAAATTAAAATAAGACTTTAGCATAGCAGTTCTCCACCTGTGGGTCACAGCCCCTTTGCGGGGCACATATCAGGTATCCTCATATCAGATATTTACATTGTGAATCATTAACAGTAGCAAAATTACACTTATGAAGTAGCAATGAAATAATTTTATGGTTGGGGGAAATCACCACAATCTGCGTAAGTATTAAAGGGTCGCAGCATTAGCAAGGTTGAGAGCCCCTGCCCTAGTAGCACCGTTTTTAACAGTCTAATGAGCGCTTCCATAGTTAATGACATCCAGAAATTAAAAAGATTAGGAACAGAACGATCATTATAATTATTACTATCATAATAAATATTCACACAGCCCTTCAGCATTCAGCAGGCATGTTTAAGATAGGTTATCTAAATTGTTCTTCCACCAAAACCTATGCATTATTCTTCAAGTCCACAGGTGGGAAAATTGCACACTTGAGCACTTAAAACATTCCCTCCAAATCTGATTTTATTCTGACACAGCTACACCACAGAACTAAACACAGCCACAACCTGCTAGAATTCTACACACAGCTGGATGTCAGCCTACTGGAGACATCCCAAAGGCTGCAGAGTGGCTGAATCTTCTACAGTTCAATTATTTGCTATGCATATCTAGAAAACAAATAAGCCTAGAAGACAGGTCAAGTGCTCAAATTATAGAAAACACAAAACAAAAGGTTAAAAACGTTAAAAAGATTGTAGTGGACACTGAAGACCCTGGAGACGATGAGTAGGTGCCTACCACTCCGAGTGTCTCCTTCAATAGGGAGCAAGGATAGAGGCCTTAAGTCCTTCCTATTTGTATACTAGACCCGGAGCTTCTGGTGCTGGCTTCCGTCCCATTGTTTAATGCAGAGATTATTTAGTGGGGGGGGGGGGTGTTGAGGCCAGGACACTGCTTATTAGTTAACGAATGTGTTTGACACTCTATCCTAAGATTATTACCTTCTTTTAAATGAATTCCTTAAGAAGATTGGCTATACTGAGTCCGCATGCATGCTCAAGGAATGACTGTTGGCTTTTTATAAAATAATCTCATTTCGATATTGTGCCTTGTGAAATGATCTCATCTGCCCAGCCTGGTGGTCTGAGCACCTACAGACTGAGGCAAGATGGGGAGCTGCAATGTTACTACGGATGGCACAGAGAAATCTCTCAGCTCACATCAATGCAAAAACTGTCCCAAGGCTATACGTCAACCTGTTGCATGCTATAAGGGAATAGCCAAATATCCTTGCATTCTTTATGATTTTTAGTTTGAAAATTAATGAAGGCCTCACTCAGTATACAACCACGGTCATCACAAGTTGAAGTGGTCACCCCACATCCAGGGACACTTCAATTATTTACTTATGCTAATGTTAGGCACCCACAGACCCTCAAGGCCAAAAGGAAGCTGCTGGATACAAATTATATGAATCAATAACCTTCAATCTCCGCTAAATATCTGTCTTAGGAAGAACTTCAGGGCAGCTACGCTAAAAATAACTGCTGCTGCCTGATACGCTCTTAATAATATGGAATTCTCGAAAAGGACATTAAAATGAAAGGTGCATGAAGCATTTCCCCAACAAGAAATAAACTTTAAAAGATGGTTGATAATGTAAAGACAAGTGAGCTTGACTAGGAATTCAGCAACTGCCTTCAAATTTAGACTTTAAGAGACCATAAAGACACAGAACACCAAAAGTATAGAAGGCTCAGCCACTACTAAACAGTTTCATGTGCTTATAAAGCAACTTAATTATAAGGCACATAGCGATTCGCTGCCTATGAGGGTAGGCCTATTTTATTCATAGCTTTCAGATTGAGAAGCCTGAGACACAATGCTCTCTCTACTCTATGTGTTCGTGTCCCTAAATAAAGTTCCAAATGAAAAAGCCTGGGAAAGCAGGTCATTCTCCAAAGGCTTATCACAGGTTTTTTTCATTGATGAAAAACTAGGACTTCAGTCCTCTGCAGTGGCAACTCTTGGGGTTGGCACAGCGGCGATCGCAGGTGAAGATGACTCACTGTTGGTAAACCCATCTTGGGGGCTGGCGGGAAGAAATCTGAGCTCCCGGTCATCCCGAAGGGCTGCAGCAGGAGAGGAAGCCGCTGGGGAAGACTCAGAGAAGGGTCGGCCCGGGAGGCCGCCGCGAGCCCAGTGCGAGCGTGGTGGTCAGGCAGACTGCGCACCGGCTCCCCCAACACAGCGCTCCACGCCCCCAAACTCCGCGCCCTGCTCGCGGGAGCAGCCGGGCTCCCGGGCCTGACCCGGTTCCGAGGCCCCGGCGCCCCTGTAGCCTCAGCCCCTCCCGGCCTGCGCGGCCGCTTCTCCTGGCGCCGCAAAGAAAATGGACCCTGAGGCTCACCGATCTGAGGCTCCCATTTTCCACTTCGCCTTTGCAAAAAGGGAAAGGTACAATTTTTGACTCTTGTGTCTAGTTCTGATCCAACTATACCCGGAGCCACACTGCACTGAGTCTTTATAAGTCTTCCCCCCCAAAAAAAAAAAAAAAAAAACACAATTAAAAAAATAAAGCCATAAAGCTAATAACTGATTTAAGGAAATGATTAGGTCGAAACCAAATCGAGCTTGCTTTTTGAAGTCTTTGTAACATTCACGAGCCGCATCAGAATTCAAGGTTGTCCAGACCCCATTCTGAGCATTAGTTCCCCAAGAGTACAAATATATTAGGAAACACAAAGCATGTAGATTAACAGGACCGTACCACCTCCCCGTGTCATTCAACAACTTCCTCTTACCAGGGGTTTGCTGAGCACAGCCTTTTACTGTAATGGAGCCAGGAGAGGCAGTTACTTAAGCTTGTGAGTCAGTCTCTCTCTCTCTCTCTCTCTCTCTCTCTCTCTCTCTCTGTGTGTGTGTGTGTGTGTGTGTGTGTGTGTGTGTATTTACTAGACACTGCAGCAATCACAACAGGAAAAACATGTGATTTGTGATGTTTTCAGATTATGACTGTAAACATTTTAAATGTCTTATATATAAAGGGGAGAGTTTATGTCCTAACAATGAATTATGCCCTAAGCAGAAATCACAGTGGGACAGTGTTAATGGGACGAAGTTGCATCCTCTGAAATCCTCCCGGGTCAAGCCTGGCACTGTGATTCACACCTGCAGTTTCACAATTCTAAGGGCTGAGGCAGAAGGATGGAAAATCAGAGGCCTTGGATATATAGTGAGGCCCGACCTCAAATAAATAAATATCTCTTACCATACTGTATGACACCACAGCTGGAACAGAATAGAACCATTTACAGATGTCGAGAGCCAGACTACCTAAGTACAAATACTAACTGCTGCTGTTGGCCACGTTTTGAAGTCTGGGCTACTAGTATAACTTCCCACAGTGCTCCCCCTCCCCCTGGCCTTCTAAGGTTGCAGTGGAGACAATACACTTAGCTGACATGGCAATAGTCTTAGTGGGGTGCTTCACAAATGCCCACCATGATCTTCATTGTAAGATGCCCCCCCCCCCAGTTCCAGGCCCTTTCTCCTTGCAGTTCCAAGACTTGTGGTCACTCTTATCTATACACAGTCATCAGTGCTGGATGTACATCAACCAGAGAAGTTTTTAGGGCTTGTAGCTCATGTCTATGCAATCTGAGCCAAGTTTGCATGCCCTCTGCTCCCTGATTTTCACAAGTGAAAACTAAGCCTAACACATTTAATAATGTCCTTCTTCTCACCATTAAAGGGCAGCACACAGCTTTAGCAGACGGGGAAACTAGCCCAACACACATGCCATCCAGCTGGCAAATAGCGGCATCTTCGGCAGCATCCACTCCTACAGACACCCTGATAAGGAACTCTTTAATGGAGCCAAAACATACATTTCCTTCCTCTATTTCTGCTTTTAGAAGACATGAGAGCTGGACAGTCATGTCAGAGATTATGAAATGGCAAAGAAGATTTTTTTTTTTTTTAAAGCCACCAAGGCTACCAGGACAGCAGGGCTAAATTTCGCCTACTTGCTGGTAACCAAAAGTATGTACCCCTTCAGTTGTGGGAAAGTACGGATGATTTAAAAACCCTTACTTATTAACCGGAATGTACTTTCAGTAGGACTCTTTCTACTGTTGCTTAAAGCGTGCAACATACAGGCAGACATGACTTCTACAAATCCAAATGTCTCCTTCAAATGATTTGTAAAGTCACTGACAAATAAAAGGTGACATCACAAAAGTATGTTTGATAAAATGCAAGTTACTAAAGCTCCTAGGAAGCTGTGGAATGTTTGGTTTCTAGGCAAGAAGCAAATACATAGGAATATGCATCCTACAAGTGAGTCAGTTACAGGAGCAAAAGAAATTCGCTGGTGGATTCACTCCTTGATGTCTCCATCACTAGTGGCCTCTCCATAGGGCTTTGGGGATGTATAATAAAAGCATTAGTTAATAATTTCACAGAGACGTTTAGTATCTAAGTGCTGAGTAGAGGGACTTCCCGATTTTCAGATAACAGAAATCTTTTAGTTGAAAATAAATAAAATTACTCAGAAAAGATCAGGACCCAGTCTGTAAAAATTAGTTTAGCATGGTTACTTGGCATTGAGATGATTCTTAACTCTGGGCTATTCTTATTCTAGCATAAAAATACTTCATTATCTATAATCACTAAACATTCTATTGGTCATTTCTTGTGGAAACAGGGATTTTTAAAAGCAATAGAAATTCCAACATTCTCTTCGTCCCAGAACCTGGGCATCTTAAAGCAGTGTTAACTATGTTTCTCCTGGAGCCTAATGGACCCTAATCATCAATAACCTTGTGGAACCTTCACAGGGTGTAAGTTATCATTGCTCCTTTAGCACCCAGGTATTGTACCTGCATACAGACCACTATCACTGTGAAGCCAAAGCAAAGGACCCTGTCCTTAAACAACATGACTCAATATTTGGGCTGAAAGGGAATTCAACATACAGAAGTCCAGATCCACATATCTGACTCTTTACAGTGGAGACTAGCATCATCACCCTTATTATTTTCAGAGTTCATCATTTATCACCTTGAGGCCTTGAGTAGACCAGTGACTCAAAGACAGTCCCAGGGGACACAGCAAGGCAGTCTTAGGCCATGCCTTTCTGTAATTTTCATACGTCACAGAGCTTCCCTGTACCTTCGTTTTCTGGAGACAGTTTTGCTTGGCTAGGCAGCATCATTTGTCATGAAAACGAAGGGTTTGAAAGGGTACTGTAAAACACAACATACTAAGCTGTAACTAGTGCTATTAGACTTTACAAAGAAAACATCAGGGCAAATTTCAAGTAGAGTCTATTAATTACGTAGCACCATATAATCCTCTATGGAACCTCACAATCCAATTTCACAATTTTCTCAACCCCAGAAAGCCCTATACTTTTATACTTTTCTGAAATATATATGTATGTATGTATGTTCTCAAGCACCCACTTAATCACTTAATAGAACATTTTTTAAAAATCTTCTTGGATGGTTTGGGTTTATTTAGTCCTTCTTTCCTCGGGTTTACAATGCCAAGATGATTCTTGCTTGGGCTACCAGAAATGTAGCCCAGCTCTCTAACATGAGTAGAAAACCTCAGGAGGAATGAAGTTGATGGCTATAGGAAAGGCTGGATAAAGAGTAGCTCATAAAGACAGAAAAGCATTACCAAATGTGCGTTTGGGAATGCTCTGGGGCCAGTTAGCACTGTACTGAGGGCAGAATGCATGGCGATCTTCAGGTAGAATTGGGAAACTGAAAGCCTATGGAAGGTCCTGACTATCAGAGCAATAAGGAGAAACCAGGATGTAAGCAAGTCTTGATGGAAGCTGGAGGCTGATGGCTTTGGAACTAACTCAGAGGCAGGATGGAGCTAAAGGTGAAGACTCTGGGATTATTTCATTCAGATGAAAAGCTGGCAGCATAAAATCTTCAAAGAAAAGAACAGACATTTAGAAAGAAAAAGAGCCAAGGGCAGACTCAAAGGATGGTAGGAACTGCAAAACCCTGGTAGCTGAGCTCAGAGAGACACAGGGGAGGATGGCTGGCAACACAGACACCTCTGATCACCGCCATCAGATGGAAACTTCGTTGGAGCTTGGCTTCTGCAAGGCCATTAGTGACTTCAGGACAGCACTGTCAAGAAACAAGGAGGCCTGGCACACTTCACTCTGCTGATAGACAATAAAAGAGAACCAAATTCAATTCGGGCACCCGATATTTCCTCCACTCTGAGCTTATTTTTGTAGGTGGTTCAGTTTATCTTTAATCTGCAAAGCAAAAAAGGAGAGGCTGGATTCCACATCGGACTTGGAAACGATAAATCTGAAAAAAGCAGCCTTCGGACTAACGTGGACAAAATGAAATCCATCCAGAAATAAACTCAAAGTAGCCTTTCACTTTATCGGGGATTTTTATTTTTTGAAAACATTCATAGAACTACTATATTCACTGTTTGGTGAGTGGTACCTAGACTCCATCCTGTATAGGTCCTAACCTATTTCCCAGCTTCATTAGCCACAGATTACCTGCAAAGCTGTACTTAGACTTTCCTACATTCCAAGAATGCCCCATAAACAACTACAACTGGATTATAACCCATTTAACTGCCTTCTATAAAACATCTAAGATAGTCTTTGTTCACAAATATGTGTCGTGAGAACAAGTATAAAATAGTTTAAAGACTGCCTGAAAAGGAATTCACTTCAGTAGGTGAATATATTAGCATAACTGTGATCCCAGAGAAGCAAAAGTAGTCAAGCATACTATGACTTATTGAGAGAGCAAACCTCTGAGGAAAATGCAATAACCTGCTATTATATGTTCACAAGTAAAAGAAGAAAAATAGGTGCTCCATATATAGAGGGGAAATCAATTGGAAATTGAAAATCATTAAGAAGAACTCACAGAAAGCAGACATTTACCTTTTTTGCTATAATTCTATCAAGTACATGTTGATATTAAATTATGATTTAAAGCAGGAGTAAAATAGCAAATTCAACTAGACAGAATTAATAAATGAAAGAGAGTGAATGAGTTGAGGGCTATGCAATGGCAGAGGAAGGGTTTTGCCTCTTCAGACAGTATGATGGGATGCTTTCCACAGGAAGGAAGACAGAGATAGAACTTGAGATGACCAGAACCACTGTCACAAGGGCTCTTCCATTCATTTTAGAAACCACCCCATTGCATCATTACTTAATTGATAATTTCTAACCAGAAAAAGATGATTACTTTCCACTAGGAGACTGTTTTCGTTTTAAAGGGATACCTGTTGATAAATTATTCATAACAGCTTTCACCCAAAAGAAACATCAAGGAGAGGGAAAAAAAAAAAAACCAAAGCAAGTGGAAAAACAATAATAAAATAATAACCACCTGCCATCTGGCTAAGGCACAAAACAAAGAAAAGCCTTGAGAATGAAAGCATCCGTCTCCTTTCCACTGCAAGCAAGAGGGAGGAGGTTCAGGAGCTCACCCTGGACCAGCCCAGCCCCAGTCCAGAGCCTGGCAGCTCCTCCAGCTTCCTGCCAGTCACTCCTGGAGCCTGCTGCCATTGAACCAGGAATGTCAAGTTCAGTTCCTTACTTCATGGCATTCAGCACCAATTTTTTTTTTTAAACACAGGACAGGCGAACCGCAGCTATAACCAACCTGCACTCTTAGGAGAGACAGAATTGAATTGAAAAATAACCCTAAATAAAAATAAGGAACTTAAGGTTTGATTATACCTCACAAGCCAGTTTAAAAAAAAAAAAAAAAACTGTACTTCAAATACACCAAAAGAATTGACTTGATTAGAATCAAGAAAAAAAAAATCCATTGTATCCATGTTTTAAGTCCAAATCATGGTTAAATATGTAAAGAAAGTATAAAATAAGTCAATAAAGGCATTACATCTATATCTTAATCATTTCATTTTAGCAGAGTTGAGGCTAAAAAAAAACATCAAAGCCCAGGACTAAGTGGGAAAGCATATGATTTTTTTCCCTTGTTCTTTTGTTAAATTGTTTTCTGTAAGTTTTCAGAGGTTTGTGTAAAGTGTTGCAATGGATTCTTAACCACATTCAAATAAACTAGCCTCATTTTTCCAGGACCAATCTCAACAATGCCCTGATTTATTCTATAAAGATTAAAAGCCAAAATTCAAATGAATCTTTGGTTGTTTCCCCCCCATTGGTTTTTCTATTGATAAATGTTGAAGGTATTTTAAAATTGAAGTGGAGTAACAGAAGCTTCCTTCTTATTAATGGCCATGTCCTAACTAATTTTCTAGTTCAACTGGATTTTATGTCAGCAAACCTACGGAGGTTTACATCATGAAGTTGTCTAAAAGAAACACTATGCCTAGATTTTTCTGCAGAAACTCTGAGGATGACTTTGGTTACTACACCTTTGGGTCCTATATCTTCATAAGGCATTGCAATGAAGGGATATATCAGTGGACTCCTTATATAATTGCCATATTCTTGCTACATACTAATGATAAACTAAGTGGCACTTTGATTCTATTCTTATACCCATCTGTAGAAGGAAAACACAGATTAAAGAATCTTAAATATTAAGCTTTTTTTTTTTTCAGATAAACCCGGAAATTGTCTACTGATTTGCTGACATTCGTCACTCTTTTGACCAAGCATGGGAAACCTATTGTGGTACCTTTAGTTTTCTCTTTTGTTGAAAAAGATGGGAATAGTTACAATGGAATAATAATTTGAGTAGTTTGTACCACTCAAAATAATATGGGGCCCCAATATCTTTCTGAATATACATGAATTACAGAACAAAAACCTAGGCAGACCCTTGATTCCAGACCCACAAAGCTAGCAAAGTCCAGCCATTAGGAAAAGGATCTTTCTCTGGACAGGGTCTACTTCTCCATAAGAGCTATTAAAAGATCCGACATGTAGAATGGCATTCTGCCTGTTGAGAAAATTGGAAACCCGTACCCTCATGCATGTGCACAGCATTCTCCAGTAAAGGAGAAGGGCAAGAAGTTATGGAGCAGAATCATGGAACAAAGATAATTCAGTCAGACGGTAGTGTTGGCCCTGTGTGTCAACTTGGGCAATTAAATTCATTCAACTGTCAGTTCCCTTTATTAAATGATTTCCCCTATTGTAAAGCCATTGAAGATGTGCATTCTGTTTGTCCCTGAAATTTAGCAAACATTTTTTTTTAACGTGTCAGTACACTTTTCAGTTTCATTAAGAGATATAACTATGTAACATTGTAAAGTATACAATTTGGTGCTTTTAGTATATGCGAAGATCTGTAACCATCACAAATTTCCAATTACAGAACATTTTCATAGCCCTAATTAAAACAAACACTTTCATTAGCAGGCCATTCCACATTCTCCCCTTTCTCCAGAGTCTTTAACATATATTTTGTCAAAATAAGGTAAACCTTACTATCCTACAGCATGTTCAAAGGAGTAAATCCCATTTTCTTCTCTGCAGGAAAACATGAAAAGAGCCTGTTAAATTTTTCACTATCTGTAACTACTGACTTCAAATTAAATCTAAAAATACAATTCTGACTTCATGATTATAACTCAAATTTCAAAGTGCGGTTTCAAAATAACACATAAAACATGACTGGGGATTCTCAGTGTCCTCAGGCCTCAACACTGATGAGGTCCCACTGCAACGTCCTGGCTAACTTCTTGCCTTACATCACAGCAGACAAGAGGAAACATTCCCATCTCCACCAGCAAAAACACAAAACTACTGCTAAACACACTTCCCTGTGAATTCGGACACTGTGGTCTCTAGGGCCATTCCTCCTGCCAGGGAACAGCTTTCAGGAGAGTGGGTTTCCAACGTGGTGGCTCCCTCTTTAGGAAGCAGTACATCCATTACAAATGAAAACTTTTCTTTTCTTACATATAAATAAGGCTGCCATTTCCCTATGGCCACAGCCTTATTGATGTACATAACTATAATTTAAGAATGCCCATCATCGTCAGGAGGGGAAAAGCAGGTGTGAACAGACAGATTTTTCTTGATACTTAAACATCCTCCCACAAAAATATGTCACAGGGAAGTCTCTGCTCTGCATAGAGGTAATTACACCCCGAGTCGTTCATGGTGTTTCGTATTTTCGTTATATTCTGAAGACTTCCACAGATTGCTCTTAAATAGAATTCAAAGTTGGTCAAAGTTTGTTTTTGTTTTACCCCAATCAAAACTTAAACACACAAATATAAAATGTCAAGTTCCTTGACAACATTCACAGTTTCCAATTAACTTTAATGATTAAGTGCATGACTTTTCCAAATCACTCTTCTGAAGGAAAAAGAAAAGTGTGAAATGACACAAGAAAAGATTTCTCCCTGGAGTGTCTCCTTACAAATGACCAAAGTATCTGCCAGGGTGTGGTTTGAGAATTAAGCACACTGATTTCTGGATTTCTCCTGTATCAGAGTTGTTTTGTTTTGTTTTTGTTTATTTGTTTGTTTCACAGATAGTATGACAGGTAAAAAAAAACACCAAATACATGAAAAACTAGTTTGTATTTTACAGGAAAGAACAAAGGACCAGCAATCTAAAAAGCAAAACCACACTAAAAAGATTAAATATTTCCTCTCTTAAAAAGCTTTGTAGAAGGAAAAAACAAAAACAAAAAACTATGTATTTTGAAAGCAAAGGACTTTAAGAAAGGACGATTAAATAAACATTTATCTGAAAAACAACCCAGAAGGTAGGATGTCAATTTGGTAATAACAACAGCACATTTCATTTGAAAAATCAGAAACTTTATAAAGACAAAAATTCAAGTTAACATCCCTGTGATTAACTCTAAGGCCGCTTAGCCAAGAACAACTTTCTGCACTTAAAACATAAAACTGTCAGTTTCCTCTGCTAGGAGACAAAACACACAAAAAGCAAACACTCAGTGCTATATTTTCCTAGACATGAAAGACAGAACTAACCTTACCGTTCACTCTGGATATTTCTATCCACTGTAACTGTCACACCAGACAGAAGGAAAGTCAGTGGCAAATCCCAAACTTAGGAGCCACCTTAGAAGACAGTTACTATTCTAGTTTATGTTAATCCCAAACCTTGATGAAATTGCAATCCCTCACCGAACTGTACTAGCTCTGTAGACAAACATGCTAGCAGCTTCTGCTTGATGCCATTGACTAGTGCTACAATAAACAAGCAAAACTCTCATAAGACCTCCAAGTACTGATAATGTAATAGTTGGTATTCACATCTTGGGAATCTAAAACATACTGGTGAACATTTAAAGTACTCTTTCTTCTTCCTTACATCAAGATACCACATGTTTCAAGCATCATCTGTGATCGAGTGGTCCAATTCATACTTACCAATGTGGGATGCTGAGTGGGTAGAAGCACTAACTAAAATTGCCTTAATCTTTTTTGCCAGAAAAAGTGGTACTCATAATTATTTCCAAACTATACCACAACTTTATTTAATTGTATTCGGCATATTTCCTCACAGAGATTAAGTGTCAATGGCCTCCTCAAGAGCAAACAATAAAATCAAATTATTGTTTTGCTGTATATAAGCTTTGACTATTTCCTATGTAACTGCCCTTCAAATATAAATATCATAAGGAAATGGAGATTAAAATATCCTCCAGCTAGCACATCTGTCCACTAAAAGGGGAAATTCTCAATCCTTTCAAAAAAAAAAAAAAAAAAAAAAAAGTTTCTCAAAAGAAAAACCTGCTGGTAAAGCATGGTAGAAGAATCCAGAAACCACATGATGCCTGGTCTCAGCACAGTTTTCTTCAGCATCCTAAAGGCAGCGACATCATGTGGCCTATAATCTCTGCTTACCCTTCTGAAACTCATCCAGACAGTTTTCAGAAAGGAAGGATTCTGGTTGTACTTTCAAATGCCAAATTAACTTAAAGAACCTTCCAGTCCTGAAGGGAAACAGCGTAGTAGCACAGAGGAAACTACACTCAGAATGCTCTCTCACATGAAGCCAGTGACCCCAGAGGGGTTTATCTAAAATTCCCAAGAACCACAGGCTAAGAGGTCAAAGCTTTATGTGTCAAAAAAACGTATAAATGAATAAAGGCACATACTGCAATAATGTCTGAGTCTACACAACCCTTTCCCTTATTGTTCAGAGTACCCAAAACCAGAAGAAAAGAAGAAAAAAAATGAGGAAAACCTGCTTAGGCTAATATCTACCTCTAATTCTCTTATTTATTTTTATCATAGTGCATGTCAGTCACATTTTGAAGTATTATTATCAATGATATATCAAAACTTCCAGGAAGTAGGAAGAACATAGATATATTTAATTAAATGTTAAGAATTTAATTAAAATTAAAGAGTTAAGATTTTGGCAAAGACAGCATGGATGATAGGTTTATTTATAAAATATATACATATGATTTTTTTTAACCTCAGGCATAAAGTTTTCTAGTGACAGCTTCCTAGTTTATAGTGTATCAAAGTATGTTTTAAAAAGCACTATGTGTTACAAATAATTAGGGCATTCTTTCAACAGAGTCAATTATCCTAAAAACATAACATTTTAAAACAGAACAAGAGTGATAGCATAAAAAGTCAAGTAAACTGTTTATTGTAATTGGTGTTTTGGTGGCAGTAAGGTTCTTATTGTAACTTCACCACATCTTACATTCAAAGGGTACAATTTTAATAAAAAGAAAAAAAATATTCTTAACAATTTACTTTAAAAGTGTAGAGTACTTTATGCTTCCAAGGCAGCTTTACCTAGGTCATTTTCTACAAGGGGAGCGGAGTTTGCAACAATAATTACAGAGTATATGCATACAAGAGTGAATATAATCATTTCTGATTTTTCCATTAAATATTAAAACTGTCTAACATAAAAAGTCATCACCAAAATAAAGAAGACAGATGATATATAAAGGCCTCAAAATTATATAAAAAAGTTAACTAGCAAAGGAATTACTACTTGTCCAGAAATGAGAATACTCATTGTAAAAGTTTAGTAGTATGGACATTGATTACCCTTAACTTCTGTCAATCGGGTAACATCAGTAAAGTGGCCTGGACTCTCTTTCAGCAATCATTAAAGACATAACAAGTAAAGCAAAAACCAATAACAACTCTTTTCAAGACCACTTACATATTCAGAACGCCTTAGTAGTGAGAGACAAATAGACTCATCTCCCAACATCACATAAAGTAGAATTTGTCTTACATTTTCTTTAGTCCATCTCTCTTTCTTTGAGAACCAAAATTATAACTAATTTAACTCTCAAACAGATTCCAGGGTACATTAAATAACAGAAAGGGATGTGAGGAAGATTAATGTCATTTCAAAAAAAAAAAAAAAAAAAAAAAAAAAAAAGTGCAGTTTGATAGAATGCCAGGTAGTGGCCTCTCACAAGAAAACACAAAGGTGTACACTTACTACCATGAACTCAGAGGTACATGAGCTGTACTAAGATAGTAAATTCTGTCACTTTTGCACATAAACCTATCTTGTAATAAAGAAGTTTGATTGCCCACACCAACTCTGCTATATGTATTCACATTCATTTACACGGTTTATAGACGTGTCTCTGATTCCTATATGAATACATGGGGGAAATGATGTTACAATCCTCATGAATGCTCAGAAAGTCATACTATAGAATCTAATCACAAAGGACCTGCTCTATTCTTGGTGTTCACTGATTTGTAAACTTCATAGTCTAAATTCTATAACTAAAACCAACTCTGAATGAAAATATTTTTATTCCTTGTTTTCTACATCTAAGACTTTTTATGTTTAACTTATGTATTATCCTATATTGAACTCAGTCCCTGTTATAATACTGAAATTTAAAAAAAAAAGTAGTAACAATATCAATATACTTAAAGCTTGGGACATAAACATTCAAGAACACGAATGTATATTATACTACTCAGTATCACAACTATAAGTAATTAATAGGTAAAGCAATCATTAAGACAAGTAAGACAGTTATGCTCCTTTCAAACTAAAGAAAAAAAATAAAACAAGAACTGTGGGCATTAACATTTGCTTCTTGTGATATCAACTATACGAGGCTTAAAGGGCAGACAATGAATCATCTGTTTATTTAAGTGTTGAATAAATGAATATATGCTAAGTTCTGAGCCGACTTTAAAGCATTTGGAACATTTTCCAGAGCCTATTTTGACTGTGTCAATTACCTAGTTACCGACGTTGTTGTATTATGTTGCTTGATGAACTAGGACATCCAGCAACCCTCAAACCAGTATTACAAGCCAGGCAAATAGCATCACATTTGGGTGACGCAGAGAATCCATCACCCTAGGGAAAAATGCATAGGCTCAGAGTACAGAGTCTTTACATGTTCCATAATATTTCTGCATAACGTTTTAAGCTGATGGAACTGCAAACTGCGAAGTGCCAGCCTATACCACCATATCTTCAGAAAAAGCACTGTCACTCCACTGTCACTCCCCACAGAAATGAGACTTTTTCAGGAATGTTCCCGGAACACTACTTAAAATACACAGTGAGGGGGCATTCTGATTTACAGGGTGCGCTTTTTTTTTTCCTTCTTTTGAAATTTCTTAGTAAATTCTGAATGCATCTGAGTGCTATGGAAACGACTGATTCATCATGTTTAACCGCCACACTCACTTCAAACTTCTAGCTTTAAAAAAACAAACAAAAACAAAAAAACAAAACAAAACAAAAAAAACAAGTCATGTTTCTCTTTAAAAAGATTCCCTTTTAAAGCACAGCAGGTCATGATTTAGCACATTAAATTCCACCATCAAGGTGGATCTAAGTATCACATACATAAAATATAGCTCCAAGAGTAGGCACACATTGCTGCAATAATTCAAACACAGTATAGTTACGGCGGATGTACCAGGAATCCACAGGCTTTCTACTACAGACCTCCGCTTACACTGTAGGGAGCCTCCCAATAACTACCAAAGAATTATACAAATCAAAATATGTTACCTTTGTTCAAACAATACTGCTGCTCATTATAGAACAGAAAACACCATCCTTAATCGCTCAGGAAGCAAGATAGAGGTGGATGCTTAGAGTTGAGGAGGTGCAGAATGGTTTGAGGCAAAACCGAAACATATTGTTTAAGTGAACCTTAAGGGGAGGGGAGGGGATCATATGCGCAATTGATGGATTTTTTTTTTGTATCATCTTCCACAATGCCTCCCCTTACCCCTCCCCACCATTCCACAATAAACAGGCTGCTGATATTAAAGGACCGCAACTCCACATACCTCTTGCCTTTTCCCTTCTTGCTAAACGTAAAGACAATCCACAATTTTGAAGTACCAAAGCAACATTTAATAATAATAATAATAATAAAACTCTCATGTCAGGCATACTTATGGCTTGAAATTTATGCTTGCAAACTTTCTAACACGTATTAATTAAACCAAAGCTGAATCCAATAAGTATGCACTATGCGAATATATATATATATATATATATATATATATATATATATATATATTCTTTAGTTCTTTTTTTTTCCTAGAAAATACTTAAGCAAAGGAACAGTTATTGAAGGAGGAATCTTTCAGTACAAGGCTGAGAACAAATACAGCAAATCAAAACTGTCAAATTCCTAACAAGGGAACACTCCAAAGCTATACTATAATTATAAATGTACTATTGACTACTCTTCCTCTCATAGACATGTCATTTTTCAGGCTACATTGTTCTTTAGGAACTCCCTGGGTCTGCAAGGAGTGAAAATAACTAACTCACAGATGAAATTTGCTATTACAACAAAGACTTAAACCTCAACGACAGTTTGTGTCACACACGTCGCTACTCAGTTCGGCCCCACAAATGGGAAGAAGGGCCCCATTTTTGGGTGGAGTAGCTTTTCCCAAGGAAGGAAATACTGACACATTTTTTTTTTCTCCCCAGAAAGATTTTTCTGCTTGCCAACTTCTGAAGTTGGCCCCTGTCAATCAACATGATCAAGTTGTCTCTTAAACAAAGTTTTATTTCCCTGTGCAAATTCTGTAGAAAGGAAAAGAATATTAACATACTATGTGATAAATACAGCTTAAAGATGCCACTTAAAATTCTAAGGGTGAAAAATGAAACACTTTCAGTAGGAACACACTGACCCTTGGAACTTATGCTTTCAATATAAAACTGCATTTTGGTAACATTTCATCTATTTTCCTTCCTCTGAACATAAAAAAAGATTAATGTCATAATTAAATGTCCATATTTTAGGCTCTTGGTAACAGGTGTGGCATTCTCTATATAAACATATTCATTGACCTGTCACCATTGATAACCTTCATTAATTAATCTTGATTGAAACAAAACTTGCGCCCCCTCCTGCCTTTCAAATAGTAAAGAAATAAGGTAACACAAAAACCCAGTTTTGCACCAAGCTCTCAAACTGTTTAAATTATGGCAACCTCAAATTCACTAGCCATCACAGAGAACAACTGCAAAAAACACAGCAGAGCTCAGCAGGGAAGTTTTAATAACAGATCGAAAAACAAGAATAAAGATAACTGTATCAACGGAGCTTTTCTTCCTCAGGCTATGAGCCCGTTCTTCCTTGAACTTTTTTTCTTTAAAAAAAAAAAATATATATATATATATATATTTTGGCCACCAATACCAATGCAGAACATTATTAAAAGTTAAAACTACCAATTACTTCTGTCTGTTCTTTTAAAGCAAAGTTTGGCATGACGTCAGTTGGTTTAAAGAAAACAAGAAAGAGGAGAAAAGCAGGAGAGAAAGTTTCCTACTTGTATAAACTGAACACCAGGGAAGGTGTCTAGCCACTTGTAAAGTATTTACTGCAGGCTTTTTAAAGAGCTAGCAACGTTTTAAAAATGAAAAGTTTTTTTTTTTTTTTTTTTTTTTTTTTTGTCCTTTTGAATGCAACACGCTGAAGGGCCAAGCCTTAATGTTTGTATTTCAATTATACCTTTGAATCAGAAAATTATTTCAAGGATGCTTCAAACCTGAAGCACACTGATAATTTCATCTTTGGTTTTTTTGGTACTTGAAACTGTGCTCTGAGGGGGCAAAAGGAAGTGAGAAAACAAAAAGACCTCAGCGTGGTGACCCAGTGATAGTTCCATAGCTGCTATCATTATAACAGGCTTCTTCTCTTAACTGGTCCTTAACAATTCAAATAATGTTCAGTGTCTTGCAAATTCAGTAAAAGCATTTCCTTAAGCCCACAGACCTCTTTCTAACCTAAATCAATTTCCCTATCATTATACCCTACAGAGAAACAAACCAAAGGTTTGTAAATTCACTTCCCAGGGAAATAAGAGCCATCAAGTGATATAAAGACCCCCAAAGTAGCCATAATTGTATCATTTGAGGCCTCACTTATTGAGGTCATCTATAATAGAATATTTGATACAAATAGCTTTGAAGCAACTTACATTTAAGGAGAAACCAGGCTGCTTACTCTCTGCCTGCTTCTGAACAGTAGTCTAAAAACAAATCTCCCTATTTTGGGGGTACTTACTTCAGTAGACTGATCAAAGATTTTAGGAAACAAGTGATTTTGATAATAATAAAAAAACTGCTTAGTTTTTAAAATGCAAATAATTTTGAAGCATGTGAAGTCTTTTTTATACAACAAGTACACTTGGAAAACGGTGTTAAATTACTGCTTGGTAAAGTCAAGGTAAGTATCTTGATATTATATCTACCAGGGGTCCACTAAATCCCAAAAATCCTGTTTTGACAGCCCAATTCACTCCTTTCCATACATCCAAATAAATGCGGCTACCCCTTAGATAAGCAGTCTAGCCAACGCCTGTCTATGCTATAGTTTATTCCCCCATATTTCAATCAACAATAAATAAGAAAGCTTAACAAGAATAATTAGTTATCAATAAAATTAGTAATCATAACTAGAAAAAGAAAGAAGAGAAACCTGTTACCTGAAAGCTGGACAAGGCTGAACAACAGAAAGCAAGCTCATACAACTTGCCTGTTCTTTATCAAATTGATTGTAACTCGTGAGCTACAATACTTGAGACAGAACTGTCTGAGTTTATAGTTTTCTATGCCTGCCAAAAACAGATGCAAGCTACCACACTAGCTGTCCCAAGGAAACTAAATTAAGCAGAGGCAAATACCGAGTGGAAAGTTGTCAGTGTGTTGAATGAATGGCTTCATTTTACACACCAGAGAATATCTTCATGGGGATGTGTGCTAATGGCAGCCAGTCATTTTATTTTAAGTTCATTGCTTATTTCAAAAATAATAATTCCCTTGAAATCAATTATAGACACCTGTCCACAACTCTGTGAAAGTCGATTTTGTTCCAGGTACAATAGCACAGTGTTTGGATATTATTGTTTGCTCTCAAATGACGTAGTAAAGTACAAATAATTGTAATAATTATAATATATATATACAATTATAGAAAATATCAGGAAGTCGGTTATCAGTGTTGACACTGATTTCAAGCTCAAAATAAAGTTTTTACTCTAAAATAATCTATTTCAAGTTCTTTAAAAATTTTTCTTTTATTTGTATTTACTTCAAAAAAGATAATATGAGCATTTACTAAAACCTCACATCCTAGTCTTATTTCTTAGTTAAAAAAAATATATGTATCTTTAGAAGCAAATCATGGCTTCTATCTGCACATGGACACGTGTACATTTAATAATAATAATAGAAACATTAGTAAAAGCACCATTAGAATACTAGGCTCTTAAAAGCAGTATTCCCACCGATGCGTTTACTTCCTTCCATGTTTGGAAGGTTTTCTTATGAATGAATATTTCCTTATGCATCTTCCAGAGTCTAACAGTGAATACTAGAATAAGTTCAGGACTTAAAAGAAAAGTAAAAACAATGCCAAAACCAAAGTAAGGGTCTGTGTAGGTCCTTCATGATTAAATGCACACCATTTGGATACCAAAAGGGTCTGTATGAAAGTATCTAGAAATTTCTATAAAATCATTCACAATATTAGTAGTCAAAGTGGGCAGCTCTGAACTCAACTCAGGATTCACAGCCACTCTGGCAACTCTCCTCCACACCTTTCATGTCAACTCTAACAAAGGACAAGAGCTGCCCAGCACCACAAACACCAACAGAATGTACAATTCCGGAGTGACAAACTTTTCTGCCAGATACTTCCTTCCAGTTTTTCGGAGAATGCCGGACTTGGTTATCATGCATGGAAAAGTATCCCATGCTCACAAGCAAAAGGTGCATTGGGAGGCTACCAATATCGGTTCTGGAAATGTTAAGTATTAGTTTGTCATAGAGTACTGATGGGGCTTCCCAATGCCTTACATTTGCAGAAATCACAGCAGGACAGAGTCGCTGTAAGTCTGTTTCCACCTTTACAACTCTGTTTTCACAGTACTAATACCCGGAAATAACCATCCAACCAGCATATTCACGGCCCTGTCTGTTTAACTGACTGGTGATGTTTTAAATACAAGTGTACAGCTTTAAAAGGAAGTCATGAAATATACCGATGGATAAATTCAATTAACGTATAAGTTTAAGTTGGGAAGTTTGCGCAGGCCATTAATAAACTTCCACTCAAAGGTTAAAAAAAAAAGTCCTCAAAATGTTGGTATCATTTCCAGACTGTCCTATCAGCATCGAAACTTACAGGAAATGCTTCATCTTCCCATACAAACCATGTACTTATTCACAAGCCTGTCATACTTGGGAAAGGAAAAGTGGAGGAAAGCAGGCCACATGGTGATTATTTCCGAACCTTTGCTTTTCCACACGAGTGCTACACTAACTGGGAGAGCCTCAGAAACAAGTGAACAGAATGGAAGAAACTGCCCAGCTGTGCGATTAGAGACTTTCCTTCTTTTTGCCCAGTCAGGGACCTGCTTGTTAGCTGCAGGACTTTCCTGACGGTCCCTAACATCTTTTACCCTGGCAGCCTTTTCTAAATGATCAACTCTTTCTAAAACCTGCAGAAAAGGAACTCTGGGGTGACTGGTGGGTTTGCAGTCAGGAGTTTACAACACTCTGAAGATTTAAGCACTGTTCTTTTTATTTTTTTTTTTTTTTCTCTTCCCCTTGAGCAATCAAATTTAGCCCAACAAGGCCTAGAATGATGAGTTCTGTGTAATCTTGTCTCAGGCCCTTATCTGTATTTTTGCCTTTGTACTGATTATCTCTTCCAGGCCCTTTCCTGCTCACCTGGAGGGCTTACAAAAGTTCAGTGAAAAGGCCTAACTTGTGCCTGATTTCATTTCTCCGCTCGGCCCCTCTCTCTTCACTTACCTTGCTTAAAACGCTAGCGGTGATTTCCCAAAACCGGATAAGGATGGATATTCTATCTTAATTTGGATTCATCATTAAATCCATGGCTCTTACTCAAAAACTTTCAAAGGATCAAATGTGAGGCCTAAAAAGATATGGGGAAGTCAGCCAGGTCCTAAAATGTAGTAAGCCCAAGCAAGATTCTCTGTGAAGCCCCAGTTAAGTCCTCTCTGGTCCCTGGTCCTCTCACTTCAATAGCTTTAGAGTCTAGCGCTGTAAAACAGTTAGTGACTTCCCTGGTGAAAGGGGAAAACACCACCATCTCAGACAGGTACTCACAGAAAAAGCTTTCCCAGCCACAAAAACAGCTTTGCACTTCAAACGGCTTCAACCTCTACTTTACCCTCAAATTATTCATGGGGTCCTATAATCCTGGAGTTATTTGGAGGGATAGAGGTGTTTGCCTTGGCCCTTCAAACATGCGTTTCAGACTCTACAGCCCAAACAGGAACTAGACAGAAAGCAAAGAGCCTGTCTGCCTGCGTGTCCCACCGCTGTCAGGCGTTTAATCACCAGCCAGTGTCCCCTGACCCGCTCGACACATGGCGCATCAACCGCACCGCAGAGGAAGTCTGAGCCTAGCTCAGCCTCTACGGAAGCTCCCTAGCTGGAAGGCCCTGCCTCATGGTACCGACAGGGCACAGACCCCTGGGCCCAGGCTACCCTGAGCTGCCCAGAGACGGGTATACCAGGGGATGCCACACTCTCTCCCTTTAGCCCAGCTGGGCCTTTAAGAGAAAAAAGTTTGAAGCCTGGCTTTGCAAACTAAACTCTTCAAAACCAAAGCCAGTCTATGCTGTTTTGCCACTTTGAGGGCCACTCCAGGACCCCCTCGGAAACCCTCCCGACCTTCCCAAGTTCACCCAACTTACTACTCTGCATGCCGGTGCCTAGTCTGCTCCCCGTTTGTCAGGAGCCCCCAGAAAACTTGCAGCAGCGGCGGCGGCGGCCCCTCGGGTCCAGCCACCTCCAGATCCTCTGCTGCTCCCGGTAGGAGAGAATTAAAATCAGCCAGCAAGAGACAGCGAGGGGGGAGTGGGGCTGGGAGGGGGAGGGGGCACCGGCCTGAAACTTCTTTTTTTGGCAAATCGGGATTTGTTTTTCCTCCTCCCCGGCGGCTGAACTTGACCCTCCTGACTCTGGGGGCTACTGCAGTTTGAAGTCTCTCTGGTTTCCAAGGCTCAGATGCCTTAGACCCAGCAAAGAGGGCAGAGGAATTGGGGTGGGGGGGAGTGAAGGGGAACAGAAGAGAAGAAAGAAAGAAAGAAATCACACGCGCAAAGAGGGGGGGGGGGAGGAAGAAAGAAAATGCGTGTGAAACCCGAGAAGCCTGCGCTTGGCTTGCAGCAGACTCTCTCCCTCCGCTGTGCTTTTTTTTTTTTTTTTTTCAAAGAAAGTCACTTTTAATTCCCAGGGCTCCCCGCTCGCGATCGCCCACATTTTGCGCACACTCGCGCGGGCGCAGCGCTGGCGGAACGGCACCCCGGCCGGCTGAGCCCGCGCCCCCCGGCCCGCCCGGCTCCCCCTTACCTGTTGATTAATCGTCAGGAACACCCTCCGCAGCCCGAAAGATGGTGGCGCGGCGGCCAGAGCCATGAACCGTCTTCTGTTGTTTGCAGAGTTGATCTTGGATTATTGGGGGGGGGGGGGAGAAAAAGATCTTTCCTGCCTCCCCCCCTTTCTCTTCCCTCCCCCCCCAGGAAAAAAAAAAGAGAGCGCGAGAGAAAGAGAAAGGAAATAGAGCTAGGATGTGCCCGGTGCCGGGTGGGAGAAGGGAGGGGGTGTTGTTGGGGTTTTTTGTTGTTGTTGTTGTTGTTTAAAAAAAAAAAAAAATAGGCAGAGGCGAGGGAGCGATCAGCAGGACGCGAGGTCCGGAGCCACCAAGCAGCAGCGAAAAAGAGGACGCTGGAGATAGCAATGAGATCGGGTCTTTATCAGAAATGTTATCGCTTGTCAGGACCTCACTCTCCGCGCATTACGTCAGTTTCAAGACACCAACACTATTAATATCAAAGGAGCCTTCGCGGAGGAAAGCGCCACCCCAGACCCAGCTCCCTTAAAGAGACAGGCGCGTCCCCGCGCCGCCGCCGCCCCGCCCGGCCCCGAGCACCCGCCGCCGCCGCCGCCGCCGCCGCCGCCGCTGCCCGCGGGACCGGCCGGCCGCGCCAGCCCGCGACAACTGGGGACCGCGCGCGGCTCGTCCCGCCCCGCCCCTCCCCCACCGGACGGGCTGCGGGAGGAGGGAAGCTGGCTGGCCTTGCCTCGGGGCCTGGAGGCCGGGACCTACCTTGGGGACGCGGGGGGCAGCGCGTGGCAGCCAGGAAGACGCTGCCCAGACCCTGGTGATGCCGTCCTGGAGAACGCCAAGAACTCTCAAAGTGTTTCTCTCTCTCTCTCCCTCTCCCTCTCTCTCACTCTCTCTCTCTCTCTCTCTCTCTCTCTCTCTCTCTCTCTCTCTCTCTCTCTCTCTCTCTCTCTCTCTCTCTCTCTCTCTCTCTCCTTTTTTTTTTACCTTTCCCTGTAGCTCTCAATTAGAGGAGGCAGGATTTATGCATGCGTGTGCGCCCCCCTCCCCCGCCCTTTATCTGTGGCTGCAAGTCCTAGGACACCTCGGCCCGTGGTCAGGATTTCCCAGGCTTTTGGATGGTAGGAGGGCTTCAGGAGAACAACTTGAACTCTGTCCTGAGTTGGAGAAGTGCGGGCTGAGGTTGCTATGGTTTTCTGAGCTGAGAAGCCAGAAACTCAATGGGTGCTTTAAGGGGTACCACAAAACAGATAAAATGGGGACATTATTCAGCCACTGCCAGGTTAATCCATGCTGGTTTGGGGGGTTTTCGAGGCAGATAAGGAACTCTGAATCAGGCTAAGATATTCTTTTTTTTATCACCCATCTTGTTGAGAGAAATTGCCTCAGCATGAAGTTCATGCAATGAGCAGGCTATCTTTCCCTTTAACTTCTGAAGATCAACAACTCATAAAACATTACCAAGATAGGATTCAAAGTATAGATGAAAAAAAAAAAAAAAAAACGAAGTAAACATTCTTGGGCGTTTGGACTTCATTTTCTTCAGTTAGGTGACTTTAAGTGAATGTTTTTCCTCCACTGAAAGACAGCTTAAACCAATTTTGTGCTAAAAGGAGAAACATCCCTTTCTGAAGTACAAAATGATTAAAATTAGAATTTTTTGAGAGGTGCAATCACGAATCTGTGAGAAGCTGAAGGTGCACTGATTTTCCCCAGATATTTTTCACCGACACCTCGTGTATCTTTCTGCATAAAAGATAAGTGTTTTCCAGACATGCTACCATAAGACGTGAAAAGGACAATCATATATGTCTGTGTACATGTATGTAAATGTATATATAAACCTAAAACTGATATCTGCACTCTTAGAACCTCCCTCCTTTTCCTAAATGATCTATATTTTCACTTCACATACTCAGGCAGATCTGCAAGCCCTTGGTCTAGACATGCTAGAGAAGCATGTCCCATACACTGATGAGTAGAAAAGCAACAATTCTTTTGCAATAGAAAAACTAATCAGGTGAAGAGTAATCAAAATACAGTTTCACAATAAGGTAACGATATATTCCCTAAAGGAGGGAGAAGACAATGGTGACTATATGCATAAAATGATTCATTTGGCCATCAGTTTATTTTTTTAAAAACAGAATTGGATGTATACATGGCCCTGAATATAGGGAAATTTACTATGAAAATCTTCAATAAATCTTACAGTCAATTCCTATTGACCACCTGCATATTTCCACACTGGAGTCATTTAATACTGTCCACCACCAATTTCCCCTAGAAAAGGTATTTCTATATTAAATATAGGCCTTTTATTTCCTTTGCTAAGTCATAAATTAGCTTTCTGGCTTTTATGGAAACATTCAGGACACAGCGAGAAGTAGTTTTATTCAGAAAAATAATAAGAATCGAAGTGAAAGATTCTTTGGCCATGACTAACTAAAATTAAGTCAAATAAAATTTGAAATACACAGGAAAGTAGCCACACTGCCTGTGTTGAAAGGGTTAACAGAACTAAAACTGCTGAGTCTGGTATCTAGCTGATAAAATCTGAGACAACAGCATCTCAGCAAAGTTAAACAGTACAATTTATCACAAGGATTAGTGCCCTAATCTCCTACTGCTCCCCAAGATTTAAATGACATTTTAAAAGGGGAAGTGATCTTCCTCCCAGTCACCCTCAAATCTAAGGCAGTCATTGAGAGTGTAAATTCACACACATGAAACAATCATTGATTAAACTGGCTCAGAAAAAATTAAATTACACGCTTTTGCAAGCACAAAACCCTTGAGATGGCTGGTGTTTTTCCACCTGTAATAATACAAAATCTGACCATTAAATGTACCCAAATTATATATTATATGAAAAAAAAGTAAAGCCAAAGGTCTAGGGGTGAATTATGTCCTTTAATTGAAAGGATAAAGTTACACTCCATGTACCGAAGCCAACAAATCCATGGTCACTTAAAATTTTACTGAATGAAGTTTCACAGACTCAATTTTGCTAAAGTTTGCCTGACAAGTAAAAAAACAAAAAGTCTTCATGTTACTTTTTGTATTTTAAGTTAGGATAGCCAATATTAAAATGCTGTTGTATCAACTTATTTACATCATCCTGCAAAGGCCTGTAGAGAACCTAATAAAAGCACAAATACTTTTTATAATTTTTTCAAGCAAATTACTTATTTATTGATGCAATAATTTATGAAGAAAATTTTTACCTCATGCTTTAGATAGATCACATATGCTCTTGATTGACACAATATGTTTACGCTCAAAGGCCCTCATAGCATTTTTTAACTCTAGTAGGAATATTTCAAAACAACCAACAAATACATGAGGTCATAATTGTTTGACAGTTGTTTTTAATATATAAACCCACTTATGTATATTGTTTTCCTTCAAATGTTTATTGATTTGTTTTTCTAGTCCTGACATTTGCATGGCACAAAATGAATTAGAGAAAATATTAAAGATTTATTTACATTTATTATCTTCTCCTGTCAAACATGTGTAAAGCTTTTCAAACCATCCTCACACTTCTAGAGCAATAAATTTCTGGACAATGGAGAGAGGACATTAAAAACCACAACCTGAGCTTTTGTAGGATGCCTCAGAAAATAGGGAGGATTTGAGGAAATAAAATAGCAAAACAAAAGAAGCAACTTGCAACTAAAATAACGTCTTAAATAATCTGCCATCCTGCTTTGACTTCTGGAATAGTCTATTGTGGCTGAACCATCCATCAAACAGTTCCTTGAGTTGTATTAATGCTATTATTTTCTCAGAATGACATAATATTCCCTTTCTGTTGTGTTATTTCAGTGTCTGTCCCCCTCTTTCCTTGTAGTTTATTCAGTAGAGATACAAACAGGGATTAGCAATTAAGCACAGGCATACTTGTTCTACACTTCCAACCTTTTAGCACACAACTTACTCACCGGTACAGTGCCTGTAATCACAATGCTTTTACCTGATGGAACATGTATTTCAGAAATGTAATCCAACTGTTCAGCCTAAGACACCATAAATTGGAGATTTCTAAAAGAAACCTCCAGGATTGACATCCCTTGGTCATACATGCCTACTACTTTCACTCACACTATCAAGAAATAACCTATTATTTGATCTCGAGACCATGCAGCATCAAAGGAAATGGAGGATCATTTTCCCTCCAGCACAAAAAAAAGCAATTATTGAAGTACTCCACCCTCCTTCAAGGAGAGACCTGAAGGAAGAAAGCAACATCAAGCATAAAGTCTGCATCTACTTCTTCCCCCACTCACACAGCATTCATCCTTTAAAACCAAATGCTCCTTTTGCACACACTGTACACATTTCCCAAACTACCTATCGCTAAGCACCTCTGGGTGAATTTATTAAAGATAAATTTTGCTTTAAATATCCTGTATCTGGTATTCAAAATCACATTTGCACTTGCCAATCCTCCCTTTGCAGTTATGAGGCAAATACCTAGTTAAACAGATGGGCCTTGCAGCCCACCCTGAAAGCCAACAAACATGAGCTTTGTTTAATTAAAAAGGGCAACAAATTTCTGAGGTGTAGACACACACATGTGTGCATACACACGGCATGAACACACGAAAGAGATTCCTGACTGGTATGCTCTGGGAGAAAAAAACGATGACACGGCGTTTGAGTTTGCGTTCCGGTTTATGAATGTTCAACCAGAAACTATCCACCGGAGTGAAAGTACAATTAAATGAGATCATTCAGCGTAATCTTTTAAACTAAACCACTCTGAAAACTAGCAATGCTAACTCCAATCTGCCAACCAAGAGAGAGCACCTCTATAGGAAAGAATTCCGATCTAGCTCTGGCCATGACAAGGGAGTGACCTATGCTGTCCTCCATAATTCCACCCTCACTCCTACTACCTTTCTTTGCTGTTTTCTCCTATCCATCCACCCGGGACTCCAAACTTCACACACTTTCCTCTCGCTTGCAAATAACCAACTTCAACATCTGATTGTGCCTTAATTTTTAGATGGGATTCTTTGCTGGATTTTCAAATGGGATATGCCTAATGTGAGAGCTGGAGAAGAGGCTGTCACAAGAGACAAAGTGAAAGGAGGAAGGAAGCCCATTGTTATCAAACATGTGACTCAGCCCAAGCAAAAATCTTCAGAAGTTGGCCCTCTCTGGTCTTTAGGAACCCCTCTGTCAAGGGCCCCACATCTAATAGGATAGATAGTCCTCCCATAGATCCTTCTAAAAAGATTTTTGTATCTACTCCCTGCTTCCCAAGGTCAAGTTTTGGGCTTTCCAACACCATGCTAAAGAACTTCTCCTCCCTTGCTCTCTCCATCTTTTCTTTATCAGACAGAGCAAGCAGATCTGTTCATTTTTCTCTGTGTCTTCAATCCCCTCGAGAGAAAATTGCCATGAATCTCTAGTGCCAAATCAGCCCCAAAGAGCTGATGACGTATGAGTCTTTCTAAGATGCAGGCCAAAATGCCTTTCTTCTGTCATTCTACATATGCCCTCCCCCACATGGGGGCCTGTCTCCTGACCTTCCAATTGACTCATCTTTCCCTAGATATCTCTGATGTTTTCCAGTGCTTGTCATATACATACTTTTACACCTTACCTGGAAAGCTTTTGAAGGCATTTCAGGTAGTTTTCTATCTGAGAATGCTGTTTCTTCCTTAAAAAATGAAAGTTTTCTGGAAAACCCAGGGTAGAATCAGCCATAACAGAACTAAGCTTCAGACTGGCTTCCTTCTGACTTTGGGTAACACATGGGTCCTGAGGAACTGGGAGATGATGTCTACTACTCTACTGCCCTCCACTCCTAAACTGCAAGATTCTTGAAGACAGAAGACCATGAAATGATAGTGATCACGTGATCTCTGTTAAAGAGAACATGGAAATCAGAATCATACCTTTAGAAACACAAGAACCTAAGTTTCAAGCACTGTGCTGTTAATTCTTTTAAATTAATTCTTTCTCCCCCCCCCCCACTTCTTCTCTTCTTTCTGATCTTTTTCTTTAATGCATATGGGCTGATGCCTCATGTGTCAGTTGTAGCCTCTGGGTGGTCTTCAGCTCGGCAACATATTTTTGGCAATGAATCAGAGGAGATCTTTGTCTTCCTCTGAAATATTGTCTTCATTATCATTAAGTTTTGGTTCATAATTCTGTGCTGCTCTAAAAATAGTGGGTTGTATGATTTTTTTAACGAAGTCGCAGGCATCGAAACACAGGGGTATATAGTAAATAAGGTCAAAAGCTCAGGGATTTTTGTATGGAAAATGGATTGTTTGTAGTTTCAGAAGCCTTGGGTGCAAGACAGGAAAGTTCTGAGTGCAATGCAGAGATAAACAGTCTCCAAACACAGATTTCAAACATCTTTTCCCTGTGTTGCTTAGTGTCATTATATGAAATCAATTTCAACACGAGTCAGCCCACCAGTACCTATTAAGTTTTGCTTAGGTTAGTTCCACATAAGCTGATCATTACTGACATTTAATAAACACTGTACATTCAAACCTACAGACCATAGCATACAAAGCATTTCAGAGTATACTGTGAATCCAGTAGAAGAATCCAGTGTTCACAAGACCGCATGCTTGGGTGTGTTCATGTCTGCATGTGTACACTAGGAGTCCACAATCATCTCATTACCAGCTTCTATTTGCTTAAAATTCTTTGAGATCTCAAAACTAACTGACCTTTGTCTAATGCTTATTACCTAAACTATTGGATAAGACAACAAAAGATAAATATTGATCATGATTCTCTGTCTAAAAAATCTATCAGATGAAGAAATTGTGGTACATTTACACAACGGAATACTACTCAGTGGGGGAAAAAGAAACAATGGAATCTTTAAATTCATAGACAAGTGGGTGGAACTAGAAGAAACCATCCTGAGTGAGGTAACCCAGTCACAAAAAGACAAACACATTATGTACTCATTATATATGGTTTTGAGATATAGCGCAAAAATTACCAGCCTACAATCCACACTGTCAGAAAAGCTAGGAACAAAGAGGACCCTAAGAGAGATATACATGGTCCCCTGGAGAAGGGGAAAGGGACAAGATCTCCATGGGGGGAGGGGAAAGGGAGATAGGAAGAAGAGCAGGGGTGAGGTGGGCATGAGGGAGCAGGAAGATTGAGTCAGGGAAAAATAGAAGAGAGCAAGAAAAGAGATATCGATACCATAATAGAGGGGGCCATTATATGTTTTAAGAGAAATGTGGCACTAGGGAAATGTCCAGATATCTACAAGGATGAGCCCAACTAACAATCTAAACAATAGTGGAGACGGTAGGTACCTTAAATGGCCTTCCCAGATAATGAAATTGATGACTACCTTGTCCTAGAGCCTTCATCTAGTAGCTGATGGAAGAATCAGACACCCACAGCTAAACACTGAGCCAAACTCTTTGAATACAGTTGCAGACCAGGAGGAGTGATGAGTAAAGGGCTTAAGACCAGGCTGGAGAAACCCACAGAAACAGCTGACCTGAACAACGGGAATTCATGCATTCCAGTCTGATATCTGGGAAACCAGATAGGGATTGGGATGGGAGTTGGTGCAGGGAACAGGGGAGGACAGGAGGGTGCAAGAAATGAGATTGACATTTAAAACAAGCTTGTTTCAAATTTAAATTAAAAAATTATTTTAAAAGGTCCATCCATCAGCAACTCTACAATGATCTCAATATGGTAGACATTTCACCTTCACCTTCTGTGCTATAGCATTATGGCAGAGACCTCACACCATCCTTTGTTTGGGGGTCCTCACTAGCTTTGGACAAGGACATCATTACATCAGATAAGAAGAGAAACAATTTGTGTGTTTGGCCTCTGGCTCCTTCCTTTACTTTCATAGTCATAAAATGTTAGGAATTTTTTCTTTCTAGCTATAGCTAAATCTTGGATGTTTCATCATGTTTTCTTGGGCCCCTAACTTGGTCCATACATTTATAACTAACTCTTTGCTAAACTCTCTTCAATTGTCCCTGAGTGTTGTTTACACTGCTTTTCTGCCCCTTCCCTGCTGGATTGATTAAAAAAAAAAAAAAAAAAAAAGTCTTGCGATAGCATCAACTTTGTTTGCTGGAATATAACCCAGACTTCATAATTTTATTGAGTGAAGTGATTGTGCACTGGGTAACTATTATGTTCTAGGTACTGGATTGATTGGTGCTGGTACCTGAATTGTAAATTCTCTATCAGAGCTCCTAGGGTATAGATTTTTATGAACTACTTAAGAAGCTCGTAGACTGCCTTGGATGCATTTAAAGAACCACATGCATTGACCTCTCCTATGACACAGTGAACATCTATAGAGGAGACACCCTAGATGGAAAGTCTTTTCCATCCTCTACATATCAAGTCATTCATTACAAGCATGAAGATACAAAGTTAGACTATCACAAAATGTTAAGCATGAATTCCTGTTGAAAATAAGTGGCTGAGATATGGAAAGCAAATTTAAAGTGACTAGCTTAACAGAACATGGGCAAAAATTTGGAGGTAAAGGATGCTGTGTATATTATGCAAATTTGTTTGCACCACTGTGTTTTTTACTGTGTTAACTCTCATCCCCCTCCTCACTCCATAGCCAGCATCTAAAAATGTGTTACAGCACATCTCCCAGCAGAGCAGAGCCCTGGGCAATTGGTTCAATTTGCTCTAGTTTAGACTGTAGAGATAGTTCTGTCTGAAAGAGAGTCATGGACACTCATAGTTCAAAGCTAATTAAGTCAGTCAGATAAACAAGGCAATACTCCTGAGAAAAACAGGGAATTTCTTGAGCTTTCCGAAATTCACAAAATAGTGATCACTGGATATCGGCAATATATCTGATGTTTCCAACTAGATCTTCCATCTGTTCCAAGAATACCTGTGCCCGTCACATAAAAAGCACATCAATAATAGGACTTCTACATGATCAATTAATTAGTTGTTCATTAACTGTAGTATTCCACCTTAGATTTAGGTGTTAGATAGTACTAATTAACTTATTATTAATAAATTTATTCTTAATAAACATACCTAAACTGCATTTGCCCCTTTTATTCAAAATATACTTCTCTTCGCATAATATAATTTGATTGTGATTTACCTCCCTCAATTCCTTTCAGTTCCTCCCACTTCCCTTCCCATATAGACAACGTCCTTTCTGTCTCTCATTAGGAAAGAAACATGTTTCTAAGGAATAAAATATGATAAAATAAAACAAAAACTAATGCATAGAAATAGGACAAAACAGAAGGCCTGGGTAGTCTAAGGAACCTCTGACAGTGGAACCAGGATGTATCCCTGGTGCACAAAAGGACTTTGGGAGCACATTCCCCATGGAGGGATACTCCCTTAGCCTAGAGGCAGGAGGGAGGGCCTAGTCCCTACTCCAAATGTGGTCCAGATTTTGTTGACCCCTCCTGGAAGGCATCACTCTCCCTGTGGGGTGGGGGGAGGATGGGATGGGAGGGTGGGAGGGCATAGGAGGGACGGATGGAGGGAGGGAGGGATGATGGAAGGAGGGAGGGATGATGGAGGGAGGGAGGGATGATGGAGGGAGGGAAAAAAAGAGAACTGGGATCAATATGTAAAATAAGAAAAAAAATAAAAATAAATCAGAAAAAAAGAAAAAGAAATAGGACAAAACAAACCAAAGGAAAAGAGCCCAAGAGAAGGCACAAGATACAAGACACATGAAACAGATACAGCCATAGAGACCCATCCACACATTCACACATTCGAGAGTCACATAAAAGCGCTACACTGGAAGCCATACTATGGAAGCAAAGCACTTGTAGGGTAAAAGAGAATACATGTATATATCTAATATTATCAATATATCTACACACACAGAGAGACATATATATATATATATATACATATATATGTATATATATATATATATATATTCTCCCTGATACAACCTTATGAGACATAGGACTTCCAAAAGGTTTTTTAAATTCATTTTCTGTTGGCCATCTACTCCTGGGCATGCAGCCTACCCTGGAGAGTAGTTTGGTGCCCATGAGACTCCTTTGGAATAAACTGAATTTTCATTTGAAAGTGATTAGCAATGGGAGGTCAGGAGTGGGGTCATGCGTCTACTTCTCCTTTCAGGTGAAATAATCCATCTGCTCCAGATCTTGCATGTCCTCTGGATGCTGCTTCAGTCTCTTTGAGTTCAAAAGTTCATGAATCCTATTGTTTTAGCAGGCCTTGTTTTTGTTGTTCTCCCAATCCCAAAGACATAGGAAGGATAAATTACCCATTCAATTATATCATGAGCTTCCCTTTGCTAACTTTTACAATCTGATAAAATCCTAGCACAAAATTAAGAAATTTGAAGAAAAAAAAAAAAGATACACCTTTTCATCTTATTTTAGGTGATAAAAGGCAAACTTATCTTTAGTTCACAAGAGTAAAGAATGAAGATGAAATAATCAGTAACAATCAACTTATTCTGTGGAAAATATCTGAAAATTTCATATAGATTTATGTGTTTGTATATGAAGATGTCAGAGTAATGAAGACAGCAGGTAACTGAGTGGTCTGCCTTCTTTATAGGCATTCTCAGTAGGCTGGTAGACTACTACAATATGACTTGCAAGATTATTAAATTCTTACTGAAGGGCTTGCTTGCTATTTACTGATGATGCATTATTGACCAAGTAAAGGCCAAAACTGAGGGCCATTCTGTTTTATTAATACATTACAACTCAACCAGAAGAGATTCCAACAGGTATATATTCCTCAAACATACTTTTATAAATGGGTGGTTTTCTTTTTTCTTTTTTCTTTTTCACATTCAGAATATCAAAAGTGGAAAGTTACATAATTTCTGCTGAGGTCATGGTGAAATTTAGCTTCTTCCTGCTGTGCTTCCGGAGGGACTCTTGCTTCAAAGTCTCACTAGGAAGGACTGTCTTAGAGGTTGCGAATCATCCAAATGCTTATAAAAGCACACGGTTATGTAATGTTCACTTTATGTTTCAGAACAGACTCCTCCTCCAATTTTACAAGTAAAAGTAAAGAAATCTCAGGCCCTGTCAACAAATGACTGCAATGTTCAAGGGCACAATCAAATAATAATGGTGGCTAGTACTTACACAGAGCATTTTGTGCCTTCCTCAGTCCTTTACCTTTCACATATGTTAATCTTCTTAATATTTATTTATTTATTGATTGCTTGATCTTTATTTTAAGTCTATGGGTCTGTGAAACAGTATATGTGCAATTGTCCATCCACATGGAAACCAGAAGTAGGGATCGGATATCATGGAGCTGGAATTACATGTGGTTGTGAGATGTCCATCATGAGTTTTAGGAACCAATCTCAGGTCCTCTGGAAGAGCAATAATAACTGTTAACCTCTGATGTAACTCCAGTCTTAATTCATTTAGTTTTAATAAGTATTTTATGAGCTATGTATTACTATTGTTCCCAATTTTTGAGGAAATTTGACCCATACCGTAGCATATCAAAGGTCACAAATGAAGATATATAGGAACTAAATCTCCCTGTAATTTACTTATGTTTCAGTGGCAAAATTTAGACACAAAGGTATGGAATAACTTGATAACAAACAACATAATGCATTAATGAGTGTGTTTATGTGTGTCTACTTGTGGTAAACACCTGTATTTCCTAGCTGCTTGTGTCTATCATATCTTCTAGATATGATATCTCTAGATAGATATCTCTAGATAGATAGATATCATATCTCTAGATAGAGAATAGCTCTCATGTTCAATACCCAAGGATAACTTTCTACAAGAAAGGCAAATATCTGGCAGGGACTGGCTTAGGAGAGCATTAGATTTAGAGTCTTGCAAGATCAGAGACTAGAAAACCTTAGGTATCAGCTGAAAAGAAAATCTGAATCTTTCATTCAATCACACTCCTTTGAAGATATAAGGCTGGGGCTCTTATAGTTGTTTTGGTATTTTAGAAGTACAGAAAAAAATAGTTAATATTAGACAGAAGTTGACAGAAGGAGAAGTTGGGCAATGAGACTGACTTGAAGTGTAATAATATTACCAAGATCCAGAATAATATCTTACACTAAGCCAATTATAACTTCTGGTGATACTTAACTACTTGGGTAGGTGAGGCAGAACTATCTCAAAAAGAAAAAGAGTTCTACACACAATAAGTATATTGTATACTATATATACAAATACATATATATCACTTTATTATTGATTATTTGATATATATTCATATTCAAAGTTGTGTCATGATAGAACTTTGAAATGTATACTTGTCTTTAAGTCAATTATAAGAAATTGAGGCTAGGCATTGGTGGTGCACACCTTTAATCCCAGTACTCTGGAGGCAGGCAGATTTCTGTGAGTTGAAGGCCAGCCTGGTCTACAGAGCTAGTTCCAGATCAGGCTCCAAAGCAATACAGAGAGACCCTATCTCAGAAAAAAAAAAAAAAAAATGAAAACAATAGATGTTTTTTACATTCATTATCCAAAATGATACTAGGTTGATGGCTAGCCTTAGACTTGGCTGTGTGGAATGTTTGACACTATTTATTCTCCTGTGGTTATGGCATGAACATATGAACATATACACAGAGAAAAATGTCACTAACAGCTGTAGACAACAGAATTATCTTTGACAATCCTTCTATTCTTGCAATTTATAGTGTCTGTCTATCTGACCAGATGCCACATTTCTGTTTATTTAAATTGTGGTTTATTGAATAGTCCTAGATTTATTCACAAAATATTATTGTTATTCCTTGAATGGAAGAAGGGATTTCTGCTGTAATTTTTTTTTTTTGGTCATTAGTTTTGCTTTTATAACAATCTTCTAAATCAACTTCCAAGGTTAGGAACTTTATTTGAAAGATCCCAATAAGATAACCAACTAATTGAAACCCACATTTAAAATTGAGATGGCTCAGGTAGTTATTGATGATTACAAACTATTATGGGAAAGAGTAAAACCTGTTCAGTCACAAGGTCTAGACACGTGTATTTTTCAGTTCCGGTAGATGTATGATGATGATGAGAATCAAACATGTCATCAGCTTAAGTCTGACAATGATCACTTGGCATAAATAACCTATGGAGAAACAGGACTCAAATGATCTTGATATTTTTTTTTTTTTTGTTGATACAAACAGTGATTAAACATCTAGCCATAATGTACTTCATTTTGACTGTGTCTGGTGTGGGTTGCCAGGCTCTATTCTGTATTTGTCTATAAACAAACCACAATATTAAAACAAGGTCATTAAATATCAATGAGTGATGTAGAAAAGGACACCTATTCTTGCAATGGCTTTGTCTAACCTGAAATACTGGTTAAAATGAGAAAGAAATTTTTCAGATTACTATATCTTTCTAGTCTACATTTTCTAACTTTTCCAGAGACTACTACTTATGAAAAATAAAACTGAAAAGAAAAAGAGTTGTACAAATACAATAGAGGATGTTAGAATTGAAAAATTCCTTTCATCCAACTTTCCCCTAGGATTAGTACTTGTTCAAATCAGTTAGTAAAAATAATAATAATAGTAATAATAATAATAATAATAATAATAATAGCAAAATAAGTAAGATTGCATAACATGAAGGCAGCCTTGCTTTTGTATTTTTAGAGGAATTTTTTATAAACTAAGAAAATATAATTGTTCTTTTCTAAGTAAATCTTACTGTTTTATTTTTTGTGCTGAATATTTCTTAGTTCTTATAATTTGACCGAAATATCTGAAGTCATATAAGTAACATACTACAAAGTGTAGAGCTGTAGTACAGGCAGAAGCAGCTTCTCCATTTTGCATTTTACTGACACTGGTACCTCCCTTAGACCTGATAAGCTAACTGTTATGAGACTTGTTTTGAGATCTTGGCAGTGTGAGCCAGGTCATGTCCTACATCTCCACTGCAAGGCTTTTGATATATTTCTGCATCATTCTACATTAACTCAATGTTCCCGCTCCAACTCAAAGAACCCCATCTTGATCCAACTCATTCCCTCTGTTAATTAACCTTTCCCTTCACCATTTTTCTCTTGACAAGAGTCACGACTCTACTTGAGGGTGTTTACATATAAAAAACAGGCCTTCTTCACAGTGTTTGCAGCTGCTGTTCTCTCTGCCTGGAACATTCTCCCCCTGAATATACCCATGAGGATCTCTATCATTTCACCCAACTATGCCCTTCTTGCTTTTGTTGTTCTCTACACTGTCCATTCTTGTAGGATATTTTGTAAGTCTTACTTCTTTTTTGTTGTTTTCCAAATTAAATAAGTTTCATAAGTACAAGCTTGTGTCTATTGAGTTGACTTGTGCGTTCATAATAGTACCTAACAGATGAATAGATGCTCAGTTAATATTTATTAATGAATCAGTTAATTGAAGTTCCTAATATTGAATATTTAGGGCAAGATCAATTTACATAGCAAATGAGGTCAAGTACAATTCCATCAACATGAACATACCTCCTAGTCCACCTTCTCTGAGTGTTTGATTTTACTATTCATTTTCTTTTCTTGGCAGCCATAATAATAGGGAATTTAATTTTATTTATAAAGCATTTTAGTCCAATTCATATCACCATCTGCTGAGTGTTCTTAAGCTTTCCAGAAAAAGTTAGTGCTCAACTAGCTGCCAGTTTACTCTAATCAATTGAATTGTTTCATTCATCAAATTTTTTCTAAGCATCCTCAATATAAAGCCCTAAAATGAGAGTGAGAAATTGAAGACCAACAAGAAACCTTTTCTGAAAGAGTTCAATATATCCCAGGAAACAGCCATTAAAATCAAAGCAGAGAGTGAAACATGGAGAGTTACAGGCATTTTTAAAACCTGGATAGGAGAAGGATGCTGTAGCAGGTAAAGACCAGTGAAAATCTTGGGAGATATTTGCTCTCAGAACTGTTAAGTATTCCTGACCAACTGAATGTGAGAAACAAGAGAAAATGGGAACCCTAGAGTGTTTTACAGTGAACTGAATTTTGGATATAGGATTTAATGCGATGGGAAAAAATCCAGGAAAAGAACAAGTTCTAGTGGGTCAAGGGTGACACTGGAAAGATGTAACTTTAGAAATGCAAGTACACAACTCATAGTAAAGAGTTACTTGTGAACTGACAACACTTGTGTACATGCACTCATCACTTGCATGTATGTATGCACACATGAACACATAGCCATGGAATCCCACACCATAGGAGATAGGATGTTATTTGTGGGATGGTTCCAGAACACATGTGTACTGAGCTGTGAAACTAAAAAAGTTACTTACAGGCAAAAACTTGTCAGCTATTGAGGGAGAAGGTGAAGAAAGAAGTCTACGCCAAAGAGAACACTGAATCAATTAAAGAGGATGGAAAGTATTTCATGAGCGAGTATGAGCTAAGATGTTGAGTTGCATGAGTTAAGTTTCACAACCTTGGGTTGTGTCTCCATGGGCTAGCATAGAAGACAGGATAGAAAGAGTTGAGGAGTGAGAGGTGAAGACTTGATGTGGACAGCAGCTGCTTCTCTTAAGATGTTTGGCAAGTGAGGGACTCAGGGGATAGTGTTAACTGACAATGTGACTGAGGATATAACATCCTATTGAAAACTGGCAGGTGCGTAAGCACAAGCGTGCCGAAGGAAAAGAACCTGGGAAATGAGGCAATGAGGAAGATCAGAGATGACAGCAACAGTATTAATGGTAATAATGGGAATTCAAGCCCCCCAGTTAGTGACGCGGGACATCAACAGCATATACTTTCCCTGTTGACAAATGATGGCAGTACACCTTCCTCTGCAGTATTGGAGAAAGCAGAACAAGGCAAAGCAGAAAACGTGTGCCCTTTCAGTGGTAGAAACAACCGAACCCTTCTGGATTAGGCAGGGTCTCTAACTGTGACCTGATTGAATAATTGAGAGGGATGATATTCTAGATCACTTGTACTTGGTAGCTCTAACAGGAAAATCAACCCAAAACTTAGTTTTCAGAAGCAACATCCTAAACTCTCTACCTAAACTCTCCCCCAATGCTATCCTGGAGCTCAAGAAGTCATATTTGCATACTAGGCATTACTGTCCTCAGAAGTCTGTCCCAATGTTGATAATACCAACATTTTTGAACCAGAGACAAGGAAATAAGGCTGTTATTACTTTCATAACATCAATAGATCCTTATTAGACCCAGATGGTAGAGATTGATTGATTTAGTTTTTAATATATGTCCCATAGGTTCCATCCTTCCTCTTTTCCCAGTCCCTCCCCATACTTTTCCTACTCCCCTCCCCTTCCAATTCTCCTCTGTTTCTCTCCAGAAAAAGGCAGGCTACCCATGGCATATCAAGTTGCAATAAGACTAGGCATCTCCTCTTCTATTAAGGCTGGATAAAGCAATACAGTAGAAGGAATGGATCCCAAAATCAGCCAACAGAGTCAGAGACAGCCCTGTCTCCACTGTTAGGGGTTCCATAAGAAGACGAAGCTTTACATTTGTAACGTACATGCAGAAGGCCTAGGTCAGTTCCATGCAAGCTTCCTGGTTGTCAGTTCAGTCTCTGTGAGCCCCTGTTATCTCAGGTTAGTTGATTCTGTGGGATTTCTTGTGGTGTCCTTTACCTCTCTGGCTCTTACAACTCCGGCTCTTAGAACTCCCCCCTTCTTCAGGATTCTGGACATCTCCTATATCCAGGCAAGACTTCCAATGGAGGGATTGGGACAGCAATGCAGCCACAAAACCTTCGACCTGCAATTTGTCCTGTCTACAAGATGTGCCGGGGTAACGGTGGAGCCGAAACTGTGGGGGTGACCAACCAATGTCTGGCCCATCTTAAAATCTGTGAGCAGGACCTCATCCTTGACAATGCCTGAAGGGCCAGGACCCAGAAATGAGAAAGTACAAAGACCTAGGATAGGACCAAACAATGCTGGAAAAAAAAACCATTGAAATGAAATTATCCTGTTATATCATTCATGATTGGTGCCTAGCCCAGTTGTCCTCGGAGAGGATTCACTCAACAACTAATATAATCTGATGCTGAGACTCAGATCCAAACATTACATGGAGCTCGGGAATCCTGAGGTAGATCTTTTTTTCAGAGATGTTGACAGTGCTCTTATCTCATGCGATTGCTTCTGTAAGGGAATCTTCTTTGCTATCCTTATATGGTTCAGATGCCAGAGAGGCTAAGGGAGTAAGAGGCAAAGATCTTCCAGGAAGAGTAAACTACACTAGTTTAAAAACATTTTAAAGATAGACACGCTAGCATCCCTGTGAGAAAGCTACAAGTGTAGAGACAAAAGGAGTGTGGGTTTCCAATGCCTGGAACACAGAAAAATAAAGGGGGAAAGAAAAAATAAAGGGAGGGAGGGAGGGAGAAAGAGGGACGAAGAAGAAAGGGAGAAAGAAGGGGAGGAGGGGAGGAAGAAGGAAGGAAAGAAAGAAAGGGGATTGTGCAGAAGTAGAGACCTATTTTCATAATAGAAGGCATAAAAGTTATCTACATTCAACAAACTTTTGCAAATAGTTTAGGACAATTTCAGACATCATAATTCAAATGCTAAAGATATTAGTTTTTGAAAAGCCATTTTAACATAATTCTAAAGAAGTTCATCCTCCTAGCATAACAATAGCCCAGGCACTCTAACCCAACTTAAACTCATTAAAGAGCATAGTTATTCCTTTTTGAAACATTTTAAAAGACAAGGCCTTATACATCCCCGGTTTGTGTGAAGCTCATTATGTAACTGTGGATGATCAACTTCGGAGTATCACATCTTTACTTCCTGAGTGCTTGAATTACAGAGTCCACCACCACACTCAGTTTACATAGTGCTGGGTACCACACCCAGGGTATCATGAGTGCCAGGCAGACCTTCTACCAACTGAACATATCTCCCAGCCTCCACAATCATTCTTTATCATTTTATTGGTTTTGAAAATTTAAACATAATGAGGTTTAAGATTTTAACTATTCTACAAAAGTCTCCCATTTAAAATAAAAATTAAAAAAAAGAAAGAAATTAAAAAGTGAAATCCTTTCAGGCATTTTTACTCATCGAAATACATGTATGCACTTTTGCATAACTGGCATATTAGCTCCATTCTCCATAATTTTCTTTTAATAATTGATAACCTGCCATAAACAGCCTTTTTTCTATTTATATCATGTGATGATAAAATGATGATGTGATGATTGTGTGTGTGTTGTGTGTGTGTGTGTGTGTGTGTTTATGTATGTGTGTTTATGTGTGTACTGGTATACACTGGTCACAGCTCCTGTGTGTAGGTGAGGGTACAGTTTTCAGGAATGCATTTTCTCTCTCCACTGTATGTGTGAAGCAAGATCTCTCTTGCTTCCCTACTGTGCACATCAGGCCTTGAACTTGAGCTTGTGGTTGACTCTCCTGTTTCTACTTCTCAACTCAATGTAGAAGGGTCAAGACTAAAGCATACCTTTTGAAATGGGTGCTAGGACTGAACTCAAGCCACCAGACTTGCACAACAAATGCTTTCACTCCATGATCAGTCCTAGGAGAGCTCTATCATTATTCTAAAGGCCTTTGGGGGAGGGTTTGTCTTTTAGATTGCCCCAGATTCTTTTCAGGAACAAGCCTTGATCTCATGAACATTTTAAGAGAAATGTTCATATCTATAAAGTTTCCCAAGGAAACAGGAACGTTGATACAGAGGGGCATATACATTCTGGCCTCTGACTTGTATAACTCAGATCATCTTTAGAATAAGGAGCTGATTATATCTTTGCCAGCACAGCATGAAAGTGCCCATGGGAACCAGAACTATTTTGAAGAGTCTTGGAGGAAATGGGTAGGGCTCTATAATTTCATACCTTCTGAAGTAGCTAACCTTGATCCTCCAGGGTTGACGGGATCTATAATCAACTTGACATTTACTATTCCTCTTACATTTTTCTCCCATGTGTGACAGCCAGTGCAGGAATGCAGCAGGATAAAGGAAGCAGTCATTCAGGAGCCCCAGACCTTCGTGTGGTATGGAGAGTCAAAACCAAAGTTTGTGAGTTTCTCTTAGTTACAGCCATAGGTCTCATATAATAGAAGAACTTTACAGACAAGTTTGTGTGAGGGAGCACCAAGCTATGTTCTTCTGTTTACATCCAGCAGTAAGAAATCCAGAAAGAGTAGCATTCTTAAGTTCATACAGCTGGACAGTTAAGAAACTTTTAGCCACTGAGCTGAACTTGGGCTCCCTGAGCATCCATTCAAGATATTCTCCTGTGCTATCTCTTTCAGGATTTGACTCTTAAGCCATGGTTAACATATCTCTATGCCAAAACATTTAGCAGCTCTCTTTAAAAATTGGGAAAAATAAAAGCAAAATATGAGCTATTGCAGGTAATTTTCCTGACAAGTGCTTCTAAAAACAAATTCTTGCAAATCAGATGAATTTAAAACTACCTTAGAAATATGCTACTGAGTAGCTTCTGAATAACTCCACTGGGAAAATAATATTATCTCTTATTAATTTGGTCTTTTTTTAAATTACTGGCTTCATGAGACAAATAGTGAATATGGAACCCACCCTAGTATAATCACATTCTAATAAGGCAATTACCATTAACACTCTTAGTTATTTTTTGCCCATTATTTAATAGTTACAGTCTTTTGTTACACATATTTTGATGTGTAATGCCTTAAATATCCCCTCAAGTATCATAACTTTGGTGAAAACTCTTACTGAGTATGAAGCTACATTTTAAAGAATCAAATGATCTGATATCAGAAAAACTTAACTTTCAAATACTATTATCATATAATTTCTGTATACTTTCCCCTTAACTTAGGCATTTACAGAAACCTCTCACTTTTATATTGTTGTTATTAAAAATTGATTGGTTTTGGTATTATGGGATCTTACAATACCATACCTTGCAACAAATTTTGGGCAACAGAAGATAATACATTCTTTTTTTATTATTCAAAGTCACACAAACCACACCTTTAAATAATCACTAATTACTGCAAATGATCACAATGTGTTATTAACATTAATTTGTGTATGTTTTAGATTTCAAGCCTGTCAACTGAATTTTCCTCTCCCGAGGATCTATTTGGCTCATTGACCATTGACCTGATTCCCACAATTTCAGGCTCTATGGAGCTGACCAGACAGTATATTCAATGACAAAGCACATTTTTAATGGCATTGCCTGTCAGGCACCCAAGCTCAAAACTGTATTCATCTTTTCTACATTCTTGAGTATGGCTTGTGTGTGTGCTGTGAGTCATCTCACTGATTTTTTGTTGTTATGTCATTTGTTTCCTTGATTATTTTTCTTCCTCTATCCACTTTAATGCCTCCTCTTTCATGCCTAACAGGTTTGCTCCATTATCATTTTTTTTTATAATCCACACTTAGTATTTAGACAGTGTGATGGCTAGTTTCATGTCAACTTGACACAGCTAGTCATTTGAGAAAAGTAGACCTCAATTAAGAAAATGCTCCTACCAGATTGGCCTGTGTGTATATTCTTGGGATGTATATTGGCTTGTGGTGTCTATTGGCTTGCAATGCATTTTCTTGATTGATGTTAGATGTGAGAGGGCCAGCCTCACTGTGGGTGTTGCCACCCCTAGGCTGGTGGTTTTGGGGTGGGTAAGGAAGTCGTGTGGAGTAAGACAGCAAGCAGTTCCTGTGCTTCAGTTTCTGTCTGCAGATTTCTGCTTTGAGTGCCTGCCTTGATTACCTGCAGTGATGGAGTATGAACTGATTGTAAGCTGAAATAAACCCTTCCCAACTTGCTTTTGTTCATGCCCTTTTATCACAGCAATATAACTGACTAAGACATATAAGGAATATTTTTAAAATATTTTACTCTTCCATATGGAACTCACAAATGACTTCATAATGCATAACTCAGTGATGATAATAAGCTACTATGAATTCTCTGCTTGTATGACCATCTTATGTATAGCACTCTTGAATGGTTGTCCCAGATTCTTGCTAGAAAGTTGGCTAAAGAATTTGATACATAAGCATGAGGACCTGAGTTTATATCCACAGAAACCATATGAAATCCAGCAATGGCCTTGCACACCCTTAACCCCCAGTGTGGTGATGAAGCAGGAAGACAGACAGATCTTGGAGGCTTTCTGGCTAGTTAGATGAGTAAATCAAAGCCAGAGCAAAACAAATGAACAAACAAAAAAGAGTTCCAAGTTCAATGAGAGATCCAGTATCAAAGAAATAAGGCCAAGAGCAATAAAGCAGGACACCGGAAATTCTCTTCTGGCTTACAGGTGCATGCATGCTCACAAACATGAGTTTATCCCAAAGCCAGTGCATAGTCTTGTTTTGACACAGATCTCATAACATATCAATTTTCCAGTCACTCAGTAAATCAAGTATGGTATTTGCATTTTTTGACATTCACAATGAAGTTTCATGTTATGATCTTACATTCGGTGATTGTTTACACACATCTTTTCCCCAAATCTCACAGTCTATTCTACAGAAACTCCTTGTGGGTTTTTTTTCTTCCAAACATAAAAGTCAAGAGAAACTTCCCCTTGACTTTTCTCACTGCTTTCCAATGTCTAACATAGCACATACAAAGATCCCTATTAGTATGACTTTGGAAAAGTTCCCTTTCATTAGTACAACCTTTATTGTTCAGGCCAACACACTATGATATGTTTGGATCTGTAATCCTTCGTTCATGTGATTCATTTGGTAATTAGCACCATAAGGTCCTTGACATCTCTTGCTACTTAATCATATATAACCATTTGACTTTTCATGTAGTTGTGTCTTAAATCAAAGTGGATTGTCAGCTTCTGGCTTAGAGTTTACAGTAGCATAATAGTTCATAAATACAAAACAATGTTCTAAGCCATTCTTTTTTTCATTCTTACAAGAAGAAATATTGTAGGAGAAAATATTAATGACAACATAGTGTAAGGATCCACCAAGAAAACAAGAGATTAATACAACTCAAATTAAAATAGTAAGAAAAATAATACACACTAATTGGCATGTTATGACCAAAGAGTGAGGTCATCATACTAAAATAATCTGACTTTTGGAAACAGAAATCTTGCCTGGACTTTATTAGCAAGAACATTATATATACTATAACAGAGAGGTAAGTGATACTAACGCCTTTCCCATAGAGATATAATATCCAACTTACTGCCTATGTTCTGTTTGGTTTTATAAAGCCACATGAGATCATCCATATTCCGGCTGGTTCAACTTTACTTTCTCAAGTATCAACCAAACAACTGAATTCGGTTGTAAGTTTGTGATTCATAACACATTCACCCCAAATGCCCTTGTATAGCTTGTAGGCCATATCATCATCTTCATAAGGGTAACACTTAAGCACTGTGCATAGTCTTTTCATCTTCAAAACTTGTTTTAATTCTATAATGCAATGTAAACATGGCAAGTTGAAAAAACATAGTGAAATTTTTTTTCACTATTCTAGGAAAACAATGTTGAATGGTAGAACCATGATCACAGCATACAAATCCAAGATGTTCTATATGTTAGGTGCTTATACATGCAAATTGAAACTACAGCACTTACAATAGTGATATTGATATTCTTCCTCATTTTCCCATAATTATAATAGAAGACTAAGACATTACAGAAATACTGTTGTCATTTTTGTTGTTGTTGAAGACTATGTACAACAGTAGCACTAAGTTATTACATGAGTCAGGAAGCTTGCTAAACTTCTCATTATGAAAACAATGATGTCTTGGTCATTTATGAAATCTTCTCAATCTTATATGCTTAGATTTTGTGAACAGCTCTGTGTATTCATGCATTAAAACTTTTTTTGTCATTACACTGTTATTTCCACCAAACTACTGATATGTTTGCAAATGTTTCCTTCTTGAGCTTATAGGATGCACAATCCCCACCCCCCCAGTTGTCCTTGGAGTTTCTCCACCATTTTAGTTTTGCTTTTTCTTTTGTTTTTTGGGATTTTTTGTTTGTTTGTTTTGTTTGGTTTGGTTTTTGGAGACAGGGTCTCTCTGTAGCTTTTGAAGCCTGTCCTGGAACTAGCTCTGTAGACTAGGCTGGCCTCCAACTCACAGAGTTCCACCTGTCTCTGCCTCAGTGTTGGGATTATAGGCGTGTGCCACCATCGCCCGGCTTTAGACCTCAATTTTAAAAAGCAAAATCATTTGCAATTACCTAAGTTGGGCCTCTGGGTGTGGGGGATGGGGGTGAAGAGAGGCTATCACTGTTTCCTATTTAAACTAGCATTTTTCTTCATGAATCAGCTATCCAATTTAATATTTGTTACCTATTCAATTTTATTTCAAGGATACAATGAATTTGTCAATATGTCTTTTGACACACTGAGTGTCACCTGCTTGCTTTGTTGAAAATAATAAAAGATAAGGATTATTCTAATAAAGCATTATTGTGAGTCACTGTCTCCCCTGGCTGCATTTGCTCCCATGAGGACTTCAGTTGCAGGCCACTGCTGTCCAGGAAGGGACTTTTGCCATGCGTTTTGTAAATACTGCCTTCAACCCTGCCTCTGAACCCTAAGAAGATATTTTTCTTGTGCTGAGGTATGGGTGCGGGAACAAAAATGTACCTCCTTCCCCTGTGTGATCGTTTATTTACGCAGGGGGTTAGGAACATTTGCTTCAATGAAAATCTTTCTTGACCTGCTCTAGATGCCCAGAAGTCTTCATCTGGGTCATGATCCAAGGAAGGGAGTCAATGGTTTGTGTCAGCTCCTAACCTTCTGTTCATAAAACAATAGCTTATTTTCAATTCCACCTAGATGCTCTTGTTTTATTATTAATTTAATTTATAATATTTTATAGCCATTTCAGAATTTTCAAGCATACTTTGTTCAAGTTTCTTACTGATGAGTTTATTATAATGCTGGGACTCATTTGCAAATTGCATTACCATAGATGTTCTTCCTCAATTTTGAAGAAGCTGAAGGAAAATCCACTTGTAATCTCCTTTACATATCTTCATTTAACACAGGATATGCTGTCATTTATAGTTTTCTTTGTGGTTTGTTCACTTTTTATCCCACCTACTGTGGCTGGCTAATTCAGTGAAGACTACCTTGGAAGGAAAACACTCTAGTACAATATGAACATGTTGCAGTGTTATTGTCCCATTTAGAATTCTTTGGAGCAATGCAATGATATTGATAGAATCATTTTGTAAATATGCTATTGTACTGTTTTCTAAGCCTTGAGATCATATCTTACTAATTTCTCTGGGTGGAGGCATGCGCCATGGTGTTTTTGTAGAGGTCAGAGAAGGACACGAAGGGAGTTGATTCTCCTCTGTCACTTTGTGTCCTACGGATCAAATTCACATCATCAGGCTTAGATGCAAGTGTCTTTACCTGCTGAGCCATAGCAGAGACCCTCATTTGAATAATTTACTCACAGAATTATTTATACAGTCTTTCTCATTTATTTTTTAAATACTAGAAAAGCCTATATAGGCTTGTATGAGAAATTCAAAAATAATATCTAAACCAGGGAAGCAGGTAGGCTAATTTTGCTTCTTCACCTCTTCCTCCTCTCTTCCAAATGCAATCGCCTAGTGTTATCTCCAGCTGTGAAGCAGCCAACCTGGTTCAGCCTCCCTCCCCCAATTCCTATGTCCACTAAATCACTCCCCTCCCCCACTCCTTGCTTTACCCCAGCCCTCTAACTCCAACAGACATTCCCTGCAAATCTACAGGCTGTTCCCACCAGGGAAGCAGGTAGTGTAATTGCAAATCTTCACTTCTCCCCCTACTCCTCTAAATACAAACTGCTAGTCCTATCCGCAGCTCTGGAACAGACCACCTGCCGGCACATTCCCTTCCCTCACAGGAGGCTCACAAACATCTTCCCATCCAAACTTGTAAAGGAGGGGAAGTGAGGCTGCCTCCTGACCCAAATTAGGCACAAACCACACCCAAACCCCTGTTTTCATATAGAGGTCCTTTAGTAAGCAGGAAAGACAAATTAAAGTGGCTGCTTTCTGACTCAGGAAGAAAACAGCAGCAAATGACCTTGCAGGTGTAATTTTTTTAAGAGGAGAAGGAAGAGGAGGTCTGTGTCAGAGTGGGCTAGGATGCCTTGGTAAAGAAGATAGGGGACCGGTAAAGAGTTAGGGGTCAAGGGAGAGGGGAAGAGGGACAGAGGAAGGGGCTTTTGTCCCAGGAGGACAAAGGACTGCTTCTGGAGGCAGCTGGGGCCCGATAGTTTATAAAGGTAAAGGGGGGAAACCCTGTGTTTGGATGAAGTGTTTAATTTTAATTGGACATGTAAATTAGGTGAATCGATGGTGACTTTTGATTGCTGGACTTTGCCAGTCAGCCTCAGGAGGAGGAAATGGCTAAACAAAGGACTAGACCATGGTGGCTGGCTTAAGGAATGCAATTTGCTGGTTTTTTTTTTTAGCTAGGCAGAGGGAACAGGGAGAAGGGCAAGGTTTGCCAGAGCTGTGTGTTCCAGTGGGCTAGTGTCCCTTCACATTCCCCAGTCACTGCCTTGTCCCAGCCATCAACTCCAACAGGCAAGATCTCTGAACCCTAAGTTCTCATGCTAGAGCAGAAAGTAGGGCTAATTGCAGATCTTCAGCCCCCACCAGCCTTTGCTCCAAATCTATCCCCAGCTCTGTAGCAGACCACCTCCAGCCTCATTTTATCCCAGCCTCCATTTCCAGCAGGCTTTCTCCCAAAACTAGGCCAGCTAAGAGGTAATCACCTTCAGCTCTTCCCTCTCCCTCCTTCCCTCCACTTCCACTGGCCCAGTTCCCTCCTTGGCTCTGTAGCAGATGATGTGTTGTGGCTTCCTTTTACTCTCTGCCCCCATTCCCAGGAGAGTAAGCAGATGCTGGTAGAACACCCTTCAGGTGGACCCACTCAGGCCCCTCCCCCATCCCCAGGCCATCCTGATTGAATTTCTAACTATCAGCTCTCAACACCTAGGAACACATTTGACCTGGAACCTCTAGTGGCCACTTCTATCAGGATGCCAGAAGAGTTTCCCATCAGGTGACATATAGCCATCACATTCTCTTATGAATCAGAGAGGGCAACAGAAACCAAGGAACAAAGCATCCACCCACAAAAACAAGACCAGATAGTCAGAATCTAACACTGAAATCTTTCCAAACACAGATATCTAGATACTAGAGTTAAAAAAATTATTATTCATTAATCATTCTGAACGAATTGTCTCCAGTAGAACCCAGCAATCCTTCTACAGTAAGACTTCAGTATGTCAACATAACTGAAACACAAGTCAAATTCCTTACAACAGCCTTAATGAATATGATAAAAGTCCTTAAAGAAGAAATGAGAAAACCTCTTAAAAACATCTACAAAAACACAAACAGTAGAGGGAAATAAATAAAACAGCTCAAGACTTGAAAGTGAAAATAAAATTAAATAAAATAAAAACAATCTCAAAATAAGGGGAATCAGGAAGTGAAAAATTTAGGACTCTGAAAAGGAACCTCAGAGGGAAATCTTATCAACAGAATACTAAAGTAGAAGAGAGAATTTCATGTTGAACACAGGATAGAAAAAAATGAATACTTCAGTCAAAAAAGGTTAAATCCACCATCAGATCCAGCTATACCACTCTTGGGCATGTACTTTATCATACCACAGAGATACTTGCTAAACCACATCCATTGCTCTACACATAATAGACAGAAATTGGAAACAAACTAGATGTCTCCCAACAGAAGAATAAATAAAGAAAATGTGATACATTACAAAATGGAATATTACTCAGCTGTTCACAACTGAATTCATGAAATTTACAAGTACGTGGATGAAAATAGAAAAAAATTATACTGAGTGAGGTAACCCGTGTGATGGGAGATGCCATTATGTATATACGTTTCTCATACTGGTTAATAATAAAACACTGTTGGCCAATAGGAAAGGAAGATAGGAGGGACTAGGAGACAAGGAGGAAATAGGAAGTAGTAAGGAGGAGTCAAGATGGAGAGTCTGGAGAAAGCAGTATGCCGCCGGCTCCCCGGTAAGAGAAATACATAGATCAGCACAAATGGGTTAATAATTAACACAGAGCTAGCCAATAAGAAAGTAGTAACCGGGCCAACAGCATTGTATCAAATACAGAGTCTCTGCGTATTATTTGGGGCTGGCGCAGCGGCAAGACAAGAACAAGCAGCAGGCAGAAAAACCATACTTGTTACAATTGGCGCCCAACGTGGTTAATAAGAACTTCCACTTAAAATTTAACAAAAACTTAAAAACAGGTTTTAAAAACAAAAAAACAGAGACAAGCAAGGTTTCTTGGTAACAGCATTTTTCTCAGTTAAACTCTACTTTACTAGAGACAAACAGATATTCGCGCTGCTCCTTTAAGGGAAAATTCCTGACTCAGCTTAAGTGGCAAAAAAAACCGCACAGCTTTTAAATAACTCTGCTAACAATTTATTGGTGTGTATGAGAGATGGAAATGGCAGTGACCACATCTCCAAGCAGGCAGCATGCTTTCTGGGTGGCAGCGCAGACCAAAGCGGTGAGCACAGCTTTCCGTGCTGGCAGTAAAAGTACCCACCACCATCTTTGGTAAACCGCGGCTGACACAGCTATGACTTTCATTTTAACAAAGTTGTTGTTTACCAGATAAAAGACTTGTGGCCAGACAAAGATAAAGATTTACAGTAAAAAAAGATTCATATTAAAAAAAACCTCTAAAGGTTTACAGTGTGTTTTAAAATATACGTAGACATAAAAAGAAAAATGGTTTTAAAGAGACAAAGAGGAACTGGGTGTTGTAGCACACGCCTTTAATCCCAGTGCTCAGGAGACAGAGGCAAGCAGATCTCTTGTGATTTCAAAGTAAACCTGGTATGCAGAGTAAATTCCAGGACAGATAAGAGTTACACAGTGAAACCCTATGTCAAAAAATAAAAAAATAAAAGTAAAATAAACAAAATAATAAAGCCATGTAAAAATGAAAAGCTCAGAGAGAATCTGGTTACTGTATGCTATTGTGTTGTCTCTACATTGTTTGACTGCTGAAAAAATAACAGCAACTGATAAATAAAATGCTGCTGGATTAATTCAATTCATATATTTTAAAAATGCTTTGACTCCAACATTTATGTTCAAGGACAAGTTACTGGGGAAAAGGATTTCTATTTTTGTTTCCACAGAAAATAAAAAGCTGTGGATTCCTTCCAGACTAATGTGGTTTGATCAAGCCAGGCCCCCTGAAACAGTCGCAGGTGATCCTACATTCAAAATAGCTGAACAAAACAACCTTACAAACTACAGCCAAGATTTCTGTGTCTTCTCATGATCCCCCATGACAGCGCCCCCTGTCAGCAGGAAGTAGTTTGAAAAGAACGACGCCCAAATTCCCAAATATTGTTTATAAATGTTTGTTTTCATTTAAATGGACTTGGTTATAAATGGTTAATGATCATAGCCAATTCTTTTTAAAGGTAAAAAGGGAATTATGGTATAGATATGAATACATTGTATTGGAATGGATTTTCATTTATTGATACAATTTAAGGTCAATGTTGTGATATGTATATTTCTCTTCTTGTTTATGTATTTTGTTTATATAGCTCATTTAAAAATGTAATGTATAATTTAGTACAGATTATAGATAATTACCTATGATAGTCAAAGCTTAGAGTTAAGTTAGTTAGGTTTTTCAAGATACACAGAGATGTATTTAAAATAGATAGGAATTCTTCAAACCTTTCAAAGACCTACAGAATATGGCATTTAAAGTGGTTTAGGGTTTTTGTGACAGTGAGACATAATTGCTCTTGGCAATACCACCCGCACCAGAAAGGAAGATGGACATCGAAGAAATGCATTATGAAGTTTGCTTCCAATATGGCAAGACTAGCCATTTGGACAAGATACTGCTCTTGTCTGGACTGTTTGACTTTATGCTGTATATACTGGACATGCAGGACCCACAGAAAAGTGACTGCTGATTCAAGATGGACATTGCTACAGAGTTCCTGCTTCATGGAAGAGTCTGCGAGACAGTATGCAGGACACAGAGAAAAGTGACTGACAAACTGCGAATACAAGAAGATAGTTTAAAGTTTCCTGCATTGCTGAAGAGTCTGCCAGACACACTATGGCCTATGGGCTTAAGATGGAAGATTACAAAAGAACTTCGGGTGACCACGCAGTGAGTTGTCTCTGTCATTTCTAGAGCTTATATATTTTCCTTCTGTGGTCTTTGAAGGAGTTGAAGACAGATGGTTATGGTTATAGTTTTCATTAGTTAGGATTAAAGATAAGTTACTTAGACTTTAGACACACAAAGATAGAATAGATGATGGAATATTTTCTTCAAATCTTGCTAAATGTTAATGGACTAAATACTGTTAAGTGTGATTCTTACTTGTTAACTGTTGTATAATATATTTTGCTATGTTAAGGTTAAAACCCTTCTTTTTATTTAAACAGAAAAGAGGAGATGATGGGAGATGCCATTATGTATATACGTTTCTCATACTGGTTAATAATAAAACACTGTTGGCCAATAGGAAAGGAAGATAGGAGGGACTAGGAGACAAGGAGGAAATAGGAAGTAGTAAGGAGGAGTCAAGATGGAGAGTCTGGAGAAAGCAGTATGCCGCCGGCTCCCCGGTAAGAGAAATACATAGATCAGCACAAATGGGTTAATAATTAACACAGAGCTAGCCAATAAGAAACTAGTAACGGGCCAACAGAATTATATCTAATACAGAGTCTCTGTGTATTATTTGGAGCTGGCGGCGTGGCAGTGGGACCAGACCGGCAGCGGCACAAATGGGTTAATAATTAAGGCAGAGCTAGCCGATAAGAAACAAGTAACCGGGCCAACAGCATTGTATCAAATACAGAGTCTCTGTGTGTTATTTGGGGCTGGTGTGGCAGTGGGACAAGACCAGCTGTGGCAGGCAGAAAAACCATACTCTTACACCCGTGTCCAGAAAGACAAATATGTTACATATTCACTTATAGGTGGATATTAGCTGTTCAGCCAGTGAAAACCAAGCTACACTCTATAGAACTACCAGGGTTAGGTGTAGAGTAATGGACTAGTGGGTAGGGAAATCTTCCTAAGGAAGAGAAATAGAATAGATATTTATGGATGGATAGAGGACAGGGAGACTGGACTAGGAGGACCAAATGGAGATGGGGAGGGAAGAGGACAAGGGAGGAAATATGGGGAAAGCTAGCTAAAATTAAGGGTCATTTGAGGGCTAGTATGGAAACTTAAAAACAGTAGAAACTTCCTAAAATATATACATATATGCAGGAGATCTAAGTAAAAATTACCAAATAATGGAAAAGACAGCACCCCAACTGGACATCTCTTGTCACCAAATGAAGTGTCCAGTACCAATGGGTTACATGTAATTGAGTTGTTCACCAAAGTTGTCCCATGGGAACCCACAAGCAAAGAGACTGTTGCCAAGACTATGGGTTGCTTTCTATAAACTGACAGCAAGGCCTACTTCCTGAGGACAATGCCTACACTGTACATTGCTCGGGAAAAAATGGAGTTGGTTCCTAAAAAGAGCTTTCACTCATTCTAGCATCTTCTGTAAATAAATGTACTCTGCACGTTACCAGAGGCTGTGTTAACACCGACACAGCCACAAAATCTTTGATCTGCAATGGCATCCTGCCTGAAAGGTATGTTAGTGCAATGGTGGCACAAGATCTGTGGGAGTAACCAGCCAGTATCTGATTTGACTGAAGGCCCACTCTACAAGAAACAACCAATATCAGACACTGCTTAGGTGACTATTTAGCCCAGGGACCTATGTTAAACCAAATACTGTGTTCTGCTAAGGATCATAGGAACAAAATGACTCCTAATGACATTCTGCTAGACTCATAGATCAGTGAGCATGGGCTCAAGTCATCATCAGAGAAGCCTCTTTCTGTAGCAGACTAAAACAAAGATGGAGACCCACAGCCAGACATTATGCAGAGGGTGACAGCTTGGAATACTCAGCTTTAAAGGGGATGTTCCCATCAAACCCCTCCCCTCAGGGATCAGGAACTCCAGCAGAAGAGGGGGCAAGAAGAATGTAAGAGACAGAGGGGATAGACTACACACACACACACACACACACACACACACCACCCACCACCACCATCATCATCACCACCACCACCACACAACACCACCAATAACAACTAAAGTCACTCAATGCCCTCTAAATCAACATGATTGATATACATATTTACTCACAAAGAGGCAACATTCACAGGGTCTGAGTGGATCTGTACCAGTTGGGTCTTTTGCCTAGAGCTGAAAGGGGAAAAGGACACTTGACCCCATCCCTAACCCAGGAGCGATATCCAACTGATAACCACTTTCAAATATAAATTTAGTTTTGTTCAGGGTTTCTCACTGGGGAAACAATTACTCTTAAGGATAGACTGCATGCCTAGCACTAGATGACCAACAGAAAATAAACTCAATGAAATTTTTGGAGCTTCTTCCTCTCATAAAGTCATGTCAGGGCTCTTCCTTTTAAAAGCATACTTTTCTTATAATTTATTTATATGATTTTTTCCCTTTTTTTTTTAACCTTACAGCTTTGCATATATTCTATGGATTCCAATTTAGTGCTTTTATGGCATTCTTGAATGTGCAAATGAGTGAGTCTATTTGTTTTGCCTTCTCTTCAGCTCTTTTATTTCTTTCTGTTTGTTCAGTCCAAATCCAATATGTTGAGTTTGTTTTATTTTCTTATATTTTATTTTATTATTATCCCACAAGAGCCTGTCTGTTTTCTAATGAGAGACAGAAAGGAGATGGAAATGGGTGTGGGAGAAGGTGGGAATGAGCTAGGAGGGATAGAAAGAGGGGATACCATGGTCAGGACAGATTATTTGAGAAAAAAAATCATTTTCAACAAAAATAAAATAAAAATAAAAACAAAAGCACAAGTGTTTCTCTTTCAGAGCATTGAGAGACTGAGTTTGCTTTCAACACCCTATAACTGCATATCCAGGGGGATCTGAGAACTCTGGCTTTTCTAGGCAACTGCTGCCACATGCATATACCCACCTATAGACACATACTTTTTTTTTTCAAATCTTAATAATATATTAGATAGAATGATGGTGCTCTGAAAATGTCTATGTTCTCATGTCCTCAACGAGTGACCATTATATGGCAAAGAGTCCATTGTACATGTGATTGAATCAAGGATCTTATGATGACATTATCCTGGATTATCACAGGTGGCAATGTATAATGATAGATTCTTACAAGATCAGTCAGAGTAGAAGGCACTATGTTAGGAGGAGACAGCAAATCCAAGGGATGTAATCTCCCTGGTGACTGCCAAGTTCTTGAGTTTAGCCCTCTAAGACGGATTTTGAATTTCTGACCTTAGAACTGTAATTCATATTGTTTTTAAAGAATAATATCCAAAATAATGTCTAAAATTATACATGAAAGTATTGCTTTTTATATTCATTGTTCTTATGTGCTTAGATATTGCAATGTGTGGGTGAGCCGTGAGTTAGGCTCTGGAATGTCTAAAACACAGCTGAAATAGATGCCTTATATTCAGGATTTGCTGAACTATAGTCTATGGTTTTGAAACTATAGTTGCATATAGCAACTTTTGTTTACAGTGTAACCACCTATGTATACTCCATCATGGTGATAAAATCACTTCCCCATAACTTTAGCAAGCATTAAAGTCACATTACCTAGGTCTCATTGTTTTGTATTGTTCATAAATTTCCCTTGATTTTTATCAGTCTATATACAACATATACAAGTTTCTTTAATACTAACAGGGTCATGATCAAGATTTTAAATGTACAACAACATTAATTACCCTACAATTTTTTGTGCATATTTTGGGCTTGGAAATGCTTTCCTCTATATTCCAAACTCAATACTCTCTGTAAAATGTTCACTGACGTATTCATGTTCCAAAGATGTTCCCTGCTTTAGGTTTCTGTTTCTTCTCATCTTTCTCCTCCTTCTCCTCCTTCCTCACCTCTTTCCAAGATTCACAGATTAGAATACATATTTAAATTTTTTCCTCTTTATTTTATATAAAGTATCAGAATTTTGAGTTCACAAATTTTATAGTTTTCTACTTGTGAATTTGCATCTTTCTACACAGGCTAGACTCGACACACTCATGGAAATTGAATGTAAAATAGGTATAGTTTTCATCTTTCCAGGAAACATGGATATAATCCAAAGGTGTATGTGCTACAATCTTTTTCTGTTGAGCAAAATATTTTACTTTTCAAGTAATTTTATTTTTACCAAAAAAGACTCTATCAGACATGTACCAATTAGTCATATATGGATCTTTCAATCTATATTTTTAACAGTCACTAAAGAATGATACCAAATTGAATAAATAGAGTCTTTAAACATGTTACTTTTACAACAAAACAGTTTTCCCATCTGTCTGTCTATCTATCATCTCTATATTTTTCTATCATCTATATATCATCATTTATGCATTATCCATCTGTTTATATATCTACCTATTTACCTATCATCTAATTCCCTACTGAGATTATATAAATGCAGCTATGACAAAGAAGAAAAATAAAACTTTTTTAAAGATATACCACCTGATGTCATCTGGAATGCATTTCTTCACAGAATGAAATTTACTTCCTTTAGTATACATTTGAATCTATTTTTCTTCTTTCACTTCTCTTTTGGTATCTCAAGAATACTAGGTTGTTAATTGTTAAAAATACTTAGAGTCAAACAATCAGAATTGAAAAGAACAAGTGACTTAGACCTTTGGAAAAGTATTACAGAAATTACTTTATTCTATTCAGTCTCAGTTTGAACAGTCCCAGTGAGAGGATCAATTCATAAAATAGGCAGATCTGTTATTTGCTACTTCTAATTGATTAAAGAAATAAACAAAAACAAACAAAACAAAACAAAACAAAAAAAAAAAACCCTCTCCTGTGGCTTACTACTACATCCTCCATTTGCTCCTGATATCAATTCTGGACTTTCCTAAATATACCATGAGCATCTTACTTCTTGATGATAGCACAACCAGACTCTTTGTTCTAATCTACATCTTCCAATGTAATGTAGCTAAGATGAGTCATCATCAGGCAGTCCCCAGTTTGGCATTATTCTTCCATTCTGTTGTCCACCCTGCTGCCACAACCAAGACTGGAAGTAGGTACCCAGGTGTCCCATTAGCTTTATATGTACCACAAATATTGCTTTCCTTCACTTGAAATAAATACACCTCCCTAATAGTGTCATCACTGTGATAGTTTTCATGCAATTTGATAACACTGAACATGCTATTTGAGTAGCTAAAAACACACATTACTTTCATTTATCCAAAACTAGAACCAATTTATCCACACTGGTTTTCTTTTATGTCCCAGTCTCTGACAGCTTCGTTATTACTATTAGTAATATAATAATAATAATAAAAAGATTAGTTCGGCAACATTTGTTTTTAGATTAACCAAGATTGGCAGTAATTAGTGCATTTTTTCCCATTTATGTATGTGTTGTGTACCTGATAACATAATCTTTAATTTGACTGGTAGTTGACAAGTTTCCTTGCACGGGGTTGATGCAATTTGCCTTTTCTCATTTCAGAGCATCGGGACACTCATGTCTCCAGTCTCTTGGCATCTCTCCTGTTGTCCATGATTTCTTAAAGATTACTGACAGGGTTTTCATCATCTCATCTGCAAGTTATTTCAGCACCTTGGGATATTATTCATAAGGAGACTTGAACTCATATGAAGTGTTAAGTGCTTTCTGATATCTCCTCATCTATTCTGGAATTCAATTCCCTCCTAACGATGTTTGTTCTAACCTTCCAATTTTTAGATCACACTTCGTGATAGAAAAGTTGAGGAAGAAAAGCTGAACAGTTCTGCTTATGTTTCTTCTGGCATTACGACATCTTTCCTACGCAGTGAATGCAACCCTTGTTCCTGCTGTAAAGCCAAATACTGATATTAACAAGAACAACGCAAGCCTATTTTTATTTTTCATATTTTTAGCATTAATAATTAAAGTACTAATAATGTTAACTATTTAATTAGTTGGATTATTTTAATGCCATGGAAACTGTAGAGTTCTTTAAGTAAAGTTTCTTGAAAGAGCTAGCATATGGAAGAAATCTATGATGAGATAAAAATTCTGAATTTTTCTAAGCAATGAGAATATCTCTAAAAATGTAATATTTTTATTTTAGTTCTGAAATGTAGCTACTCCAAAAGTAAGAGCTATTATTTTTTAAAACAAAAAATAAAATTTTTATTGTGAAATCATCTCAGCCTTTATTAGTGATTTGTGCTTCATGTCTAAAAGTTTAATTTTTAAACATTCTGCAATATTATAAAAGTTGTTTCCTAAACCCTTTGAAGATTTTGAAATTCTGTAGCAAAGACTCTGGGCAAACATTGTAGAGATGTGATCTTGTGAGCAATTGGATCTGGCTTTTCTGTTTCTGATCTCAGAATAAAGAAAATGTTTTAATGTCTTTAAAATACTTTTAAAGCAGGATACATGACAGTTTGATTTATTTTTTTCTATTTAGAATTTAGAGGATGGCATTCATTGATTTCTTAACATATGGTAAAATAGATTTATTTACATGGGCTTTTCTATAGCAAATAGGTGTAAATATGTAGACATTTACATATAATTTCTGTCTAAAAGAAACATTAATTAGCAGCTTTGCATACAAATAGATACTTTCATTAACTCATTTAAAAACTACATATATATGTATACATATATATATGTACATGCAAACATTTTCAGTTTCTGTATAAAGTGTTAATGTTTTAAAGAAATGTGACTTTATTTTTATATATAAACATCTGCCAAAATAATGTATTCTCAGAGAAAATAGTTGAACAGTTTGGACTTCTTAAAGATCATTTAAAATATATGCAATATGTTAATAAAAATAACAGTATTTAATATTAGTTTCTCATGTTAAAAATTTTCTATTGCTGTCTTTCTATGGAAGGGCCATGCAAATAAATTATATTTAATAACAATTATTCCAAAACTAAAATTATATGCAAAATGGGGCCATATTGCAAAGTTATACTTTAAAAATAATCATGGAGTGAATAAATGAAATTAGTAGTAATGAAATAGCAGAAATGGTTATGATATTGTATTTCTAAGCATATAATGGATCATCTTCTACAATACCCAGCAGTTAAGAAGTTACAGAAAGGCTAATACACAGTGATGGATATCTTCCTGGGATATATGGAAGGGTTATCACCAGACACCAGGAAATACACCTAAACATTTAGCCCATGGGATTTAAGCCTGTTGCTTGCAAAGACACTCCTCTGGACTGGGCTCAGTCCAAGTGGACTGTCAACATGACTTATGTCACCCTTGCTCTTTCAGTGCTCTGGTAAGTCTACTTATTCGTGGTTTTATTTACTTCTCTGCTTGCTTGCATGCTTTTCCCCTACTTGGTCAGGTTGCTTTATGCTTCAATGGTAGAGCATAATCTATTTTGTTTATCTCTGACATTTGTAGTTGTCAGGGAGAAAGTATTCTCGCATTAATTCACCTTTTGCAAACCACTGTCTTTTGGTAGCAACTCAGCAGTCGGAGGCTAACTCTAGTGTAGTTTAGTTTGATTCATTCTGCCTCATGGCTGCAAGCTGCAGGCCAGTAACTTTCCATCCATCTCACATTTAATATCACTGGACACGAGGAGGAAGAAGATGGGCTATGTGCCATGGCATCACAGCTAAAGTGTCCTTCATTTGTGGCTGTATCTTCTTTAATGCTTAGCAAATAGAAGTCACACAAAAATTCCCAACACATCATTTAACAAATAAAAATTGATCCTTATATGAAGTTTTAATGGCTTTCATGTTCCACCAATTGAATAGAAATCTTGTCGAGTATAAGGATAATTTAACTATTCCTATTCTGATCTATGTTTTCTACTTCGTTTGTTCTATATCTTGCTGAAAATAGCCAAGTCAGGGTTGAGGGTGGACTATAAGTTCAACTCTAAGATGACCCAACATCTCTAGCCTCCAGAGACACTTTCCTTCCTGTGTGCCTCACTCCATAAACACAAAATTAAACCAAAACAAAAAATATTTAAAAGTAAAGACCAAAGTTTATATACATGTTTGAGCCTCAAACTATATGTGAAGCTATATGAAAGAACCAACTCACCAAAATCTCTTTCTTCCTGGAATTTATGTTCAATATTTCCTTCCCAAAGACTAGGACCAAAATGACTATGCTACCTATATATCAACTAAATGACGATTGCTCACTTAGCTGAAATATAGGAAAGTTCCCCTCATGTCTAGAAATATTTTGTATTTAGAATTTTGTGAACGACTGTGTTGTTTCAATAATTGATCACCTAAACTATAATTTTCTAGATAAAAAGAACTATTTATGTGTGTTTAGAATCCATAACAGTCACACTCTCTCCCTTCTCTACCTCCCTTCCCTTACTCTCTTCCCGTCCGCAATAAAACTTTTTCCCATGTTAAAAAAAAAAAGAGAGAGAGAGAGAATATGTAACAGTCACAATTAGTGAGATTATACAAGTTTTGAAGGAATACCTAACTGGATTTGATATATGACAGCATCACTCTCCGTAAGTATATAGAGACAAGTGAAACTACAAATACATACAATACACACACACACACACACACACACACACACACACACACATATATGAATGCAGCACAGCCCCAAGGTAATTACAAATATTTATATATTTACAATATAAACTTTATATGCATGAATGTATGTATATGATTCATTTAAACAAATCAGTAACTTCATATACATGGTTAGTTCCATTTCTGCAGGTGAAAAAATAAAATACATTAAAAGAAAACAAACAAACAACAAAATTAAAACAAAACCACCTAGTAATCAAGGACTAAATGGATTTTTACCTCACAGTTGCCTGAGTCCAAAGACTATATGCAAGATCACACCATTTATAACTAATCGTGTATTTCCAGCAAATCTTTCAGAAAATCAACCTTTCGGGTGTGACTTGCCCCTGAAAGAGTCCTAAGGCTACCGTATTACATTGCACTGGGACTGTTTAGGTACTCATCTTTGGACACTCCACTGGGACCTAACACAATTTTCAATGCCAGGGAGAAAATTAAATGCTGTGTAAAGTTACCGACATCACCAACATACACTGCGTTCTTGGCTTGGACTCGACAAAGATTTCTATTGGACTCAATGTGAGCTATCTAACAGGAGACTGAGTTTGAGTCTCCTTAAGAAATGAATATTCCTGGTTTCAAACTGAAATGATTGCCAAATCCCATGCACATAAATCTTCCTGGAACCCTGCTGCACTGGAATTTGTTGAGCATACTCTCCTAAAACACTCACTTTCCTAGGCTCCTCACTGCCTCTCGCCCAGTGCCCTCCATACCTCTGACTGTTCTCAGCTTCTTTCCCGTCATCAAAGCAGGTCTTAGTAATCCTTTAATGCCTGCTCAACACATTCTTCCTATGTAATCATGTTCCTTGTCATGATTTTAATAAGTAACCATATGATTGGGGCTTTTATAACTTCATCCCAACCGTTCTAGCACCCAATAAGCATTTTTCCCTTGAATTTCCTGATATAACGTCATAGTTTCTTGTCTTGTAATTAAAATTTACCATGTGCTCCATTTTCTCATCTGCTTCTTCTTCTTCTACATTTGCTTTGCTGTATATTTTCACTTGCTTTGCATTAGACTTTGGGTAAAATGTGGGTCATTTGCATTACTGTTTATGGTTCACGGTGAGTGTGTAAGCCTGCAAACATAGGTCTATGAGACCACAGCAATACCTCTCACTTGGTACCTTCTCACTAACTTTTCAAATTTCTCTCGCCATGTAGCCCTTTTCAGTCTAGGTTAGTGTTTCTTGCCATTGAATGAATCCATTGAAGTTAGAGGAATTGGTTAAAAGTAATTCTGTAGACTGGATGGAGATAGATTTTGCTCTTTGTAATCTTCTTGTCGCTTGGTACAGACATACTTTGAATTCAACTCTCACCTCACCTTATTGCCTTTTCATCAATGGAAGTAAATCTTTACTTTGATTCTAGAAAAATGAAAACTGACCCTGTCTTCTTCTTAAAGTGTTTTTAATCAAACAATGGGGGGGGGGAGTTACATTTCTTCAAACAACTTGCCTTGTCTACAGAAGCCCAATTCCTACCAGTGTCCACAGACTTTAACACCACAGAACTGTTCTCCTGGGTTCCTTTGCTATGAGAACTTCCACAGACTGCTGTCATCACCATCTTTATTCCTCACAAGCTCATGGATGCTCACATCTTCATGCATATTCCCCACTTCTACAACACAATAATTTAAATGTGAAGGACCATGTCTTGGTTGCTATGGTAACCCACTGAACCTGGAACAAATATTCTCTAATGTTCTCTAAATATTCTCTAATGTTCCATTTTCCATTTTAAATGTATGTCAGTCTCTTGAAGGAAAACTATGAATATACCATCATATCTTGAATGAAAAACTACAGAATACATTTGAAACATTGCATCACTTTCAGAATTGGTAGCAGAAAAGAATTAGAATTATTCTTTGTGGCACATTCTGCTCTGCTCATGGTCCTTAGATAAAGACCCCCATTAAAAAAAGAAATCTGGGGGAGCATGGGAGGGTGGGAGAGAGGGAAGGAGAGAGTGAGGTAGGGAGGGAGGGATGGAGTACAGCAGGGAGGGAGAGGGAACTGGGATCCATATGTAAAATAAAAAATAAATCAGACAATATAGAAAAGTATATCATATTACATGGCAGTAATACTACTTGATGAACAAATTTATAATTGTAGCTATCTCATAGTATAAAAATGAAAGATATAAGTGGAAAGTACAATTGTTAATGTCGCTACATTGAAATGTAAGAAAAGAAAGTAATAAATAAAAACATTCTAGTGATCTTTACAATTCACTATAGCATTGCTGCTTACAAAAATGATGTTACTTTTAAACAATTTTTGCACATACTATGAAGATTCCTTTTTGAAAGATGTAATAAATTCAGCCCAAACACTCTGATGTCAGCTACAACCACAGATGAAATTTTTTTAAAAAATAAAGTTTGGATTTCATTTTGGCTGTGTCTAGGTGACTTATTAAAATGTGCAGGTATGAACACCATTTCATTGGAAGATCAGCGGCTTCATATTTCATCCCACTCCTGCAACATCCTGGGGAAAATTCATGATTGATGGCTTGTAGAAAAATTAAGAAGGGGGGGGGTTGGATATGCTACACTTGCTTCGCCACAGGCTGAGTGACTTTTCCTAAAACAATATTCTTCAAGCTGTTTGCATGTAAGAAAACCCAGTTGCTTTAAAATTTTTCTCCCTATGAGAAAATGTAATGATGAATATTTTGGTATAGAGAGAAACAATTCTTATGGCCATGTCTAATTTTCCTCCCTAATTTAAAGCATTTCTGGGCTTCTCCAAAGTTGTTTTAATGTCAGAGCTACATCTAGCAGCTTTTTGGCATGTCACAAATTCAAGCCAAACCAGTTCCTATTAAATAGCAGTTCACACTGTTTTCTGAGGTAGGTAACACTTTTTAGTTTCTTTCTTTGCAGTAAAAGCACAATGCATTATACAAGGTGTCCTTAAAAATGATGGCTTTGCTTCCAGTTTTCAGGTGAATATCTTTAATTCTCCACACCTATATTCTTGTGTTTCCTTTCCCCTCCTCTTGCAGAAGCCATAGTTTCTTTGTGATAGATTCTTACCGCTTTATAGAATTCAAATACGTTTGATTGACCCACTTCAAACTTTTATAAAGGTGGGAGGAGGGCATCTTAGAGGCAGCTCTTTAAAATAAGTTGTTCAGGTGCAGTTTAGATTCTAATATATGGCAGGAACCCAATGTTTTTGAAGGACACTTAAGGGTGTATTTGTATTTACTCTGGGCTCAAGGGAAGTTGAAAACAATGCTGATTTTTGTCTCAAAGAAATGGAAATAAAAAAAAAAAAAAGAAATTGAGATAAAGTTACAACAGAGGCCATCGGTAACACTGTACTTATTGCAAAGCCTTCTTCACCGAGTATTGAAACTGCCAGTGCAAGGGAAAGTTTGCCTTCTCTAAGACCCCAGGCAACTTCTAGATATAATTCTCCTTAGTGAACCTGAGCTAATCAGGCCAGCCCGTGCCATCTCCCATCTGCATGGAGGACAGTTTAATTAAAACATATTTTCATCCACAGGACATTTTTATCTAAGACTATTTATGAAGAACATCATGAAACAAAGTAGCCAACAAAAATGAAACAAGGAAGAAGGAAAAAAGACGGTTCTTAGAAAATTATGTTCTTGCTGAGATTTATATCAGGAAACTTAATGACAGAAAAACTATCCCGAAGAATAAAATATTATTGGTAAGTTGTCCCTTTGAAATGAATTTTCTAAGAAATATTGAGTCAATGTTTTTCAAAAGGTTAGTGTAGCCATTTAAAGATTTCCTTTCTTTTGTAAAGGGGTTAAAACCACGCCTCAAGAAGCACAGTTATTTCATTTGTGGAAGAACCACAAAGCAAAATAAAATTACTTCTTAGAACTATAGAGTTATATAGAGTAGCAGAAACAATACAGTAAGAGTTAAATGTTTTATGGGTTCTGTCTTCCCCTTAAAACTTCAGGACAGGTCAGATTTAAATATATAGAATGTAATGAAAATATCACTGATGTTAGAATATTTTCTTATTAATTCAAGTTAACCTAAGGGAATAGCTCTTGCTGGGGAGGGAACCTGTATGGCAATTTGACAACAAAATGCAGCTTACCCAGATTTTTGTGTGTTTAAATCATTAAGAGTAGTATAATTGTTAACTATTCATTAAAAATGGAAACCATGACATATTATGCTCCACTCCATGTAAAAGTTAATCTAAAATAAATTGCATTAAAAAACAACCCATCCTTCCACTCTAAATCTGTAACACTATCTCTCCAAGGGCAATAATTTCCAATTCTGTTCCTTTCATTCATTTTTTTTTCTTGCTTTTCTGGACAATGGGGGGGGAGCAATGAAAGGAAATTATAAAGGAAGGTCCCCACTAATTCAAATAGCTTTTAAATATCTTGACCAGAATTGTCAGGTTTAATCTTCTACCCAGAGCCACAATTTACTCAGATGACACTGCTGATCAAATGCCGATCGTGTCTTTTCTGAAAGAAAGAAGAGTAAGAGAAATGCAAGGATACACACCAATTAGTTAGCAATGGGCATTCTTACAGCAAGTGCTAGAGAGAGTTTAGTTATGATGGTGATGTTGGTGGTGACACTGATGATATCATGCTAACAAAAGGCAAGTGTGTAGAGTATGGGTAATAGCTACTATCATGTGTTCTAATTGCAAGTAATATTTATTAATAATGCACACAGCATTTACAAATGTTCTTTTTGGGTGCTTATATCTTGGACATATAAATCATATAATATAGATACTAGCAATTAATAATTGAAATTAATTAGGAAGATATTATTTTAAGTGAATACACAGAAATTTGGTTTTCTTTTTATCAAGTCATCAATGAAATATCTAGCTTAACATTTAAAATAATATTTCTAGCATGCAGCACAAATGCATTTGCCCTGCATCAAAAGTTACTTAGCAGTATATTGTAGGCAAAACTTTAAAGCTATATGAAGGGGCCGAGGGAAACATCTCATTGTGTAAAGGGAACAGCTCATCTCTCCAAGGAGTTTTTGGTATATGAGTTGCGCTAAATTCATTTTAAAGCCCTTAAAAAAATCAAGTGTCAGGTTAAACACATTTTTATATCCCTCAGAAAATCACAAAACTTTGAAGGGTTGTATGCGCTGCAGAAATGACTTGTTTTAGTCATATTTCCTTTATTCCTTCTCCGTGCATCAAGTTTCAAAATCTGTCCTATGAGCTTTGTTCTTGGTGGTGGTTGGGGGGGGTCATCTAAAGCTACACCAAATGAATGTGCGGAATCATTCTGTTATAAGACCTAGGAGAGCATACTTGTCTCAGTTTTTTGTTTGGTTTTTACTCAGTGGAACGGTGAGATTCTGAAGCAAACAGCTTATACTTCCTACAAAGACTTTTAAACACAAAACAGAGACAGTGTGATCTGCCAAATCTTTGATATGTCCACTATCTTGTCTTCAAATTGTATAAGGAAACAGTGGCTTTGGCTAGCTCTGGGAGACACATTATAGCTGTAGTCTAGGTTGTGGGACATTCTGGGTGGGTGTATTTTGCCAATAGTTCAATCAGAGTCAAATAATTATTGGGTAAAAAGATAAATCTTCAGCTAAGACTTTTCAGGTTTATTTTTCTCCTGCTGTTATTTGGGTTTTTTTCCCCATTCAAAACAATGCTGTAAAGACACAGAAATGATTCTATTCAATTTTTGGGGAAAACAAAAGAGAGGTAAGTCAGTCCAGATAATGGTCAAAATTGAAATTTCTATCTAAAAATAAAAAAAAAATTATTAAAAATCCATTGTTTTATTTTGTTGGAAAGAAAAAATATTTTTCAGTTTGAAGTTATATATTGCCTCTCTTCTTGAATAGTCTACATATATTTCCATAAATGAATATTGCTATTTCTTACAAAATCCATACAGCTGGTCTCATATTACCAAGTCAAACTAGTTAGTGCATTTTGGATAGAGTAGCTGAGTCAGTCCAGAAGATTCTGCTGAGACCTTGGGAATGGTATGACCTATGATAGGAACAAGATAAGATACACTAAGCAAACAGTACTGGTGAAAAACAAATGTAATAGTAGCATCATTCTTTTACTAACTTTTAGGTCCATTAAGATGTTGGCTGAAACAATATGTCACGGAACAATTCCGTTTACCCTTCCAATAGTGTCCATGTCTTTAGAAAGGGTGCCACTGCAATGTGATTGCTTTTTAAATGTTGTCAGCTACTTAGAATGATGGGACAGTCTTTGTTTGTCAGTTCATTAATTTATTTAAGATGTGTGTATGGTCAAATTCATGAAGGCAATAAATCTCTTTTGTAGAGACAGATAATTACTTTAACATGGCAAGACACAATGACACAGAACAAAATACAAAGAGAGCTCAGCATATGCATGATAGGAAACAATAGAATGCAAGTATTAATAGCAAATGCAAAACAGTTCTCAATTACATAATCATTGAAGCGAACACATTTAGAAGTTGAACATTTGATATTTTCTCCCTCTAACAAGCTTGCCTTCTTGCGAGATATTTTCCCACATTAAAATTCCGCTAATGCCACCGTATTCAGATCTCTAGGGAGCCCTTTCCCCTCTTGAAAATATTTTGGGGTTTCACAAAAATCATTTGCCCGTCTCACTGGATTGAACCTCAAAGACTTCTTTGACGCAAGTGTTATTTTGACCACGTGAACATGGTTTCCATCTTTTAACTAGATTAAAACATGCATGAACAAACTGCTCATTGAACTTTAATGTCGCTTTGTTGCTTTGATGGCTTACAGATTTCTTTTTCATAGATGCTTCCCCCCCATACATTCTAAAAGTGAAATGATACATTGTAATTTGAATGATAATTTTGTTTTGATGATTTAATTGATAGCAGACAGAGGGGTACAGTCCTTGCTTTTCCATTTATGTTTTTCCCCCTGCTGAACAGATGAGACAACTTGGAGTCTCCTCAGCATCTGTGAACAGTTAAGGGATGTTACACTAAACTGCATTTCCTTTTACCTTCACCCCAGCTTTTCTTGAGGAGCTACATGCTAATCCTGATTCAGAAAAAGAGGGACTTCTCCTTGTCAGTCAAAATCCTTGCCCTTCTTTCTGTTAGTTTAAGTGATGATTAAAGGCCAGCTGCCCACGTTAATTTTCATGAAGCCAGGGAAAATCTTCCCACCTCTTTTATTGTTATCACTCCAACAGTCTGCTTTTGCTTGCTTTTTGTAAGCAAAAGGATCTGAAAGTAGTCCCCCTCTCTCTTTCTCTCTCTCATTCTCTCTCAATCTCTGTGTGTGTCTGTCTCTGTCTCTCCTCTCTCTCTTCTCCCTCTCTTTTGTATTTCTCTTTCTCATGGGTCCCTATTCGTTTTCTGTCAGCTTGTTTGATTTTGTAGAGTACCGTATTTCAGAAGACCTGTTTGTCTTCTAGTGAACATGAGGAGGAAAACAAAAGAGAAGAGCACCAGCTGTTCAAACCTGCTCCACCTCTGCTGCATCCAAGATGAGATTCATTATGGTTTATCAGCTGTTAAAAAGATTAGATGGCATCCCAAATGGACTGTGACTTTCAGTGTGGAGCATTCTCCACAGACAGATAAAAATTAGTTTTGCTACCAAAATGTCTCTGTTGGCTTCTGTCCTAACAGGAGCTTAGAGCTGGCTAAAAGAAACATTCTACAACAAACTGAAAAACACATAAAACTTGTTCATTAAGCACTGCTTGGTTATACTAACACATCTAGGGTCAAAGACTGAGGAACACTATATATTTGTTTTGACCTGTTCCCTTGAGTTTTACCATGTAGTTTTCTATTTGTGGAATGCTATAACCTTGGGAAGTTTTACAAATTCCCTAGACAAGCTGGCTTTCTCTAAGTCCACCTTCTGAATTCTCCTCTCCACCAGTATCCCACAGCATCAGTAGAGTTTGCGTTATTGATGGCTGTGAAGATGTTACTACGGCTACTTTCACTATAATGCACATTATTTTTATTTGCTTTTGTCTTAGAAAAACATAAAGACATTTATCTGAGTTGGATAGATGATTAATCCAGTTGAGTGCTTGCAATGCAAGCATAATTACCTGACTTCAGATTTGCAGCATTTGAGTAAAAATCTAGGAACAGCCATATAAACTTGTAATCCCAGTAATGGGGAGGGGGAGAGAGGAAGATCTCTTAGACTTCCTGGTTTTCCAGAGTAGCTGAATTGATGAGCAATATAGGTTCAGCTAAAGACCCTGCCTCAGTAGAGCAAGGTGAACATGGATAGAGGAAGACACATGATGATGACCTCATGAATGGACACATATGTGCATACCCTCACTCCTCA